>NC_067439.1:5806938-6106938 GCF_009764475.1 Pristis pectinata | reverse complement strand
CACCCATTTCCCGCCATAGATGCTGCCTGACCTGCAGAGTTCTTCCAGCATCTTGTGTGTTGCTCCAGTATCTGCAATATCTTGTGTCTCCATCCTTATTCATTGCTCCCTGAGGGGCTAAGAGATTGTTCTGGTAGTTAATTTCTCCTCACCTGCTTTGTACAGTTTTACTAGTTAGTATGTTTAGTCTGTATCCTGTCCTGGGCTAAAGTAAAATGGTAAACATGATATTTCTGCACTCTCCTGATCATCCTTGGTCTCCGTGCTCTGTTAACTCAATCAGAATCAGATTTATTGTCACTGACATATGACGTGATCTTTGTTTTGTGGCAGCAGTACGGTGCAAAGACATAAGATCTATAAATTACAAAAATAAATAGTGCAAAAAAAGGAACAATGAGGTAGTGTTTGCGGATTGTTCAGAAATCTGATGGCGGAGGGAAAGAAGCTGTTTCTGAATTGTTGTGTGTGGGTCTTCAGGCTCCTGTACCTCCTCCCTAATGGTAGTAACGGGAAGAGGATGTGTCCTGGAATGTGAGGGTCCTTAAATGATGGATGCAGCCTTCTTGAGGCACCTTCTCTTGAAGAGGTCCTCGATGGTGGGGAGGGTTGTGCCTGTGGTGGAGCTGGCTGAGTCTACAACCCTCTGCAGCCTCTTGCGATCCTGCACGTTGGGGCCTCCATACCAGGCGATGATGCAACCAGTCAGAATGCTCTCCACTGTACATCTATAGAAATTTGCAAGAGTCTTTGGTGACATACCAAATCTCCTCAAACTCCTAATGGCATAGAGCGCTAGCGTGCCTTCTTCATGATTGCATCAATGTGTTGGGCCCAGGATAGAACCTCTGAGATGTTGATGCCCAGGAGCTTGAAGCTGCTCACCCTTTCCACCACTGACCCCTCAATGAAGACTGGTGTGTGTCCTCCCAACTTCCCCTTCCTGAAGTCAGTTTCTGTCTAGCTGAATTGAATCATAGATGATGTCAATGAAACGGATCATGCCAAGGAGGTCAAAACTTCACTGGAGTGGCTGCCTTCTAAAGGTTTATATTTAGAATATTTGTGACAGCCCTTCTTAACTGTACCTGCTGGAGAAAAGAAAATGTGCCAGTATAATCCCACCTTACAGCACCAGGTCTGTCACCCTGCAGGTCAGGGATCCTCAGGTGTGCATCCAAGTACTGAGGATCCCAGCCTTGGACACCCTTTTCAAAGTCAAAGTCAAGTTTATTGTCACATACACAAGTCCATGTGTGCACAGGTGTAATGAATAACTTACCTGCAGCAGCATCACGGAAACATAGCATCGCATAAGTAACATTCACAAGAAAAACAAATTATACATAACTTTTACAAGAAAGAACACAATTATAACTGAAAAAGCGCATTTAAGTGCAAAGTGATCAGTGATTGTAGTGTTGCTAAACTCTAGTGATTAGGGTTGTGCTGGTTGGTTCAAGAACTAACTGTTGAGGCAAGTGCTCCAGACACCCACCACCCTCTGGGTTAAAACAATTTTTCCCCTTCTCCCTTCTAATCTTTCTACCAATTACTTTAAATCTGTCACCTTTTTCTTTGACCTCTCTGCTAAGGGAACCTTTCCATTTTCTATTTCTCCTTTAATAATTTCATATACATAGAGTCATAAGCACAGAAACAGGCCCTTCAGCCCAACTGGTCCGTGCTGACCAAGATTTCCATCTAAGCTAGTCCCATTTGCCCACGTTTGGCCCATATCTCTCTAAATCTCTTCTTATCCATGTACCTCACTTCAGTCTCTTCTGTTCCAATAAAGCAACCCAATTTTATCCAGGCTTTCCTCGGAGCCAAAGTTTTCCATCTTTATAAATCTTCTGTGCCCCCTCTCCGCTGCAAAACCCCAGAGACTTCCTGTTCCTTTGAATAAATATTATTGTCAAATTTTGATGTTTCCCTTTGAATTCGAACTGATTATTTTTCTAGTTGAAAGAGGAAACCGACCGTAACACCAGAAGACAGCGACTGCGGTCTGGTCTGCCTACCTACTGTTCAATTACTGTAGTCTTTTACCTCTTGCCTTTAACCCAGTATTCCAAGGTGGCTTGATAAGGTAGATTTTGAGCAGCTATTTGTATTTCTTTCCTCTGCTTCTCACTGGTGGGGAAATCTAGAACAAGGGAGCAACATTTCAAGTTGGAGATGCAAGAAACTGCAGAGGTTAGATTCTGGCGCAACAAACAAGACACTAGAGGAATTCAATGGGCCAGCAGCACCTGTGGAGGGAAATGGACAGTCAATGTTTTGGATCGTGACCCTTCATCTGGATGTCTCCACCCAAAACATTGACTGTCCATTTCCTTCCATAATGCTGGTTGAGCCACTGAGTTCCTCCGACATCTTGTTTGTTGCTTAAGTTTTAAGTTGCCCATTTAAAATGAAGAAGAATAACTTCTGATGGCCATGAATTTTTGGAATGCTCTATCCTAGAGAGCCATGGATGCTGAAACACTGAGCACCTTGAGTGCCAAGAGATTTTTGCTTTGGTCTGGGGGTTGAGGATGATTGGGAACAACCAGGAAAGTGGAGTTGAGGATGAGATCTAATCAGTCGCGATTTTATTGAATAATGCAGCAGGCTCAGAGTTACGGGGCTGGTTTCTGCTCTTGTGTGTAATAAAAACACAAAATGCTGGAAGCACTCTGCATGTCAAGCAGCATCTGTGGAGAGAGAAATCGGGTTAACATTTTGGGCCAATAGCCTTATGTCAGAACTCTTTCCTGTTCTTGTGTTCTTTCTCATGATGCGACCAGAAGTATGTGCAGTGGTCTCTAACTATTGTATGCAGGCAGTCCCCAGAGTTCAGCTCCTGAGAACTGTTCATAATCCAAACCATTTGTAAGTCGGAAATGAACAAAAACTGTGAGGGAGAGGATCACAGGAACAGCGGTGACGGGACAGCGAGCAGGCGTGGGAAGTGCGGCTGCCAGCCGGCATCACGGACTCCATGAGTCTGCGCGAGGCTCCCAGCTCTGTTCGGCTCCACCCAACCCCTGCTTGCTGCTGCTTGGGATGGGGGGTGGGGGGAGGAGACACACGGAAATGCCCCGTCCCCACCCGGCAGAAGATGCCTGTAGCAGCCGACAAATCCATCCCCATCCATCCTGTTGCTCTCACAAATGCTCATTCATATATATAGACAGCCCATAAAGCAGGCAGTCAGGCATTCATAACCCAGGGAGAACCTGTAATAAGAAGACTAGCATGGTAGTGCAGCAGATAGTGCTAGTCCCTTGCAGTATCAGGCACCTGGGTTAATCCTGATTCCTGGTGCTCTCTGTGTGGAGTTTTCACATTCACCCTGATTAGGTTTCCCCTGGCTGCTCTGGTTTCCCTGCCCATGTTCCACAGATGTGCTGGTAGGTTAATTGACTGCTATAAATGACCCCTTAGTGCAGATAAGTGCAAAAAGAATCAAAGGAGAGTTAGTGTACATGTGAGGGAGAATAAATTGCAGGGATAGAGGAGAGAGACTATAGGACAGATGGGATTGCTCTAGAGAAACAAAGGACTGCAGAGGCTGGAATCTAGATGAAAAAAACAAGATGCTGGAGGAACTCAGCAAGCCAGGCAGCATCCATGGAGAACAGCAGGCGGTCAATGTTTCAGGTCAGCACCCTTCTTCAGGTCTGCTCTGCTGAGAGCCAGCATTGAAACAATGGGCAGAATGGCCTCCTTCTGTGTCATAGCAAGTACAAAGGACTATTTGTTTTCAGAATTCACTTGGGTAGTTCTACCTTAAATTTGGAAGTTATTAAAGTCTCGCATGAAATGTTCTAGTTTACAGTTATTACAGTGTGTGTTTGTATAGAACGTTGCCTCTGGGCACTTGTGCTGTGTCTGATGCTTTAGTCCTATCAGCTGATGTTAGGAAGCCAGTTTAATGTTACTGGAACACACCCAACATGAAAGGGGCACTTGATTGGCTCAGGAACGAGCTTCATATGCAAATTAGTCTGTTTTAGTTCCTTGTGTATAACAGCCATTTGACTACAGTTCTGTCAAGTGAAATAAACTAAAACCCTTCCGTCCTCTGAACAAGTACTCAAGTTCGTAGCAACTAGAAATCCCTGACTCTTGATTAAGATGAAGAAAGCAGCCTACAAGTAAGTGCGTTGATTGTGAATCTTGTGGAAAGAAATAAACTTAAAGTTAGTTTCAAGAAATGAAGGTTTTTTTTTACCCCAACTGAAGTATGTGGCTTGTGGCTGTCGAGCACTGTCTGTGCAATGATATCTAACTGCAAGGAGTCTCCTTATCACTGTGCAGCTTCTAGTTATTATTTAACTGGATTCCACTTCTAATGATTAATGTAACGTGCTTGAATGCACTAAAAGTACAAAGGGATTTCTCTGTGTGATCTAGGTTTTTTTTCAGGGTCAAATTCAAAACTCTGCATTCAAGCATTTGCACAGTCTAGTCTAAAAAAAAATCAAGAGTCAAACTGGGATGTTGAGAGTTGTTCTGTCGTTATTAATGTGGTTTTATTTCTAAAAGTAAACTATGAAGTCAATGGTCTGTGTTGCATACTTCTGTGTGTTTACAAATTATTACTTTGCATGAGTCGATTACTTGAGTTGCTAAGCCACAGTAGGCTACTGGGAAAGTGCTGGTAAATGGGGTTGATATAGGAACATAGAACATAGAACAGTACAGCTCAATACAGGCCCTTTGGCCCACAATGTTGTGCCGAACTTTAAACCTCGCCTAAGGCTATCTAACCCCTTCATCCCACGTGTCCCTCTATTTTAAATTCCTCCATATGCTTATCTAGCAATCTCTTGAATTTGACCAATGCACCTGCCTCCACCACCACCCCAGGCAGCGCATTCCATGCCCCAACCAAACTCTGGGTAAAAAAACCTTCCTCTGATATCTCCCTTGAACTTCCCACCCATTACTTTAAAGCCATGCCCTCTTTTATTGAGCATTGGTGCCCTGGGAAAGAGGCGCTGGCTGTCCACTCTATCTATTCCTCTTAATATTTTGTACACCTCTATCCTGTCTCCTCTCATCCTCCTTCTCTCCAAAGAATAAAGCCCTAGCTCCCTTAGTCTCTCCTCATAATGCATACTCTCTAAACCAGTCAGCATCCTGGTAAATCTCCTCTGCACCCTTTCCAACGCTTCCACATCCTTCCTATAATGAGGCGACCAGAACTGGACACAGTACTCTAAGTGTGGTCTAACCAGAGTTTTATAGAGCTGCATCATGACCTCGCGGTACTTGATTGTTAGCATGTACCTGGTGGCCTGATGGGTCTGCTTCTATGCTGTATGACTGTGACTCCAGAAACTTGGTCCCTAATTTTGGGTTGCCCAATTTTAATGATCAAATCCTTTGAATGAAAACTACAATCTTTGCACCATCTTTGTGTTTTTGCATTCGTTGCTGTATTTATTATTACCATCTATACTGTTTACTCTAAGCTTCATGCAAGCAAGGAATTCATTGTACCCTGATGTATGACAGTAAACTAATCTGCTGGATGACTCTATGACTAATCCTGCTAATTTTCATAAGTTACCGGCAAGTTCCTAAGTATGCGAACCAGATCTATTCAGCTGTGTTCCAAATCTCTTGGCACCTGATACTCTAGTGTGGGAAGCAATCGAAGTTTGAGTATCTTGGAGTACGGTTTCTTCAAGAAGTGAAGAAATCCAGATGCCCAAAGCTAACACCAGACACTTCATGTGTGACGGGCTAGAATAGTAAAATGCCCAAGTTTGGATTGACAAGGTGCAGTTGGTGGTTGGTGATTGGGTTAGTGTAGACTTTCCCATGTTTGGGTTTGGTCCTCAGTGGTCTTCTGTTATAGTGTTTAATCCCTGCAGCTACCTTGGGAGAATCCTTTAAGCAAAATGGTCACCGGTGGTTTGATTCATATGATGAGTGTTTGTATTTAGTTTATATATAGAATTGGACATAGAACCTACACAACTTGAGAGGGGACCATTCGGCCCACATCTGTACCTGCCATTATTTCCAGTTTCCTGCTCCTTCCCCATAGCCCAGAAAACTTCTCCTTTACATGTAGTTAGCTAATCCCCTCATGAAAGTTAATACTGATCTGCTTCCACTGTTTTTTTTCCTCAAGCAGATTTCTACTACATTTGTGATGTTGCCATGCTTGCTAACCAGAATAATTTGGTGAATGGCAGTGTTGAAATTGGGAACTATCTCTGGATCTATGAAAAGTCACCAGTCAAACCAGTCCTAGGGAACTTGTTGGTATGAAGGGAATTGGTGCTCTTTGTTCTGAAGGAAGAGCGCTCCATTTTGTTGTGCAATGCACACCTCATAATTCACTTAAGTGCACAACTACTGACTCCAATGTGGTGAACGCCTCTGGTTTAAGTAAAGTGTATTTTTTTAAGGAATAATTACAATATGCAGTTAGTGTCACTGCCTCAAGTCCAGCAACCTAACCTTGCGAACAATGCTCGGACAGTATGCCTCTCTCTGTGACCACATGGGCTTCCTCAAGGATGCACTAATGGATTAATTGGCCACTGTAAATCACCCCTAGTGTAGGTAATGGTAAAAGAATCAAAGGCATGCACAAAAGAGCATGTTGAGGAGTGCCGGGTAGTAAGGAGAGAGGGAGTGGGACTAATGAGTTTGTTCTGCTGGGAGCTGGCATTGACCCGATAGCCTGAATGGCCTCCTCTTGTATCATCATACGTACCTTCATCAAAAAAGACTGCATCATTGGCCTCGACCTAAAGTTGTTACTCTGTGGATTGGAGTGCAGCTACGAAAGGCAACACCTACCCGAGAGAAGTATAATTGTTTGCTGCATTGCCTACAAGTATCCTGAATAAGGCCACTGCACTTCCAATACTTGAATACATCATATCCCTATGGGGACTGGGAGCGAAGACCGTCGAGTAATTTAACAGAAAATATTGGAAACAGGCAGCAGCTATGGAGAGAGAAACTGAGTTAACATTTCAGGTTGATGACCTTGCATCAGAACTGAGGAAAAATTAGGCAAAAGTTTATTAAGATGCAAAGGGACAGTGAACCAAACTAACGAGCTGGGCTGTGGAGAGAGTATTTGTTCTGATTTTCTGTTGCTCATTAGTTGCTACATCACTGCGCCAAAAACTCCACAGTGTAACTGGGGTTTCACACGTTCCTCATTGTAATAGCAAGCACACACATTATTGGCTGTGAAGTGTTTTGGAGTCACTTGTGAATGATGCTATACAAATATAAGTTATTTATTTCTTGTACTTTTTGAAGTCCACACTAAACCTTCAAGCAACCTTTGAAGTATGCCTTTTTTTCATTGGGTGGGTCTAGGAATGAGATATTACATCCTCTCTCACTTCCTTCAAATTATTTATAATTATTAATAACATTAATTTATAGTATTAAAGAACACTAGATCTTTAAGAAAAATCAGAATTACAACAGGGGTATTATCATAAACCTCTGCAATAAAACACACGTGGCTATGTTCTAGGTGCTAAAGCAGAGGGGTATTTCCTGAGGGGGAGAAATAACCCGGTGGTCTCGACTGATGGTCCAGAGATGAGAGTTCCCACTGTGGCAGCTGGTGTGTTTTTAAATTCAATTAATTAAATATACCTGAAATAAAAAGCTGATTTTGGTAATGGTGATTGTGGAAATCACTGAACTGTCCAAAATAAAATCACTGAAGGTTATTAGAGTGTCTGAATTGGGTTATGCATGACTCCAGGGAACCACCGCATGGTTGATGCAAAGACAGTGTGCCGTACAGTTCAAGGATGATTCAGAGGGACTGTAAATGCAGTCCTTGCCGGTCACAACCACATCCCATGAATAGTATGAGTAGCGATCAGGGGAGAAAGTTGGGGATACGATGAGATAAATTTTAACGAGAGCTCCAGAGTTAATGGCATGGTTTCCGGAAGTTTGACCGCCAATTATGGAGCAGGAAAATGGGACTGAGAGAGAGAGGCTTGTTATTGGAAATGAAACTCTCCTGTGGTGATGTCATCATGATTGGTACCACAGACGTGCAGAGCTGTAACTGTGGGTATGGTGAAGCAGCCAGGGGATTGGAATAGAAATTATAACCTTGACAGTGTTTTCTTCATCCATGCAATAAAAACAAATCAATAATTGCTCATAGTGTTTGAGGCAGGCAGAAGCCACAGAGAGGAAGGACCTTCCTCATTGGACATCCAGAGAAAACCAATCCTGAGTAAAGCCACTGAGGTATTGACTGTAGCCAAGCAATTACATGGACCCATTGTTGTGGTGGGGAAGGAGGGCCGCTAAGTCATTGCTGGCACCCAGTAGATCAATTCCATCAGCATCATTTCCCCTCACTCTTTCCCTGAAGTCCTGCCAGTTATTATCTCTGAATAGCCTATCCAATTCCTGAGATTTTGGATCCATGGCCCTGGTCCTTGAGCCATCAGTGAATGGGAAAGGCTTCCCTCCACCTGCCCTACCTGAACCATTCATGATCCTGTCCACCTCCATCAAACCTCGACCTTTGCTCCAAGGAGAACAACCCTGGCTTCTCCAGTCCAGTCCTGGAGCTGAAATTCTCCCCATTCCTGGAATCATTCCAGTCAATCTTTTCTGCATCCTCTGGGACTATCACTTATACCCGTTGTTGCTATCGATCCACATTATGGCAGAAGGCTGTCAAAGAGTGATGTCAAAGCAAGTGTGGCTTGTTAGTATGGTAGGTGTCGGTGCTACTGCCTCACTGTTCCAGCGACCTGGGTTCAACCCCAACCCCTGAGTGCTGTCAGTGTGGAGTTTGTACGTTCTCCATGTGACCATGTGGGTGCTCTAGATAGGTAGGTTAATTGGCCAAAAGTTAATTGGTTAATTAGAGTCACAGAATTATACAGAAACAGGCCCTTTGGCCCAACTTGTCCATGCTGACCAAGTTGTCTAACTGAGCTAGTCCCATTTGCTTGCATTTGGCCTTAATCCCGCTAAACCTTTCCTGTCAATGTACCTGTCCAAATGTCTTTTAAACATTGTAATTAGACCTGCCTCCCCCACTTCCTCTGGCAGTTTGTTCCATATACCTACAATCCTTCGTGTGGGGAAAAAAGGTTGCCCCTCAGGTCTCCTTTAAATCTTTCCCCTCTCACCTTAAACCTCTCCCCTCTAGTTTTAGACTCTCCTACCTTGGTATTGGTTTATTATTGTCACTTGTATGAGGTACAGTGAAAAACTTGTCTTGCATACCGATCGTACAGGTCAATTCATTACACAGTGCAGTTACGTTGAGCTAGTACAGGGTGCATTGATGTAGTACAGGTAAAAACAGTAACAGTACAGAGTAAAGTGTCACAGCTACAGAGAAAGTGAAGTGCAATAAGGTACAAGGTCACAACAAGGTAGATCGTGAGGTCAGAGTCCATCTCATTGTATAAGGGAACCGTTCAGTAGTCTTATCACAGTGGGGTAAAAGCTGTCCTTAAGTCTGGTGGTAAGAGCCCTTAGGCTCCTACCCGATGGAAGAGGAGAGAAGGGAGAATGTCCTGGGTGGGTGGGGTCTTTGATTATGCTGGCTGCTTCACCAAGACAACAAGAGGTAAAGACAAGAGTCCAAGGGAAGACTGCGATGGTTCACCTTAGCAATGCCCCTCATGATTTTATAACCCTCTATAAGGTCATCCCTTGGCCTCCTACGCTCCAAGGAAACATGCCCTAGCCTATCCAGCCTCATTATAACTCGACCCCTCCAGTCCCAGTAGCATCCTTGTGGATCTTTTCTGCATCCTTTCCAGCTTAAAGACATCCTTTCTATAGGGAGGTGACCAGAACTGCACACAATACTCCATGTGGGGTCTCACCAAAGACGTAATATGGAAAGGGTGCAGAAAAGACTACATTACTCCAAATGTTAAAGAATCCGGGGGAATTGATGGACGTGTGAGAGAGAAATTTCAGGGCTGCAGGGAAATAAGGAGAGAGGGGAGTAGGACTGATAAGATTGCACTCAGTGAGGTCTGAATGGCCTCTTTTGGTATTGTAGCTAAGTCCAATGTGAGTACTTCATATGGTATTGGGGGAAAAATTAGAACCTTGGAACAGAAATAGGCCGTCCAACTCTCATCTTTGAATCATACTATTGCCATAATCTAAGTGTATCTTCAATCCTTTCAATGAATCTTGAAAGCCTTATTGTGCTTGCCTAGAAACCTTTCAATCTCCAGTACAGAAATTTTTAATTGGATGTTTTTCTTGGCAAGTAAACACACCTTAATTTTGTTGGGCTGTTTTGAAGGCTACACTAGTGGTGACTCCCCTATGTTTAGTATGTGAACGTTAAGTTTGTATAAAAGCCTCTAATTGAGGAATCAGAAGTTGCCCGTCATCAGGTCTGAGTAAATGACAATTAGCGGAGTCAAACTAACTGCCTCCAGGCTGGGTGAGGTTTTAATCAAGAAGGTTTTAAACAAGTACTGTGAAAAAGAGTCATACAATTATAATTTCCCCTTTTAAAAAATATTTGTGGTTTAATGAGTATGTGAAAAATTGTAATAATTGTTTTGGTATCTGCTTGTGTTGAGGATATTTGTAAAAGACTGGCTGACGTTTTGAAACCCAGACCTGGTGTGGGGAGAGGACTTCTCAATACTTTTCAACAACCAGCCGACAAAATGGTAGCTGTTCCTTTCACTGGGCTACAGAGGAATATTCGCAATAGGAGTGGGAGCAGGCCTTAAGGCTGCTTAAGCCTGCTGTCATTCATGGCTGTGACTGTACCTTCATTCCATCTTGCCGCCCCCACCAAAAATTAGTTTGAGCATAATTATGACATCCATGCCTGTCTGTGGTGGAGCAATGCTGAGCTAATCCAATTGCCCATTACATTCTTCATATCTGAGCACCTTTCTCTATAAAATATCCAGTGTCCCCTTGATCAATTGTCTTTGCCTCAATAATAATAATTGGCATTCGTACAGGTCTGAAGTAATTTGAGACATTTTATTTCCAGGGAAAAGTTACCCGAGCCAAGGGAGGAAGGGTAAGGAGGTAAACACGTGCAAGGGTCTTAGAGGGAGAGGCTGAGAGTTTTCAGTTTGTACACAGCCAGTAGGGTAGGGCGAAGGGAGAAACCGAAGGAGTCAGCCCAGAAGTGCAGAGTTCAGCCATCGCTTGTGGCAAAGTCTGCGGTGTCCAACACCTGTCCATCCTCCCCTCCTCCCAATCTCTAAGCAACAGTTTTAAACTAATGAACCTTTTTGAAAATCAAGATGCTGGAAATTTGAAATACGAACAGAAAATGTCGGAAATGCTCAGCAAATCAGGCAGCGTCTGTGAAAAGAGAAATGGGGTTAATGTTTCAGGCCAAAAGCCCTAAGATTACTTCCAGTATGTTTTTGTTTTTAATAAGAAATCTCTTTCATTGATCCATTCAACCGAAGAAAGTCGTTTTCCAGTGATTTAATCCAGTGCCAAGAAGGGTTTTACTGGATAAACATCTGGAGAACAACTTCCTCTGGTTGGAGACATCATTAAAGAGAATTCATTAGTTTACAATTGTTGCTTAGAGATTGAGGGACTGGAATAAACTAACGTGAGTTTAAAGAGCTTTTTGTTTCTGGCATTGTGCATTCCAAGCTCTGGCGTATGTGAGGAAGCTGACCCCACATGTTGTTGGAGGTATTCCTTGCAGAATCACAAGTACAAGAAGTGCAGGGAGATGGGTTTCCGTAGCCACACTCTTGTGGCCATGTTACTAACCCCTAGATTTTGCATTTTGAGATTCATCAATTTAGGCAAATATTCTAACCGCTTGTCTCAAAGATTACCTCTGTTCTTATTGCAACATAAATTGGCAGCTCGTGTAGCTGGTTAATGAAATTGGCACCTTTTTTGTCTATGCAAATATCGAACGGGGGAGAACAAGATTTATTTCAGGAGTTTTTAACAATATGCTTTTGGGTTTGTGTGCAAATCCATTTTAGTTCTCTGCTCGGATGACAAAGGGAGGAATTGGAACAGTAGGATCGTATCAAATAATTAAAAGAAAAACTGGGAAATATTGGGCAGTTTGAGGTCCTGATGAAACCTTGTTTCTCCCTGTGTGGATAGTGTTGGGGAGTGCTGTTATAGTGGGAGCAAGTGGGGAGAGTCCCTTTTGGAAGGAAAGTTAACTTGTATTTCTATAGTGCCTCAGGCCAGTTGCAAAGATCCTTACTGCCAATGAAGTAGTTCACAATCATAATGAAGGAGATCAGATACCAGCCAATTTCTGCTTAGCAAGTTGCTGTTAACCAAGCAGCCATGACTGGAGTATCTGCTGATGATGTTACTTGCAGGGTTAATATTCCCCAGGGCTCTGGAAAAGACTCCCCTGAGCTAAATCAAAGAAGGGCTATGGTATCGCTTGCATCCACCTAAGATAAATTTCTTTGAGTTCAGTGGTGTCTACATTCATTGGCTGTGTACCTGAAGGTAAATTCTCCATATGAGAAATCTGTACACGTGCAAAATAATTAGCACCAAAGACACAACAGACTGTGTTGTTGTCAAAGCAATTTTGCGAATCCTTCATATTCCTGCTGAAATTATTTTCTATCCAAAGGCCCTCAAGCTTGTCTATGTGCACCGTTGAAATCAAGGTACATTTTTGTCTGGCCATCTCTTAATTTCTCCCTATTCTTCTTGCAGTAAACCGAAGGAATCCATCTTCAGTGCAGGTGAGTGAGACTTCAGACCTTTGCAAGAAGAACATTTGAAATATGAGTTGGAGTAGATCATAAGGTCTCTTGACCCTGTTTTGCCATTCAGTAACATCACGGCTGATTGGAGTCAAGACTTCCTTGTGTAGTCCTTGTAATCCTTGATTTCCCCTCTGGTCTGAAAATCTGTGTGAAGTGATTTGGATATACAGCTCTTTGGGGTAGAGACTTCTAAAGATTCATGACTCTCTGAGAGAAATTCTTCCTCACTCCATCTTAAGAACTTGTGAATGTGTGTAATCAGCGCTGGAAGAAGTCTCTCCAGGAGGAATGGATATATTTTGATTATACTCTCCTAGAGGAGTTTGAACCACCCAAGATTTTTGCTTCAGGTTTTGCTGTTTTCAAAAGCACTCCACACTTTACAAGCACGTCATCCAATGTGGCTCACACTACTTGAAGGAGTAGCGGAAGCAGATTTAAACAAAAGTGGTGCAGCTGGTAGAGTTGGTGCCTGACAGCTCCGGCGACCTGGGTTCAATCCTGACCTCTGGTGCTGTCTGTGTGGAGTTTGCAATTTCTCCTTGAGACCACATGAGTTCCACTGCATGCTCCAATTTCCTCCCACATCCTAAAAACACGAAGGTAGGTAGCTTAATTGGCCACTATAAATTACCCCTAGTGTGTAGGTAAGTGGTAGAATCTGGGGGGGGCTTGATGAGAATGTGAGGAGAATAAACTGTGTAACTGGGTGCTTGGTAGGGAGTATGGTGAACCAAAGGACCTGTTTACATGTATTGCCTGTATTCAGACTGTGCTCTGACTGTTGAAGGAGAATATGTGGGCAGCATGGTAGTATAGCGGTTAGTGTAACGCTATTACAGCACCAGAGACCTGGGTTCAATTCCCGCCGCTGTCTGTAAGGAATTTGTACATTCTCCCCATGTCTGCGTGGGTTTCCTCCGGGTGCTCCGGTTGCCTCCCACATCCCAAAGATGTACGGGTTAGGAGCTGTGGGCATGCTATGTTGGCGCCAGAAGAGTGGCAACACTTGTGGGCTGCCCCCAGAACATTCTTAGCAATGCAAAAAGACTCATTTCACTGTGTTTCGATGTACATGCGACTAATAAATAAATAGCTTATTGTATAATTCTAAATACTGGAAAAGGGATAAATTTTCAGGGTTGGGGAGGTATAGTTCTTGCAAAAAGCCATTGAAGATTCAGTGAGCAGAGTGGCTTCTTTCTACGTTCATAAATATTACATTGGATGAACCTTTAATGGATTGTCAATCGGAAGTCAATTGCTAAGTGAAATGGGCAATCATTTAAAGTAAGAGTCTCTTCTCCTCCCCGTGGTTGCTCCAGCAGCCAGATACATCACCCATTTTCTCCTGACCTCTGCCAGAGGAAATTCTGAAGCTTTCTTCAGAATTTGAAAAACCTCTTAATAAATTCCCTCATGGCCTTCTGGAAGGGTTGATGCCTGCCTGTAGCGAGTGACTTTACAGAAGAGAGAATTAATTGCAAGAACCATAGCTATTGAGTGCTGCCCAACTTAAATATATAGGGTCCACTTTCTTAAGAGCCTTTTGGAAAATTGGCTTCTTGCACGGTTATTAAATTTACTGTAGCAGAGTTACAAGCCTTCCTGAGCACTCATTTTAGAGTTATGTACAGTGGGGAACCAGGCCGTTAGCCCATTGAGTGCACACTAACCATCAACCATCCATTTACACTAATCCTACACCTAATCAATTTTTTAAAATTCTACCCACATGTTCATTAACTGCCCCAGATTGTACCACTCACTTGCACACTAGGGGCAATTTACAGTGTGGTGGGCAATTAACCCACCAACCCACACGTCTTTGGGATGCAGGGAGGAATCCGGAGCACCTGGGGGATGGTGCCAGAGCGTGGCGGCTCATTGCAAGCCGCTCTCTGCAGATCTACTCTTATCATAACTGTTACCTCACTTCACTGTTGTAATGAGATGATCTGTGTGGACGGCATGCAGAACAAAGTTTTTCACTGTACCTCGGTACACGTGACAATAATAAACCAATTTACCAATTTTAAGCCCAGGTGGTCACAGGGAGAACAGGTGAGGCAGTGATTCTCGCAGCTGCACCACTGGCTGTCCACTTTATGCAACGTTAGCTTAAAGCATTGCCTTGATTTTGCTTGGGCTACTCATCGCTGCCGGTTGGCTTTGAGAGAAAAATGATTGTTCAAACCCTGCTGGAACCAGGGCATCACAGAGATTATTGGAGACAGTTTCCACCCGAATCCCTGGTGAGTGGTTAAAGGGTGAATATAAACTGCACTGTTTAATGCAAAGTCTTTGAGCATCTAATTCTTTGCTGCAATGGTTTGTGAGCATTAAATATCAAAAGTCAGTAAAAAAAATAAAAACTTGCCTTAAGTACGAACATACAAATTAGGAGCAGGGGTAGGCCACTCTGCTTTTCAAGCCTGCTCTGCCATTTTAGAAGATCACGACTGATCTCACTGTAACCTCAGCCCTACATTCCTGTCTACCCACCCCCTTGTGTATCAAGAATCTACCTTCATCTGCCTTAAAATTATTCATGACTACTTCCATTGGTCTTTGATGGTCTCCTCGACTGCCACGTTGAGGCCAGGCGCAGGTTGGAGGAACAACACCTCATATTCCGCCTTGGGAGTCTCCAACCTGATGGCCTCAACATCGATTTCTCGAACTTCCGGTAACCCCATCCTTTCTTTTCCTCCACCCCCCCCCCGCCCCGTCTTTCCTCATTGCTATGACTCCCTCCCCCTGTCCATCTCCTCCCCTCCCCTCCTCTATTCCATGCCCTCTCCTAGCGGATTCCTCCTCCTACAGCTCTTTGCCTCTTCTACCCATCACCTCTCAGCTTATTACATCTTCTCCCCCTCCCCCACCCACTACCATCCCACTGCCCCCCCCCCCCCCCCCCAACCTGGACTCACCTCTCCCCTGCCTGCATGTGTTCCTTTCCCTCCCCCCACCTTCTTATTCCGGCTTCTGCCCTCTTCCTTTCCTGTCCTGATGGAGGGTCTCAGCCAGAAACGTCGAATCTTAATTTCCCTCCATAGATGCTGCCTGACCTGCTGAGCTCGTCCAGCACTTTTTGTGTATAGTTCCAAAGATTCGCAGCTCTGAGGAAAAAGCTTTCACCTCAATTCAATTTTAAGTGGGTGACAACTTATTTTCAAACAGCTGCTACTAGTTTTAGATTTTCCCACAAGAGGAAACGTTCTTTCCACATCCACCCTGACTGGACTCTTCATTATCTTGTGTTTCAATGTAGCATCAGATTCTATTGGTGTAGCGTCCTTTTACCTCACAAGTGCACAGGAGCATCAGTGAGATGAATCGTGTTGAGAGACGTTGAGTTGATGACTGAAGCTTTAAGGAGAGCCTTGAGGGGGCAGAGATGTAGGAAGAGAATTTCTATTTTGCTGTCACGAGCAGTTTGCTGGAGGAACTCAGTGGGTCGAGCAGCATCTGTGGGAGGAAAGGAATTGTCAACGTTTTGGGTTGTGGAGAGGCGAGATGGCCAGTGTAAAGAGGAGAGGGGTGGGGGGGGGGGGGTGTGGTGAGACAGGGATCCAAGGTGATTGGTGGACTGAGGAGGGCTGTAAAGTGACGGGTAGGTTGTGCCAGGTAGGGGAGGGGAGTGGGAATGGAGTTGAGTTCTCTTTTGTTGTGTTGGGATGCCTTGATATTTTTGCAGCCAATACTCTTTTGTAGAGTTACTGTTGTCATGCTAGAAATTCAGCAGCTCACAGTGAAAGTTTCAGCTTATCCATGCTTGCAGAGGTCAGTAACTATTATTGCTGCACTTGCATGTTTTCCCTCTCCTTCAAAACTGCCACCAACCCCTCAACCTTCAGCTCCTTACCTCACGCTGCTTTAGACATGTTCTTAAAACCTATCCCCTTGACCATGTTATCTATCCAATAATTCTTCATGGAATGGGATCAAATCTTGTTTGATCACGGTCCTGTAAAACACTGCGACATTTGGCCATATAAGGCACAGAAGAGGAGTTGAAGTCTGGGGACGATCAGCTGTGATCATGTTCAGTGATAGGACAGACTTGAGGGACTGGGTGGCCTATTCCTGCTTTTATTTTAAAGCCACAAAGTATACACAAATTGTTCCTTCCACAAATCAACCAGCGTTAACTCTCATGAGATCCTTGACCATTCAGGACGGGGGCAGTGGCATTCCACTTGCTTTATTGGACTGGCAGTGAAGTAGCCTGGACCATTGATCCAAAGTCTCATCTAAATCCCAAGATGTGATTTACATTAACAATTTAAATAAACAATGGAATTAAAAAATAGCTCATATTAGCAATGATGACCAGGAAGCTATCAGCTTGCAGTTGAAAACCCACCTGGTTCAAACATCCTTATTTGGGGAAGCAAATCTGTTGCCCTTATCTGGTCTGTCCGATATGTGACGTCTGTCCCACCAACGTGGTTGATGTTAAGTTGTAATTTGGGAGTGACCTGGAAAGGTGACTTGGCTCAGTGTCATTTGGTGATGGGCAATGAATCCAAGGCCTTGCCATTGACTAACTGAATAAATAAACCCTCTTGAGCTGCTGCACTTTGCTTTGGTTTATGTCATAATGAGGACATTGACACACCCTGAACAAAGTGTGTGTGATTCTAGCGAGAATAAAGTGTGGAAAATCTCCCCGGTTGAGAGATTCAGGCGGATTTGAAAACACTGCACCTTTTATTGAGTTGATCCAAAGTCACATGACCTGTACATGCTAAATAATTCTACAATCAGCTCCATTGCATTTGATGATAATTGTAAAAAACGTCCTCGAGCCTGTCACTAATTATTCTTGAGTGAAGTAGAGGAAATAGGCCACACACAAACCCCAGAACGTCTCCCTTGTGCTTCACGTTAACTCTGCGACATTTGCTGGTGTGGTTGGACAACCACACTGCTCTGTGATCGATGGCTTCACATCATTCCCATATGTCAGTCCCGGCTGTGACATACCAGTCCCAGAGCAACAACTGCTGCAGCTGCTGTATACGTGAACATCACCACAGATGCTCCCAACCTGCTGAGTACTTCCAATGCTTCCTGTGCTGTATTACACTAGTCTGTGCAATACAGTGCACATTATATCCTTCCATAGACAGTAAACAAATGCACTATTGATTCAAATGTTTAAAAGCAGAAATGCACAGCACCTGTAAGGAGGTTTACCAATCTGGGTGTGACTCATCGTCCTGTGTAGCTGAGGTTACAATCAGACCAGCTGTGATATCCACATCGCTGCTGCTTGGTTATAACTGGGTGGTTATTGTCCTAAAACTTCCATCAGTGACTTCCACTGCATTAAAAGTAACGCTGAAAGGTTCACAACAATGACCAAAATGATAAGTGAGCAACAGGTCAGAGTAGTATTGGAGTGTTTATTTCAGGGATCCAACTTTGTGCGTGTGCGTGTGTCTCTCTCACTTCTATCTATTCCCTTGTGCCTTGCAGAAGAGGGCTATGTGAAGATGTTCCTGCGTGGGCGCCCCATCACGTTGCACATGCCCCAGGCATTGATTGGATCTTACAAGCTCCAGGCCACAACTGAATTACCAGCCCATAAGCTGAAGATGGAGTGGGTGTATCCTCCACAATAGCAGTCATAAACGTGCTTTTAGTGTTTGACCTTATGGGGTATGATGTGTGACTGTGTCGAGTGATTAGTTATTGACTTCATTTCCCTCAATCCCCGTTCTAGTGGGTTCCTGAATTTAGCAACAGATTGTAAATGGCCATAATATCTTGCGATTAATAACCATTCTGTCTTACAATCTGCTGGAGGAACTCAGCGGGTCGAGCAGCATCTGTGGGAGGAAAGGAATTGTTGCCGTTTCGACAGATGCTGAGTTCCTCCTCGCAGATTGTTTGTTGCTCCAGATTCCAGAATCTGCAGTCCCTCATATCTAAATCATTCCGCTTTGTTGCTTCAATATCCGAGGGTCAACTCCACTCTTTGTACACAGACAGCACCCAAGGTTCGGATCGAACCTGGGTCACTGGAGTTATGAGGCAGCAGCTCCACTTGGATATCCTGGGTGCCAGGTTTGATTTGGCTGCCTTTGGTTTGCTACCACTCACTGTCTGTGCTACACATGCAGGTTTGATCAGTGTCCATGCTTCCTGGTTTGTGTCAGCAAATATCAGGAAAGGAATAGAATAGTGAACCTCTTCATTTGATCCTCATTTCAAAGTTTTTTTTATGGACTGTAACTACTTTGTGCTTTTACTGTTTGGAAGATGTCAGGACCTTGTGAAGGTGACCACCCACAGATTGCAGATTGAAGTGCTCATTCTTGTCTCTTGGGTGTTGCCCCGTGGTGACTTTCAGTCTTTGGTTGGCCTTAATCAGTCTCTCCAGGTACGGTTATCGTGGTCGTGATTGCCGCTCCAACCTCTATCTCCTGCCGACAGGAGAGATTGTTTACTTCATCGCCTCGGCCGTTGTGTTGTATAACGTTGAGGAGCAGTTACAGCGTCACTACCTTGGGCACAATGACGACGTGAAATGGTGAGTAGCCTCTCATTCTCTGGAACTGGTGTCTCATTCTCTAGGCTGCACCTTTTAATTGATCAGTTTACGAACACAACGGGCTGTACATCAGCAACACCTCATTTGCAACCTGTCAGGGCGTTAACCCCCATTTAATACCTCTACCAAATCTTCCTGCTCAAGATACTCCAGACATTTGGCTGTAATCTTTTACCAAAGTTTCATGGATTGGAAACTACGAAGAAAGAATATAACTTGGCGGGTCAGGTGGAACATTCTGACCATCACCGAGGTGATTCACACTAAGTAAGGAATATCGATCACTGACTGACGAGCACCTTTTCTGGGAAAAATGGGAAGAAAAGATCAGTTCTGTTAAGTGAAAATCGGCTACCTGTGTTCTTTGCAGAAATATTATTCTGGAGACTTTGTGGTGCTCCAGATTTATTATAAGAGATCACAAGTAGTTCACAGACTAGGTCTTTACACTATGGGTCTCACTCCCTACTCATGCCCTCCATGTTTCTCTGCTGCTACTGTCCTGTCCGCCACTTCAGCCTCCAGACACACGGACACTGTGCACTGACTGTGTACTGGCCCTATACTCCACCTGTCTATTACCTGAACAAAAGTCTTGAGGTTTGGTTGCCAATCCCCACTCCCCAATACAAGTGGGGAATTTCGCAGGATTTTGGGAGCCTTGTAAGGCTGGAACAAGGAACTTCATTTGCCTCTTTGTATGTGTGGGCCCACCCCCACTCCACCACTCAACTAGTAACAGCAAGAGATTGCATCACGGAATGGCACCAGTCCAGAGGAAGATGGTGAGTCAAAGGGAAACTGACTGCAAGTGAGTGCTCCCCAAGTTAATGTGTGGTGGTCTTAGCTGGCTGCAATATCCTCCCTCCAGCTTCGAGCTGTAGTTTGATTCTGGTACCTTTTATTTCCAAAATATACTTTATTCTTAATATATACAGTAGATACAATCAGGAGCTGCATTTTTTCTTTACGTTCATTGTACAATTAATTCAATACTATCAATGCCACTCAAGTTTCCTCCTTCAGCTATAGAACATAGAACAGTACAGCTCAGGAACAGGCTCTTTGGGTCACCGTCTATGCTGAACACAAAGCCAAATTAAACTAAATTTCTTCTGCCCGCACATGATCCATATCCCTCCATTCCCTGCATATTCGTGTGTCTATCTAAAAGCATCTTAACCACCATTATTGTATCTGTTCCCATCACTTCCCCTGGCAATACATTCCAAGCACCTACCAGCCTCTGTGTGTTTAAAGTGTAGCGGTTAGCTTAATGCTTTACAGCGCCAGTGACCCGGGTTCAATTCCTGCCACTGTCTGTAAGGAGTTTGTATGTTCTCCCCGTGTCCGTGTGGGTTTCCTCTGGTGCTCCGGTTTCCTCCCACTTTCCAAAGACGTACAGGTTAGGAAGTTGTGGGCATGCTACCCTGGGAAAAAAGGCTCTGACTGTCTACCCTATCTATGCCTCTCATAATTTTATAAACTTCTATCAGGTCTCCCCTCAGTTTCTGATGCTCTAGAGAAAACAAACCGAGTTTTTCCAACCTCTCCTTGTACCTCATACCCTCTAATCCAGGCAGCATCCTGTTAACCTCTTGTGTACCCTTTCCACATCCTTCTTGTAATGGGGTAACTAGAAATGTACATGATACTCCAAGAGTGGCCTAACCAAAGTTTATATATAACTGCAACATGAAGGGTTTGAGAAGCTGTTACACAGGGCCTAACCCCTCTGTGTCCGGTGTACAGTTGGTCCCTAGACTGTGGTCCTTCCCCACAGAGCCTTTGTGGTGGCTGCACTGAGCTTCAGTGCGTCCCTCAGACTTACTCTTGCACCCTGGAATGTGCTAGTGACAGAATTCAATCGTAGACATTTCCTCATGCTGGAAGACCAACGAATTTCGGGCAGACCAAAGTGCATCTTTAACTGAGTTGATTTTCGAGCAGATGCTTTGATCCTAGTACTAATTTTGAAATGGAACACAAAGCCAGCGTAATGACTCATCTACCTCTCCCTGATCTGTTTCTCAGCCTTGCAGTGCACCCTGATAGAGTCACCATGGCAACGGGGCAGGTGACAGGAACCACAAAAGATGGAAAGGTATGATGTACATTCAAATTCTGTCTTAATTAGTCAAATGCAGAAGGTGAATTTGTTTTTTCTGATTTCACCCACTCCGTGTTTGAAACCCAAGACCTACTCTCCATTTGATGCTGGTTTCCTGTAAAAGAATGGGCAGTAGCAGAGCATACACTGAGTCTCTGTGTGGCAGGGTGGTGAGGTTTGGTAGGGTTGGTGGGTTGTACATAATCTATGGAGATAGATGGCCTGAGTAGCTTTTTCTCAGCTGTAACTCTTTCCCTCTCCTGTATATTCTCATGATACAACCTAGCTCATGAATATGGCATGTACAAGACCAGAGGCAGCACTGTGGTGCAGTAGATAAAGCTGCTGCCTCACACTTCAGTGATCCAGGTTCAATCCTGACCTCTGGTGCTGTCTGTATGGAGTTTGCACATTCTCCCTGTGATCATGTGCGTTTACCCCAGCTGCTCAGTTTTCCTCGTACATCCCAACGACGTGTGTGATTGGTAGCTTAATTGTCCTCTGTAAATTCTCCTGGGTATGTAGGTGAGTGGTAGAATCAGGAGAGAATAAAATGGGATTGGTGTAAATGGGTGCTTGATGGTTACTATGGACTAAGAGGGGCTGAAGGGTCTGTTTCCATGCTGTATGACTCTGTGTTTAAGCTCCACACTAACCTTGCTTCAAAATAGCATTGCCCTGCATTGCTGCTCATTTACTGGGCAGTCCATTAACCTCTTGTTGTTCTGCTAATTCCAACTGTGATGGTGCCCAGAAAAAACTGGGGAAGAGGTGTCGTTGATGTGATTTGGATGGTTGAAGAAGAGTGCTCTCATTGTACTCCCCAGATGGTATCTGCATTGGAAAATAGTGGCCAATTTTCCCTGAATATTCACGGTTCTCTTGTATGTGTATTCTATCTCTGGGTAAAGTACTGGGGTCGTAGACTGGCAGCTCCTGGCCATAGGGAGAGGATCTCCCTGCTCATTCAATGATCGTGGAGTGAACAAAACAGTTACGTGAGTGAGCAGATCGAGGATGTCCTTCCCTATGTAAAGTATCAACAGGTTTAAAGAATGTGTTTTTTCCCTTATCTCAGCAACTTCCACCTCACGTTCGTGTCTGGGACTCTGTAAGCCTTAACACACTGCATGTGATTGGAACAGGGTTCTTCGATCGAGGCATTTCCTGTGTATCCTTCTCCAAGTCTGTGAGTTCTTTATTTTCATTTCCATTTTGCAAACTGGAAAAATTATTTGACGATTGGGACTATTTGAACATTGGCTTCGAAGTCCAAGTGGACTTTGGTTTAGAAGGATATGGGCCAAATGCAGCCAAATGGGTCTTGCTTGAATAAGCACCTTGTTCAGCATGGATGAGTTGGGCCAAAGGGCCTGTTTCTATGCTGTACAACCCTGACTTTGCAAAGTCTCTCTCAGAAGTTTCTCTTTGCCTTCTGCTGCTACTTCAGTCCAGATTCCTGATCGTTGGTTGACTCTTTGAGGAGATGGATGGTCAAATGTGAATGCTCCCAAGCCTCACATCTCCAGCTTCAAATGGCATGGTGCTCAAGGACCGGGCTGCTCTTGATCTGTCAGCCTCCCCTCTGTGACCCTGCAGAAGGTGCACACAGGGTTGCTTGGGCGATTTGAGGCCTCCTGCTATCAATCAGGGAACTGCAGAGATCCAATCACTGTGCTGGTTAATCTCATTTAGTTCCAAAATGGGCACTTAGTTATGATTGATGGCAGTGGTGCCACCCTTTGATGCTGTTACCACAGTAGTTTTTACTGTGAAGGAGTGTGTAGCATTGGGCTATGTTAATGTAATCTTAACGCATGTTCTTGCGATGTGGAGCTGGGAGTTCAAATCCCACCATGGCAGCTGGGGAAGTTAATTTTGATTAACCTGGAATTAAAAAGCGAGAGTCTTTAAGATTATTGTTTTAAAAATCCAGTTCACTAACACTTGAAAGGAAGGAAATCTGCTGCCCTTTTTTAGTTGGACATAACATTGGATTGACTTTTAAATATTACAAACAGTCTCCGGGATACGAACTTGCAAGTTATGGACATCCGTGAGCACCGATAATATTATCAAATTCAAAAGTCCAACGTACCTACATACATTCGTTCCTCCGAACGGCAGAACTCGTTCCCGCTTTCTCTCTCTCCACTTTTAGTAATTGTTCTTTCCTATCAGTCTTGCATGCTGTTGATGCCATTCATTAGAATCCTGTGGAGGTGTGGTTACCATATCGAGTGATATTTTTCTTTTGGACAAAATTGACTTAAGGACAGCTGTAAAAGTGGAACCCATTCATTACCCGGGACGGCTGTTTTGAAATGGTCTAAGAGACGAAGGCAAATGGGGATGGACAATAAATGGTGGTTGAATGAAATATTAATCTGTTGCTTGCACGTTTGTTGAGTCTCATGCTAACTTGTCGTTTTGATTCATTTAAAAGAATGGAGGAGCTCACCTGTGTGCAGTGGACGATTCCAATGAACACGTCCTATCTGTGTGGGACTGGCAGAAAGAGGCAAAGCTGGCTGAAGTGAAGGTAACTGATTTATATTCCATTCTAATCACAGAAGGCCTGTCCAGGTAGGGAGAAACCCCATTTTTACAACCTCTATTGTTGTACAACAAATCCCTATTGTTATAAGAAGGGAAAATGCTGGAAACACTCAGTGGGTCAGGGAGTATCTGTGGCAAGAGAAAGAGGTAAATTCCAGATTGCAGACCCTCCATCATGCCTTTTGACCTAAAACGTTACGTCTTGTTCTCTTTCACAGATGCTGCCTGACCTGCTGAGGGTTTCTAGCAATTTTATTTCAGAGTTCCAAAATCTGCGTTTTTAAAATGTTCTCTCTGTTATTTTTGCCTGCCTTCTGCTCTACATTGTTAGTCAGACTGAATAACATTAATACTCTGAATTCTAAACTCTGTGGGGTATCATTCCACAATGGTAAACAGGAACACACTCTGTCCATGGTGGCATCCAGTCCATCTCTACGGGTGATAAATTCTTTTGTTTGGCTTGCAATGTTCCACTTGCTCACCTGACAGAACATTGTTGTGGTAACCAGCTTCAGGCAATTGCATACATGAGAATAATGGAGTGCATTGAGCAGTACTGAATAACCAAATGATTCATCTCTTATTTGACTAAAAGCAGAACCTGCTGAACACAATGAAAACTGAGGGTGTATATATCAATGTATGAAAATAATGAGCAATGATTGCTTTGCTCACTCTGTAAAATGCACCATTTGAAAGGGCAGTGCAACTTTTGAAAGGAATTGAATAAACACTCTAAAGCTAGTGTCTTATGCTTATTTTTGTTGTGTATAATTGATGTTAATTTAGGTTTATGTTAACTTATGTTTGTCTTGTTTGTAGTGTACTGTGCTGCCGCAGCAAAAAGCTAATTTTCATGGCATTTATACCCTGACAATGGCATTTATGCCTCTGACAATAAACTTGAAAGGGAAGCAATGGAGAAGCTTGGGTTTAATTGCATAGATCTAGGAGTCAAAGTGGGTACAATGGCCAAGTGGCTGATTTTGGTTCATTTGAGGGTGTAAGATTGCCCACCACTACCTCAGTTGCTGGCTGAGCTAACTGCTGTGGGAGATCTTTCTTTACAAAAAAAAGCTCAGTCAACTTCAAGAAGAAAAAAATGGAAATTCCTACTAGCTCTCTCAAACAGTGAAATACCACAACTGGAAATGACATTGAAACTGGCGGAGGCCATTCAGCCCCTCAAACTTTTACTGCCATTCGGTAAGATCATCGGTAATCTCTTCTTCGGCAGTCCATCAGAATCAAGGATGACTTGCTTCCACTCCAGTTTGTTGGGTCTTGACATAACTAATGAGGCCAATGTGGGAACTGCAGACCCTTCCACGGATGGGGCAGGAGATGCCTGATGAGATGGGTGGGTGGGTAGTTTGTGAGGTGGTTCTCTGCTTTTGCTGTTCCAATTCTATATCCACCCATCACCGCTCCAGATCCTATATTGATCTGGCCAGAAAAAAATGGATAGATCTATGATATTAAGTTATTGTAGCTTGTATCGACTGATTTCTGTGGGAGAGGCTTCCACACTTCTGCCAGGCTTTGTGTGGGAAAAGCATTCTAAAATTTCTCCTGAGTAACACAACCCATTGTATGAGGGCGTGTGTTATAAACTGGGGTCATAAATTATTCAGGTAAATACATAGATTCCTGGTTTGTATTGATGAGGCTGTTGTGTTCAGGTATTGGGGCATCTCTCTGAACTTGGTTTTCTTTTACCTTCTTGCAGTGTTCCAACGAATCCGTGCTGGCAGCGAGCTTCCACCCAACTGAAGCCAATCTCATTATTACTTGTGGAAAATCCCATATTTTCTTTTGGACAATGGAAGGCAACACTCTGTCCAAGAAGCAGGGCATTTATGAGGTGAACATTGTTGGTTTTCCACATCGCGAGCAGCTGGGCTGAGGGGTGAGGACGGTGAAAGGCTCTGGTTTGGATTGGATGGGTCCCACTGAAGCTTCCTGTAGATGACCTCTATCCATAGCCTCCTCTACTGCCACGTTGAGGCGAGACGCAGGTTGGAGGAACAACACCTCATATTCCGCCTTGGGAGTCTCCAACCTGATGGCCTCAACATCAATTTCTCTAACTTCTGGTAATCCCTCCCCTCTTCTCCCCCTTTTTTCCCCCTCCTTCCCCCCCCTCCTTTTGTCTTCCCTCATTCCCGTGGCTCCCTTCGCCCCCTTCTCTTTCCCCTCCCCCTGCCCTCATGACCTGCCCATCCATTCCCCACCTCCCCCATCCTTTATTCCAGGGTCCACTGCCCTCTCCTATCGGATTCCTCCTCCTTCAGCCCTTTGCCTCTTCCACCCATCACCTCTCAGCTTCCTCCATCTCCCCCTCCCCCCACCCACCTACCTTCCCCCCGTCACCTGAACTCACCTCTACCCTGCCTGCGGGTGCTCCTCCCCCTTCCCCAACCTTCTTATTCTGGCTCCTGCCATCTTCCTTTCCAGTCCTGACCAAGGGTCTTGACCCGAAACGTCGACTGTGTATTTCCCTCCATGGATGCTGCCTGACCCGCTGAGTTCCTCCAGCACTATTTGCGTATGTTGTTGTACATGTAGAGCATCTGGTCACTTGCCAAGACTGGTGCCATCCTTTAGAATTGAGGACACTGTGTCTTAGGGCAGCAGGAGGTGGTGGGGCGTGTGTGGCGATGTGTCAGTGGAGGGAGGCGTTGCTGCAGGGGGAATGATTTCTGCTTGGAATACAATTGATTGTGTGTGAGGATTATTTGCCTATGTGACACAGACGCTGAGGGGAAGGGAGAGAAGCATGCAGTGTGCATAGAATGTGAGGGTGAATCATAAAGACATTGTATGCAAACGCCAAGTAAAAATAGTACAACTGTGCTTCTCTAAGGCAAGCCATCTGACCACTAGTGGGAGTTGATCACAATAAAACCTCAACAGCTTTTAAAGCAAGCTCTCCCCAACAAAGATTACCAAATGGTAGTAAAAATTTGAAGTCAATAGAGAGAAGAATTTAGAGTAGTATAAATATAGCACTGTCCTCTTCTGCTGAACCTTTCCTTCCGAGAAGTTGGAATATTAAGGTCTTGAAAGTTGTTAATTTCTTGGTTAAAGAATGTTTGGGACCAATCACCAGCCATCAGTTGCTTGCTCTGGGTGTTTCAGTCTTACCCACATTATGGGTAAGATTGGGGTCCAATGATCTGGAAGAGGTTTCAATCAGGCCTTTCAAAAGGAAATTAGTTAGCTACACAAAGGGAGAAAAAAGCTTAATTGTAAAGAGCTGAGCTAACTGGATTGCTCTTTGTTAAGAGTCTCAATTAGCTCAATGGCCTCTGCTTGTTCTGCAAGGTTTTATCATTTAAATGGTGTATAAAAAATGTTTTTCAGAAACAAGAAAAACCCAAGTACGTTCTGTGTTTGGCTTTCTCTGAGAATGGGGATGTGATCACAGGAGACTCCAGCGGAAACCTGGTCATCTGGGGTAAAGGTGAGGAGGTTGTTTGTAATCAGTTTGTTGATTGTTAATGTCTAGGAACCCACTTCCTCATTCTGAACTTGTTAAATACATAAAGTTTCAAATGAGAGACCTGAATTTATATAGCAATAAATAATCTGGTGCGGGAGCTCAGTGGGTTGAGCAGCATCTGTGGGGGGGCGGGGGGGGGGGTGCACAAGGACCTGATGCAGGGTTTCAACCCAGAATGTTGACAATTCCTTCCCCCTCCACAGATGCTGCTCAACCCGCTGAGTCCCTTTAGCAGATTGTTTGTTGCTCCAGATTCCAGCATCTGCAGTCTCTTGCATCTGCATTATGTAGCTGTCTTTAATAACCTTGAATTCCCAAAGTCCTTGGTATCCAATGAAAAGACCTCTAATGGAGTAGTGCGTCCTCAGAACTGACCTGGGAACGTCGACTGAGGTTTTACGCTGAAGTCTCTGGAGTGGAACTTGAACCCACAACCTGCTGACTCAGGAGAGTGCTGCCTACAATACATCAGCTGACACCTAAAATTAGTAGGGTTTGAAGTAAAATGGGATGTTTACTGTTACTGTAATGGCTGTGAAATGCTGTTACCAAGGTTTGGTTAGGAACAGAGAGGAGGGAATGATTTGCAGGGTTCTGGGGGAAAGAGTAGAAGTTCAGGACTATCGGGATTGCTCAGCTAAGAGCCAGCATGGACGATGGACCGAATGGCTTCCTTTTGTGTCATAACAATTCTATGTAAATTGTTATTGTGACGAAGTATACACAAAATGCAAGTGGGACCTTCCTTAGGTAAAAGAGATAAATCAGTTTAATGAAGTTGCATAGATCTTCCCTTGTGTGGAAGATGAACAGTTGTTCTAATCAAAAATTATGACTAAAGGGTTTAATATGACGGATAGATCCGTTGCTGAAGAATCCAGACTAAGGGGAGACAATGATGAGTCTGCAAATCCCTGCCAGGTGGGAGCGCTTAAGGCAGAAGGAACAGATGCATGGAGACACAAGAGACTGCAGATGTTGGAATCTGGAGCAACACACAAGCTGCTGGAGGAACTCAATGGCTCAGACAGCATCTGTGGAGGGAAATGAGCAGTTGACGTTTCGGGTTGAGACATAAGAAATAGGAGCAGGAGGCGGC
Source organism: Pristis pectinata (assembly GCF_009764475.1). NCBI lineage: Eukaryota > Metazoa > Chordata > Chondrichthyes > Rhinopristiformes > Pristidae > Pristis > Pristis pectinata. The sequence goes on along the minus strand of NC_067439.1, from coordinate 6,078,360 downwards.
CATCTGGCCCATCGAGCCTGCTCCGCCATTCAATAAGATCATGGCTGATCTGGCCGTGGACTCAGCTCCACCTACCTGCCTTTGCCCCATAACCCTTAATTCCCCTACTGTGCAAAAATCTGTCTAACTGTGTCTTAAATATATTTAATGAGGTAGCCTCTACTGCTTCCTTGGGCAGAGAATTCCACAGTTTCACTACTCTCTGGGAAAAGCAGTTTCTCCTCATCTCTGTCCTAAATCTATTTCCCTGAATCTTGAGGCGATGTTCCCTAGTTCTATTACCCTTGGACTGAAAGATAAAGAGGGGAGATGGCCAGTGTAAAAAGGTGGAGGGAAGGGTTGGGGCAAGAACAGGCGGGTGATGTGGATCCAGGTGACGAGGGCTGATAGGCAGATGGAGGAGGGGGAGAGTAGAAATAGCGACAGAGGCTGGGAGGTGGTAGGTGGAGGTGACAAAGGGCTGCAGATGATGGAAGGAGGTTGGAGCCTGGAATCAAGTGAGGGAGGTGGGGAGGGCAGATGGGAACAGTGGGAGCAGGGGACCCAGTGGGAGGGGTGTGTGGGTGATGGGCAGGTGGAGGAGGGGAAAGAAACTGGTTGATGGGGGCTGGGGTGGGTGTAGGAAGAACTGGGTGGATCAGGAGGAGAGAGAGAAGACTGTGAAGGAGCAGTTTACTGGAAGTTGGAGAATTCTCCCAATCTACCTTTTGAGTGGGAGTCACCAGTAATTAACAAAAATTACCTGGGTCCAGAGACATCTGACCCAACTATGGGTGCTTTCAGGGTTAAGGCCAAGATGGAACTCTGTCCCTAGAGCCAAACACGTGGACTCCTAAAAGTTGAACTGCAAATGTTCCCCAAGTTTGTGATGGAAACTTGATGTGGTTTGTGTGGAGCTTCATGTTTGTATCGGTAGCACGGTGGCACAGATAATAGAGCTGCTTCCTCTCAGCTCCAGTGACTTAGGTTCAATCCCGACCTCCGGCGCTATCTGTGCGGAGTTTTCACGTTCTCCCCGTGACTACATGGGTTTCCCCCGGGTGCTCTGGTTTCCTACCACAACCCAAATGGTTGAAAATCCAGAAACTGTGGGTGTTAGAAATCTGAAGTAAATGCTGGAAACACTCAGCAGGTCAGGCAGCATCTGTGGAGAGAGAAACAGAGTTAAAATTTTAAGATGTGAGACCCCTCGTCAGAGCAGAGAAAGAAAACAAGACGAGTTAGTTTTCAGTAGGAGAGAAAATGGGGGAGGGGTAGGAACAACAAAAACAAAATCTCTGATAGGGTGAGACCAACGGAATTAAAATCAGATTGTGTCTTTTTTGTCATTACGTAGCGGAGAAGCAAAAGCTTCTACTTGACTGCACATTATGTGCTCTGGTCTCGCTCTCACAGAGAAATTTCCTTTGTTCTTCCCATCCCTCCCCCACTTTCCTTCCTGTTGAAAACTAATGTTTTCTCTTTCCCTGTTATGATGAAGGGTCCTGGATCTGAAACATTGGCTGTTTTTCTCTCCACAGATGCTGCCTGACCCACTGAGTGTTTCTGATATTTTCTAGTTTTATTTACCAAAATATTGTACAAGTATGACTTGTATAAAGGATCAGGCAGTGTAGCGAATGAGGTGCTGTGGGGCTATTTCATTGTATATGTACAGATCCATGCATGGTGTGTATGCATTGTCCAAATCCTGCAATTTCAACATCCTATAGCCTGGCTGGTAAATTGGTTTATTATTGTCACATGTACCGAGGTACAGTGAAAAACTTTGTTTTGCATGCCATCCATACAGATCATTTCATCACATCAGTGCATTGAGGGAAAAGCAATAACAGAATGCAGAATAAAGTGTTACAGTTACAGAGAACTGGCTGTAGTGAAATATCAGCATCCCTGATGTCCCAGAATAATACACCATACAGGTCTGGTGTACAACTTGCTTCTCCTGACCCAACTTTTTTATTTGATGTGAGGGGATTTCAGTTTTAGGAAAGCACATTTAGTTTTTCCCCTGTATGTTTTGGATAATAATGAAATTTAAAAATCCACCTTTTGAAACCCTTTTTTTCTGTTGGTAATCCACTGTGTCATGTTTACGGTTTCATTCCTTCAAGTGGAGTTCAGTAAAATAGGAAGAAAGATGAAAGTACAAACATTAGCAGGTCGTATTTTGAAAAATGTCAAATTTCACCAATCCCAACTTTATCAGGCTAACTGTATACAAATTATTTCCCCTCCCGCCCCTTTTTTTATTTGAATCTTCTTCTTTTCAATATTTTTATTAATTTCAAATTAGAAGTACAAAATGCATGAAACAAAGGAAGAATCTTCTTCAAAAAAAGTACCTAGAAGGTAGACTTGCAGAGAAGTTATATGGTAATGTGTCCACTGCTGTTCTTCACCTTGTTAAGGTGCACTTACCAATTCACCAGGCAGTGTTGACGCTGCACTCACGCAAGTGCGTGGAACTGTGTTCAGAGCGGTGGGTGCTGAGAGCAAGACTGTGAGTAATGCACAAGGTGGCCTCCACCTCATTTAAAGTGTGGGGTGATGGACCGCAAACCCCTGTAGTTGGTGCAGTGATGGTATTGCCACAATGCAGTTAAATTAGCAACTTCCGGCTTCAGACCTGTGAAGAAATTACATTGTCTGATCAAACTAATACATACCTCGAAAGGGATCTCGAAGCTGAGATTTACCATTGCTCTTGGCAGTATCTTTCCTTTTAAAAATGGACTTGCATTTATTTAGAGCCTCTCACATCTCTTTCTGAAATGTCCTACAGGCAATTAAGTACTTCTCTGTGTGTACAAGGGAACCGGTGAATGTGCTATGCTTAGATTTCCAGAAGTCATTTGTTAAATTGATTTATTATTATTGTCACATATGTCAAGGTACAGTGAAAAAGTTTGTTTTGCATGCCATCCATACAGATCATTTCATCAAAGTCAAAGTCGAGTTTGTTGTCATCTGCACAAGTGCATGTGTGCACAGGTGCAATGAAAAACTTACTTGCAGCAGCATCACAAGCACATAGCATCAGATAACCAGCATTCACAAGAAAAACAAATTAAACATAAGTTTTACACAATTTCTACAAGAAAGAACAAAAAAAATGTCTGTTTTTTGTGCAAAGTGATCAAAATGGTCATAGTGTTGCTAAACTCAAGTGATTAGGGTTTTGCCAGTTGGTTCAAGAACCGAATGGTTGAAGGGAAGCAGCTGTTCCTGAACCTGGTGGTGTGGGACTTCAGGCTTCTGTACCTCCTGCCCGATGGTAGCTGCGAGAAGATGACATGGCCCGGATGGTGGGGATCTTTGATGGTGGATATTGCCTTCTTGAGGCAGCGCCTCATATAGATACTACCGATGGTGGGGAGGGATGTGCCCGTGATGTATTGGGCAGAGTCCACGACTCTCTGCAGCTTCTTGCCTTCCTCTGCATTTGAATTGCCATACCAGACCGTGATGTAACCAGTCAGTGCATTCAGGTGGTACAAGGGAAAACAATAACAGAATGTAGAATAAAGTGTTACAGTTACAGAGAAAGTTCAGTGTAGGCAGACAATAAGGTGCAAGGCCATAACAAGGTAGATTGTGAGGTCAAGAGTCCATCCTTATTGTACTGGGGGATGGTTCAATAATCTTATGACAGCCACATCAAAGGTTATTTAGAAGCTGAAAGCTCATTGTGTAGGATGTAATGTATTGGTTGACCAACAGGAAACAGAATGGGGATCAATAGGTCCTTCTCTGGTCGGTAAGGTACGATGAGTTGCCTGCCACAGAGTGATGCTGGGGCCTCAACCTTTTACAATCTGTACAAATGGCTTGGATGAAAGACAGAAGGTATGGTTGCTAATTTTGCTGACTGAAAATAGATAGGTAAGCAAGTTATGCAAAGGACATGGGGCTGGAAAGATACATTGGTAGATTAAGTGAGCAGGAGGGATCCGGCAAATGGAGTAGAATGTGTGGAAATGTGAAATTGTCTATGTTGGCAGAAAAAAAAGAAAACAGCATATTATCTAAATGGTGGGAGACCGCAGTGGAATCTGGGTGTGATCTGCACAAGGCTAGTATTCCAGTACAGCAAGTAATTAGGAAAGCTAACAATGTTATTGCTCATTGATGGGGGAATTGAATACAAAAGTAGGGATTTGCTCTTTAGCCCAACAGAGCATTGATGAAATCACCTCTGGCTGTGTCCAGTATTCAGGTGAGGAATATGAGGAAAGGTGGGCTTCTAATTGCTGGAGCTTAGAAGAATGTGAGGCAAATTGATTAACATCTCATCCTGAGGGATCTCAACAGGGTCAATGTGGAGAGGATGCTTCCTCTTGTGGAGAATCAAGAACCAGGGGTCACTTTCTTAAATGGATGGCCCTTATTTTTAAATAGAGCTGTTTTGTACAAGGGTTCTGAGCGCTTGGAACTCTCTTCCTTGAAGGACAGTAGAAGCAGAGTAAGTGCTGTTAAGGCAGAGGTAGACAGATTCTTCATAAGCAAGAAGGGGTGGTGAAAGGTTACTAGTGGTAGGCTGGAATGTGGACGAAGTTACAATCCGATCAGCTATGATCTTACTGGATGGTGGAGCAGGTTCAAGGATCTGAGTGACCTACCCCTGTTCCTATCACATTTTGACTGAACTTTTTTCCAAAGCACCATGATATTTTGCACTCTAAAGTTGATATAAAAATGCACATCATCATGAGGAAGACTTGACTAATTAGTATTGCATATTTTCAGACTACCTTCTTCAATGAAAAGAATTCTTTCTCAGCTTTGCACATTCAATAAATGTATCCATATGCCATACTTTTGGAGGATGTAGTTTGATGTTTAGATTTAAGAGTAGAACAATTATAGTAGAAGAAGTGAGTAGATGTGTAGAGAATGGCTTGCAACGAGTCACCATGCTCCGGTACCATCTTGTTCACATCACGGAAACCAGCCTCCCCTCCACAGACTCTGTCTACACTTCTCGCTGCCTCGGTAAAGACCTCACCCACCCTGGATATTTTCCAATCCCACCCCCCCACCCAATCAGGCAGAAGATACAAAAGCCTGAAAGCACATACCACCAGGCTCAAGGACAGCTTCTATCCCGCCATTATAAGACTATTGAATGGTCCCCTAGTACGATAAGATGGCCTCTTAACCTCACAATCTACCTCGTCATGACCTTGCACCTTATTGTCTGCCTGCACTGCACTTTCTCTGTAACTGTAACACTTTATTCTGCATTCTGTTATTGCTTTTCCCCTGTACTACCTCAACGTACTGATGTGGTGAAATGACCTATATGGATGGCATACAAGACAAAGTTTCTCACTGTACCTCAGTACATGTGACAATAATAAACCAATTTACCAATGTTTTCTCTAGATATCATTCCGTCACGGTTTTGTGTACATCTCAATATGTATCTCCTCTGCTCCTTGGTTCTAATCTCACCTATCTCACCTTTCTGTAGGAACAAACCGGATCAGCTCTGCAGTTCAGGGGGCTCATGAAGGAGGTATATTCAGCCTCTGTGTGTTAAATGATGGAACCCTGGTGTCGGGTGGAGGGAAAGATCGTAAGGTCATCCTCTGGGACAGGCAGTACCACAAGGTTCAGGAGACAGAGGTGAATATCAAATCGCGGTCCACCTCCCGTGTCCTTGGCTGACATTAGTGGGTGTGTGGTTTTCGAAGCACAGGATTTTGATGAAGTGAACTGTTGGGTGTGACCATTCGGAAATGATTTTGCAAGGTCAATTTAATCCAATATTCTTTAGTACCTGGCTATAATTTTTCAGAAGGGCCCACTATGGTTATAGTTGGATTTTCAAAAATAAACAAAATATTTGGTTTTTTTTTGTAATAGCTTTTATGATCTCAATGTCATAAATATTTTTTCTGTCAATTAAGTATTTTGTACGACCATCATTGCAATGCCCTAGTACTCTCAATAACAAACCGATAAAGGCCTTCTAATGGTTTTGCCAAAGGGATAGTTATTAATACTGGCTGTATCACATACTAGACGTGCAGCAGTGTGATGCTGCCCCTTCCAATCGCATTTCAGAATGCAGTTGATCAGCTCTCTAGTTAGTGGATCCCTCTGATTTTATCGTTGTTTTGACTTGTTCATTTAAGGCTGTCCATTTTGCTGAAAACACACTGGTTTGCCATATTCTAGAACCTAACGACGTAAGAATGTGGGTCAATGGGCCCTTTAAGCCTGCTCTGCCATTCATTAAGATCATGGCTGATCTCTTAATTTGTGCTATTTACCTGCAATTTGCTCAATTTCTTTAATATCTGTTGATCTGTTTTGAGTAAACTCAAGGACTGAGACTCTACAGCCTTCCACAGCAGAGAATTCTAATCAGTTGTCACCTTCTGAGTAAAGAAATTTCTCCATATCTCATTCCCAAATTCTGGAATTGTGAACTGCATCCACGCCCTCCCCCCACCCCACACCCCCCAAACCATGGGAAACAGCTCCCTGTGTTAATCCCTTGGAGCCTTTCAGAATCTTGTAACTTTCAATGAGATCTGCACTCATTCTTCTACTCTAGAGGACACGAAAACATTGCACCAGAATTTGTTGCTTGTTTGGATTTTTTTTTTGAAATGCAGATCCCAGAAGCCTTTGGACCAGTCCGAACGATTGCAGAAGGGAAAAATGATGGCTTATTTATTGGAACAACAAGGAACTGTATTCTCCAAGGCACTTTGAGTGGGGGATACTGCCCCATTGTACAGGTAGGAATCCACAGGTGCAGGTACATTGAAATAAACAATGTCCCTCTTTCTCCTGGACAAATCAAACCTTTCCCCAAAGCTTTGAGGTTTGTACCTAAACGATGTAGTTCGGGTGCACAAGGATCAAGTCAAGGCGAGTTTATTGTCATGTGCACAAGTACGGTGAGGTACAGGTGCAATGGAAAAACTTGCTTGCATCAGCATCACAGGCATGTAGTAACACACAGAAAATAAATTATACATAAAATTATACCATACCATAAAAAAGACTGTGCAAAAGCAAGACCTCAGTGCTAAAAAAGGCAAAGACACATTCAGAGACAAGCATGGTAGTACAAGAGGTGGTCCGTAGTGTTTTGTTGCTGAGGTAGGGTTAGGGTTGTGCAGGGCCGTTCAAGAACCTGATAGTTATCGGAAAGTAGTTGTTCCTGAACCTGGTGGTGTGGGACTTCAGGCTTCTGTACCTCCTGCCCGAAGATGGCATGGCCCGGATAGTGGGGATCTTTGATGATGGATGTTGCCTTCTTGAGGCAGCACCTCCTGTAGATACTACCGATGGTGGGGAGGGATGTGCCCGTGATGTATTGGGCTGAGTCCACTACTCTCTACAGCTTCTTATGTTCCTGCCCGTTCAAGTTGCTGTACCAGACCGTGATGCAACCAGTCAGGATACTTTCCACAGTGCATCTGTCAAAGTTAAAGTATTTGGTGACATGCCAAATCTCCTCAAACTTCTAAAGGAGTAGAGGCACTTGTGCGCCTTCTTCATGATTGCATCAATGTGCTGGGCCCTGGACAGGTCATCTGAGATGTTAATGCCCAGGAGTTTGAAGCTGCTGAGCCTCTCCACCTCCAACCCACCTGGTACGTGGTCTCCCGACTTCCCCCTGTCTGAAGGATTGGGAGGGACCCAGTACTAAGCAGCTCTGGGCAGACTATAACTGAAAGCTTGAATCTTCTGATGGTTTTGATGGTGGCAGTGCTGAGGGAGGGAATTTCCAGTGGTGCACTGTGGAGTTTGAAGGAGCAATACTGAAAGAGGAATGAGGAGGAGTACAGAGAGCACGTAGGGCATGTGGCTGGAGGAAGTGGCTGAAGCACAGTTAGCTTTGACATGCACGGGTTTTTGTTTCAGCGCGAGGTGTCCAGACAGTTTAATTCCGGATTAGAACGTGATTGCAATGCTTCCAGTCCTAAAATCACAATTTTGAGCAAAAACAGAAAATGCTGGAAACACTCAGCAGATCAGGCAGCATCTGTGGAGAGAGAAGTCATGAACGTTTCAGGCTGGGGAACCTTCACTTCTGATGGAGGGTCCCAGACCTGAAATGTTAACTGTTTCTCTTTCCCCAGCTGCTGTCTGACCGGCTGAATATTTTTCTAGGACTTTGTTTTTATTTCTGATTTCCAGCGTTTTTAAAAAATTTTAATTCCAAGCAATCCTTCTTGACTTCTCTCAGTTCTGCATGGGATGGCACCATTCCCTGTGGTTGCTCTTTTGAGGCATTGCCCATGAAGTTGACTCATGCACCTGACATTGTATGTAAGGGGGGGCCACAGGAGGAGATCCCAGCTCCATGCTGGGAGCCCAACTCCTGCCCTGCTCGTTTGGTTAAACCTGCTCTATTCCAAGCAGAAGCCAAGATCGAGAGAGAGCAAGCGAGAGAGAACACATCCCAAATGCGAGTCTCCTGACATCTCTTCCCCTGCCCCCCCAACCCCCAGTCCCAGGCCATGAGATGGATCCCCAGCCTCAGTATCTTTACATGAGTGCAGAGCAGTGCAGCAAGCAAGCAACAGGCAACTGTAGCCTGATTCAGCAGGTCAGCCAAATCAGGCTGCAATGGATGCATAATGCATGCAGTCAATGGCGCATCATTCAGCATGCCATTGAAGGCACAGATGCATTTCTAGCCCAGCGAATAAAGAGCATTTCAGGTGACACTTGGGCCTGGACAGAGAAGAATTTTCCAGTGTTTTTCCTTTATTGATCCTGTTTTTTTTGCCTCTTCCCCAACTTCCATTAAATGTGTTTAAAATGTCCCATAGCATTTCACAGGAGCGGTATCAAACACCAATTGACATTGTCACATCCATTGAGAGAGGTGATGGGTAGTCTTTAAGGAGTGCCATTGTTGTTGGCCCTGTTTCGCAGGTCATACAGATGAGTCTGGGGACTTGGGTGACCCAAGTGAGAACAAATTTGTGATGTTCAGGCAGGATTAGGGGTTGGATAGAGAGTTTCAGAGTATAGTCTGTTGATAGTCACTTCTGGTGGGTTAAATTAGGGCCATGCCCCAACCCAGAATTGGAAGGACTCGCCCAGATGCATACACCAGAACCAGAGGGGAGAGGAGGGGTAGGAAGCGTCTGCCCCTTGTGACTCAGCCATTCTGACTAAGGGGCAAGGACTGACCAACTGCTCTTTCTGTGGGCAGCACAGTGGTAGAGTTGATAAAGCTGCTACCTCACCAGCTCTGGCAGCCCAGGTTCAATCCCCGTCTCCAGTGGTACCTGCGTGGAGTTTGTGCGTTCTTGGGTTTCCTCTGGGTGTTCCAGTTTCCTCCAGCGAACCAACAATATGTGGGTTGGTTGGTTAATGGGCTGCTGTAAGTTACCCTTAGTATGTGAGTGGGTGACAGGATTGGGGGGAGTTGATAGGAATATGAGAGAGAATAAGTTACAGGGAGATAAGTGGGGGAATGGGATTGATAAAGTAGCATAAACTCATTGGGCTGAATGGCCTCTTTCTATCATGTGCAAAATAAATAGTTGTATGAGGGATGGAGGTGTGCAACTACGTCAAACTTTTCTCCCTTTCTTTTTACGCTCCACCTCTGGGGACGAGGCCCTGTACAGGTGTACTACTGCTTTGGGTAAAGGTCCTCTTACTGACCCAGTTGATACTAATCACGTGTTACAGGGTCATACAGACGAGCTCTGGGGACTCGCAGCTCACCCAAGCGAGGGCAAATTTGTGACATGCGGACAGGACAAGCTTATTCACTGTTGGGATCCCACATCGCACCAGCCCATTTGGAGCAAGACTCTTGAGGTAAGTCGGCAGAAAACAAACCTGATCTCTTTGTTACAGTAACAAGATTTAAAGCTGGCTGATGCTTTGTAGCTGGTTACAAGCCACTCAGAGCAGCGCAGTTGTAGCCTAGGATGTGTGCATTTAAGGTTCACTAAGAGGTTTTCGTTTGATTAAGAAGCTGGTGGTCTTGGGTACCACTCAGAAATCCAGGTCAATTGTCCCAATAGCAAGGGAGTGCTGCAGCATACTGTTTGGTCTCGTCTTTCAGAGAAATAGATCCACAACCGTGTTTTGAAGAGTATTCTTACTTAATTAATTTTATTTAGTTAATATTTTAAAGGTGAGAGTTCCCTACTGCCTCTTAACTGATTTCATTTTATTCATTCATGGGATAGTAACAGATTTGGATTCAGATTAGTTTAAGTCTTTAGTTTGATGTCTCTGGTCCTGTACTTGATGGAGCTTAGAAGGATGAGGGAGGGATCTCATCGAAAGCTACTGGATTCTGAAAGGCCTGGATGGAGTGAACTTGGCGAGGATGTTTCCATTAGTGGGAGAGTCCTGGATCAGAGGGCACAGCCTCAGAATAAAGGGACATCCCTTTAGAACTGAGACGAGGACGAATTTTTTCAGCTGGAGAGTGGTGAATCTGTGGAATTTTTGCCACAGAAGGCTGTGGAGGCCAAATCATTGGGTGTATTAAGGCAGAGATTGACAGGTTCTTGATTGGTAAGGGGGTTAAGTGTTACGGGGGAAGGTGGGACAATGGGGTTGAAAAAAATCAGCCATGATTGAATGGCAGAGCAGACTTGATGGCTGAATGGCCTAATTCTGCTCCTATATCTTATGGTTTTATGGTCTTTATTGTCAAGTATTCCAGTGTGCAGTGAAATTTCTTGCTCACGTGAAGCTCAGAGTAAACAGTATACATGGGATCAATTAATAAAACAATAAACACAGCAGCGAGTATAAAAACAACAGAATGGTGCAAAGTAGAGGAAACTGAGGCCGTGCAAAAAGAAGTGTTAAAGTGCCAATAATGGAAGAGGTAGAATTAAGGGTCTGAGAACATGGCAGCTCCACTGGGAAGAAGGTGGTGAAAGAGGTGATTGGTTCAGAAGTCTGACAGCAGTGGGGAAGAAGCTGTTCTTGAGTCCAGTCACCTGGGCTTTCAAGGTCCTGTATCTTCTCCTAGAAGGTAGGAGAGAGAAAGCATCATTGACGATGCCGGCTTTTATAGTCCCAGAACTAGCAAGGCAGAGTAGAATGAATCACGTTGGTGGGCCTGGAGTCACACCGGCCAGACTGAGTAAGGATAGTAGATCCCCAGGGCATTAGTGATCTGGGATTTTTACAGTAAATCCCCAGTAATCTGGCCCTGTCAGGACTTTGGTCGTAGCAAACTCTCAGATTTTTTAGACTTGGATGTTACTCCCATCACCCCAACACACACAATTTTTAATTTCACATTTTTTAACACGTTGCACAGCAGTACAATAAGTCTTCCAGTGAACCCGACGGGTTGAGAGGTATTGGTGTGTTTTAAAGGAAGTGTGGCAGACAGAACAGGTGAGCTTCACTTGCGTGAAAAGCAGTCTGGAGCCCAACTCCAGCCGCACACCTTCCTCGTTCCCGTCCCGCACTGTTCCCGAACCTGACTCCTGCTCCAACCATGCAGCCAGTCCACACTCCCACAAGGGAATAGAAGGTGACAGTGCTAGACTTAGAGGGGAAGGGTGGGAGAAGACTCGAGAGGAGCATGAGCACCAGCAGGATTAGTTGGGCTGCATATTTTATATCCTGTGTAATTTAATTCCTATTCCTCCTGTCCCATTTACTTCTCTCTAAACTTATCTTTATTTTCCCCACCACTTCTGTCTTGTGCTTTTATCCCTTCTGTCCATCAGACCATAAGGCATAGGAGCTTGAATTAGGCCATTCGGCCCTTTGAGTCTGCTCCACGATTCGATCATGGTTGATTTTTTTTTCCCTGTCAACCCCATTCTCCCTGTAACCTATTTCATCACTCCTGCCTTCACCCAGTCCTTTCCTCCTCTCACTTTAGCAATGGCCTTGTCCACTTTCTCCTCATTGTTCTGATGAAAGGGAATCAACCTGAAACACTTGAGGCAGCACCATGGTGCGGCTACCCACGGCACCAGTGACCCAGGTTCAGCTGTTTCTGTCTGCGGGGAATTTCCACGTTCTCCCTGTGATCGCACGGATTTCCTCCTGGTGCTCCGCTTTCTTTCCAGGTCTCAAGACCTGCAGGCGTGTGGGCTAACTGGCCGCTGTAAATTGTCCCTAGTGTGTGGGTGGGTAGTGGACTGTGGGGAGAGTAAAATGGGATCAGTGTAAATGGGTGGTTGATGGTCAGCATAGATGGGCCAAAGGGCCTGTTTCTATGCCGCAGGCCTCCATGATAGCTCCATTTCTCTCTTCACAGAATCTGCCAAGCTCTTCCAGCATTCTGTTTTAAACTCGGAATTGAATCTAGCGCTTGCACTAAGATAATGATCGAATCACTGCCTCACTGGGGAAAAATAACTCTTGATATTTGAGGGTGGCCCTTTCAAACAAAAGGAAAAAAGTGATGATTATAATAACAGAAAATGATGGAAACACTCAGCAGGTCAGGCAGCACCTGTGGAAAGAGAAACAGTTAATGATTCAGTTCTGAAAGTTAAGTCTGTTTCTCTCTGCACAGACGCTGTCTGATCTGCTGAGTGTTTCCAGCATTTTCTCTTTTAGAGTCAGGGAGAGACACAGCGTGGAAACAGGCCCTTAAACCCAGTGAAAATATTAAGCTGGAGAATTGTTGTGACAGCAACTGATATAACAGAGCATGGTTTCGAGCCATGGGCCACTGGGTTAAGTACCCAGCAGACTCCCACTGCACTGCTCTGGTGCTTTATTTCAGCTTCTCAGCATTTGCAGTATTTCGGATTTTTCAAAAAGTATATGGATTCTAATGTAGCATGCTTTTTATGAGATTCTATCTTAAGCAAATAGATTTCACTTTTCTTGAGGAAGGAAGTTTACTTTTTTTATTTTCTTGGCAGGATCAGTGCCAGTCAGTTGGGATTCATCCCAGTGGATCAGTTATAGCTGTGGGAACACAAACGGCAAGGTAAGGCAAAATAGAAGCTACTGCTCTCCCGCAATCAACAAGGTAAACAAATAAACTACAGGAATTTCATGCTTGGCAGAACTCGTCCAAAGTTATAATTGAGTTACACAAGTGGAGATGGGGTTGCCGTCTGCGAGTACAAGAAACTCCGAAGGCAAATAGGAAACACGCTAGCAAAAAGTCTCTATCAGCTATCACCTGCTGTAAAAGTAAGAAGCACCTGTAGCTCAGCAATGGTACAGGTATTAAATGTTCTGTCCAGTTTAGAACATTGCCCCATTCACTGAAAGATTGGTATTGGTTTATCATTGCCATTGCCACTTGTACCGAGGTACAGTGAAAAACTTGTCTTGCATACCGATCGTACAGGTCAACTCATTACACAGTGCAGTTACATTGAGTTAGTACAGAGTGCATTGAGGTAGTACAGGTAAAACCAATAACAATGCAGAGTGCAGTTACATTGAGGTAGTGCAGGTAAAAACAATAACAGTACAGAGTAAAGTGTCACAGCTACAGAGAAAGTGCAGTGCAATAAGGTGCAAGGTCACAACAAGGTAGATCGTGAGGTCAGAGCCCATCTCATCGTATAAGGGAACCATTCAATAGTTTTATCACAGTGGGATAGAAGCTGTCCATAAGCCTGGTGGTACATGCCCTCAGGCTCCTACCCGATTTGAGAGGAGAGAAGAGAGAATGACCCGGGTGGGTGGGGTCTTCGATTATGCTGGCTGCTTTGCCCAGGCAGTGAGAGGTAAAGACAGAGTCCAAGGAGGGGAGGCTGGTTTCTGTGACGCACAAGGCTGTGTCCACAACTCTCTGCAGTTTCTTGCAGTCATGGGCAGAGCAGTTGCCGTCCCAAGCCGTGATGCATCCAGATAGGATACTTTCTATGATGCATCGATAAAAGTTGGTGAGTGTCAAAGGGGACATACCGAATTTCTTTAGTCTCCTGAGGCAGTAGAGGTGCTGGTGAGCTTTCTTGGCCGTGGCATCTATGTGATTTGACCAGGACAGGCTGTTGGTGATGTATTTGACCAGGGGATGTATTTGACCAGAACAGATTGCAACTTTACTTCAGGCTGCTGAGCTCCTGGATGTACTCGGAGGGGTAGGCAGCCAGAGAAATTAACTATAGTTTCCCCACAGTTCCATTCAACCATAAGGGACAGTGTCTGTACCCTGGCAATAAATGAGGACAAGGTGGGATTTAAATTTAACCTCCCTCTGAATAATCATAGCGGTCAGCATGATGCTATTACAGCGCCAGTGATTGGGGTTTGATTCCCGCCGCTGTCTGTAAGGAGTTTGTACGTTCTCCCCATGTCTGCGTGGGTTTCCTCCGGGTGCTCCTCTTTCCTCCCACATTCCAAAGGCGTAGGGGTAGGTTAATATGGGTTTAAAATGGGTGGCATGGACTCGTTAGGCTGGAAGCGCCTATTACTACGCTGTAAATAAAATTTAATTTAAAATTTTAAAAAAACTATCACTATTTCTGCTTACAGGGTATGAATGGTTCTTGGCTGAATCACTGTTTATTTCAGGAACAAGTTGGAACTGGTTGTTAAATTAATAATAGGATCATAAATTTACAGCTATGCCCATTATATCCATCCTGGACAAAGGGATTTTCTAGCTCTTTGTCTGTAGCCTTGTCGGTATTATTAAGGTGTTAAGTGTGCTGAAGGATTTGATGTGCACCCTTTCAGGCAATGAGCTCCAGATCCCCTATGTTTTTATTAAAATAAATCTTTTCTCAATTCCTCTCTAGTCCTTCTACCAACTAACTTCTATCTGTTCAGTCCCCATGCCCCACCTGAGTAACTAATTTCTGCACAAGGGGAAATATTTCCCATTCACCCTGTTGGGCCCCTCATAATTTTAAAGGCCTCGGTTAAATCTCCCATCAGTCCAGATGTGCTCTCATTGTAATTAGCATTCTCTGACTGTGGACAAATCCTTGTATCTCCTCTGCAACCTCCCCGGTGTACTGTACAGAGGTCTGGCTATGGACCAACTTAATACATGGAGGTTTGAATGCATCACCTGCAGCTTTACCAATGCAATGCTATAAGTGGATTGCAAGAAAAGTGTGCAAAGGTGCATTTCCATCTTGTTCTTTCTAATGACAAACTGACTTTGTCTCTTTTCTGTCTCAGATGGATGGTTTTCGATGTTGAGACGAGGGATCTTATCACTGTGCACACCGATGGAAATGAGAAGCTCTCAGTCATGCGCTATTCACCAGGTATGTGAAACCTAAACTTTGCAGCGATGTTAAATTCTGGTTAGGCCACACTTGGAGTATTGTGTGCAGTTCTGGTCGCCCCGTTACAGGAAGGATGTTGAGGCTTTGGAAAGGAGAGGGTGCAGAAGAGGTTCACCAGGGAGCTGCATAGATCAGAGGGTATGAGCTATAAGGAGACGTTGGACAAACTTGGGTTGTTTTCTCTGGTGCCAGAGGTTGAGGGAAGACCCAAGAGAAGTTTATAAAATTTATGAGAGGCGTAGATGGAGTAGACAGTCAGAATCATTTTCCCAGGGTAGAAATGTCAAGCACTAGAGGACGTGCATTTAAGTTGAGAGGGGGAAGTTTAAAGAAGATATGCGGGGCAAGTTCTTTTACATTCAGAGAGTGAGGGGTGCCTGGAATAGGCTGCCAGGGGTAGTGGTGGAAGCAGATACAATTGCCCTCGTTGTACATGGGTGACATCACTATCTTCTGCTCAGACCCTCTGTGGGTCTGCAGATTGATCAGCATCTGCGCTGATTTGGACTGCTCTCGTGAGCAGAGTCAACTGCAAGAAGAGCGAGGACGTGTTCTTTGGCAACTGGAACAACCCACCTTCTGTTGCCTTCACTGTCAGGTCCGATTACTCGACAGTGCAGGGAGTGTGGTTTGGAGGAACCTGGGCACATGGCAAGAATTGACTGCAGCGAATAGCCAGGAACTGGGAACGTGGGAGCGTCGCTCGCTCTCGCTGGCGGGCAAGAGTACTACCTTGATGTACTGATGTATGCAATGATCCTCCTGGATGGCATGCAAGCAAAGGCTTTTCACTGTCTCTCGGTACATGTGACAATAATAAACCAATTACCAATTATACATGGGTTCCAACTCCTCAGTGTGGAAGGTCCGTTCAAGAGTCTGATAACAGCAGGATGGAAGCTGTCCTTGAGTCTGGTGGTACGTGTTCTCAAGCTCAATGGGAGGGGGGAGATGACCAGGGTGAGAGGGGTCCTTCATAATGCTGGCTGCTTTCCCGAGGCGGTGGGAAGTCTAGACAGAGTCAATGGAGGGGAAGCTGGTGTGAGGAAAATTGAAACCATCTGATTTAAAGGAAAATTGAAACCATCTGATCCAGCATAAATGGAATGATATGGCTAGTACAAAGAATGATGACATTAACTCCATTACGCACGTAAATTTTATGATTAAAGTAATATTTTTGAAAAACTTTACACTCCACACTCTTTGTTAAGAGGGGTTTGAAGTTAATTTACACCTGCAGAAGATAATTATTTCAAATCAATCCTCAATTAATAACAAAAACACAGAAAACGCTGGAAATTGTTGAGCGACATCTGTAAAGCAAGAAACCTGGTGAGTGCACATCCCAGAATGAGACGGACCGTAGTATCAATCTGGAGCATCGAGGGGTGACGTAGACCCTGGCTGTGTGTCAAGAACCTGATGGGAAAGGCCCTTCTCACCAAGTGCAGGTCACTGACCTTTCTTAAAGAGTTGGAAATGTCATCATTATTTTTTGCCTCAGAGGTGATTCTGTGGGTAAGTACCAACTGCGTTAGGTACTTGCCCATAGAGTCCCTTCAAGTCCATGATTTTCATTCTACGATCATTATTGCCCCCAAATTAGTTTTCTCTGAAGTTCCCCATTTGTGGAAAAAATTTGAGGGAGTCCATTTGGACAGGGGAGCCCCTTCAATTGAGATCACATTTCTGATCTCATAAGTGCCTGGGACAGGCTGCCAGAGGTAATGGTGGAAGCAGATACAATAATGATTAAATTGGTTTATTATTGTGACGCACGCAGGTACAGTGAAACACTTTGTTTTGCATGACATCCATACAGATCATTTCATCACATCAGTGCATCAAGGTAGGACAAGGGCAAGCAATGACAGAATGCAAAAAATAGTGTTACAGTTACAGAGAAAGTGCAGTGCAGGCAGACAATAAGGTGCAAGGCTATAATGAGGTAGGTTGTGAGGTCAAGAGTCCATCTTTATCGTACAAAAGGTCTGTTCAAGAGTCTTATGACAGCAGGATAGAAGCTGTCCTTGAGTCTGGTGGTGCATGTTCCCAAGAGTTTGTATCTTCTGCCCGATGGAAGGGGGGAGAAGAGAGAGTGACTGGGGTGGGAGGGGGAATATGGAGGGAAATGGGTCATGTGCAGGCAGAAGAGATTTAGTTTAACTTGACATCGTGTTCGGTGCGGACATTGTGGACTGAAAGGTCAGTTCCTGTGCTGTACTGTTCTATGTTCTATAAATTCAGTCTTGTATCTTTATCCTGTGGGAGTGTGACATGGATGTAAGTGAGTGGTGATGATCTCTAATTAGATGCAATGCGAAAAAAAAAGTTCTTGATATGCAAAAGGACACGTGACACCAACAAGATGATGAAAGGATATTTCTCATTTCCTTATGACTTAGAAGGAGAACGTTCAACCCAATGATTCAATACCATCTCCTGGACCAATCCCATTCCTCCACTTATTTCCTGTAACCATTCTCTCTCACATGCCCATCCACTCAACTCTGTTATTCCTGCCACCCTCTGAAGGTTAATTCTCAGTGACTAAGTAACCCACTAACCCACACGTCTTTGGGATGGGGGAGGGAACCGGAGCACCCGGGGGAACCCCTCACAGTCACAGGGAGAACCTGCAAATTCCACACACAGACATTCCGCATTCTATTCTGACTTGTACATGATTTCTATTCATTGTATGAAGGTTCCACTATATTTTTTAACCATATGAAATTACATTGAGCAGTGTCTGTAACTGGGAGTTCTGTGAAATTTTTACTGAGGATATTGACTCATTTCAGGTAAAGGAATTGAAATCTTGGTAGTATGTAATTGCAACCCATTTGAATTATATTGTAAAGTCCAGTCCATGAAAGGGAAACGCCGTTACATTCGCGATTGCTCGATGTTCATCGGACCACAAAGATCCTAATTGCATTTCCATTCTTCCCAAAAGATGGTAATTTCCTGGCCATCGGGTCACATGACAACTACGTTTACATTTACAGCGTGGCAGAAAATGGCAGGAAGTACAGTCGTGTGGGCAGATGCTCAGTAAGTAAAAACCTGGCCAACTCCTCGCTCTGTAGGCGTGTCGGTGTCTTCACTTTGCACTTGAATGTGTTATGGTTCTTTTGAATTGGTCTCTGTGACTTGATACTGATAGTGCCTGTTTATAAACTTAAAAATTTATATTGCTAGGGAAACCATTTGGGTTTTTAATACACATTACAAATTGCAGCAACAATAAAAAAAAATCAAAGTGAAAATCAAAGTCGAGTTTACTGTCAAGTGCACAAGTACATGTATGTACAAGCACAGTTAATTTAATCATAAATTTTACACAAATTTTACAAGAAAGAACACAATTACAAGAACACAATTAGAACAAAAAGAAGTCAATTTTAGTTGCAAAGTGATCAAAGTGGTCATAGTATTGCTAAGCTGCAGTGATTAGGGTTGTGCCAGTAAAGGTCCCGATAATCGGTATCCTCGAGACTTTGGAGATGGCGGACTGGCAGATTTTCCAGACTATTGGATGTCACTTCTCTTAATATCCAAATATACCTTTAGTTCACTTTTTTTTAAAAGGTATTGCACAGTAGTAAACTTTTTGTAAGTTTAAAGGGAATGTAGGAAACAGGGCTCTGGGGTGTTTAAAAGGATCTTGCTAAATAGGGCCCCAAAGATAAATAGAGCATGGAAACCGGGGCCCAGGTGAAAGAGGGTAGAAAATATCATCCCGTTTTCCAGATGTCAAACCATTAGGATTTCTGAAGATTGGATAGCAGATTATCAGTTTTAACATACCTTACTTTTCCCCCTGACTCTTTTCTTTCTATACTTCCTGATACCATTGTAAATTATAGGGTAGGGATTGTGATAAGGACACACTTGGCAATCTAGGCACGTATTTTATTTCTAAAGTCGCAGTGGTTTTGAGAAGTTTTCACTTCTGCATCAGTTGCCACTTAAGCATCAATCATCGGCATGAGGTAATCAGTTTATTGTTGTCACATGTACTGAGATACAGTGAAAAGCTTTTGTTTGCGTGCCATCCAGACAGATCATTCCAAAAGGGAGAAAAAAAAGCAGAATGCAGAATATAGTGTTAGAGTTACCGAGAAAGTGCAGTGCGGTTAGACAAATAAAGTGCAAGGACCATGATGAGGTAGATTGAGAGATCAAGAACTCTCTTTATCGTGAAAGAGGCCCTTTCAAGAGTCTTATAACAGTGGGATAGAAGCTGTCCTTGAGCCTGGTGGTAGATGTTCTAGCAACATTTTAAGACAATTTTATGTGCAAAATTTCCCTTAAGAATTATCCCTTGATTTATTTATGAAGGCAAAATCTCTGCAATTTGGTTAATGTAACTACAAGTAACGTGTAAAACATTTCTTTGAAATTAGTGTCAATCTGGCAAGTGTGAGTAATTGGATTTTTACTCTAAATGTATAACTTACAAATGTAATTTTAAAAAAATATGTGGGAGCCAGTTCTTAAATTGCATTCAAAAACTTTTCAAAACATGGAAGCAGAAGGATTCAGTTGTTTCAGTGAAACCAATTGGACACCTCTGCTTTAGCTTTGGGTTATGGTTGGCAGCTGGAGAAACCCAGCCTATTCAGTCACAGTTCAGTGGTGCTTGACTGGCTGACATTTTTATGTCCGAAAAAGCTGACTAAATTTTGCAGGCATGTGCTTAAAAACTCCCATTGGTTATGAGTTCCACCTGGGAGCCTGACCAGTTCTGCTTTTTATTTTTAACAAGTCCATGAAACTCAAGTTATGTCGAATGGAATTTGCACTCCACACTTGCTCCACTGTTTACATGGCTGCACTGATTTCTGGGGCATATGGGACAGTAGCATTGGGTGGAAACTGGTTAATGGGCAGGCACAGTAGTGTAGTGGTTAGCGTAACGCTATTACAGCGCCAGCGACCCGGGTTCAATTCCCGCCGCTGTCTGTAAGGAGTTTGTATGTTCTCCCCATGTCTGAGTGGGTTTCCTCCGGGTGCTCCGGTTTCCTCCCACATTCCAAAGACGTACGGGTTAGGAAGTTGTGGGCATGCTATGTTGGCGCCGGAAGCGTGGCGACACTTACGGGCTGCCCCCAGAACACTCCACGCAAAAGATGCATTTCATTGTGTGTTTCGATGTACATGTGACTAATAAAGATCTTATCTATCTTAATGTATTATAGGGTGTTTACCCCTTGAAGAATTGAACCATGTCACCATTTTATTCTCTATGTATGTTTTTGGCATTGAACAGGCTGGAACTGGTTACTTCAGAATCAGGTTTATTAACACTGACAAATGCTGTGAAATTTGTTGTTTTGTAGCAGCAGTGCAGTGCAAGACATAAAGGCAAAAATAAAATTACTATAAGTTACAAAAATAAATAAATAGTGCAGGAGGAATAACGAGGTAGTGTTCATGGGTTCATGGGCCATTCAGAAATTTGATGGCGGAGGGGAAAGAGCTGTTGCTGAAACATTGAGTGTGGGACTTCAGGCTCCTGCACTTCCTCCCTGATGGTAGTAACGTGAAGAGAGCATGTCCCGGGTGGTGAGGCTCCTTAATGATGGATGCCGCCTTCTTGAGGCACCGCCTCTTGAAAATGTCCTCGACGGTGGGGAGGCTTGTGCCCGTGATGAAGCTGGCTGAGTCTACAACCCTCTGCAGCCTCTTTTGATCCTACGCATTGGAGCCTCCATACATCTGTAGAAATTTGCAAGTCTTTGGTGACGTACCAAATCTCCTCAAACTCCTAATGAAGTAGACCCGCTGACGTGCCTTCTTCGTGATTGCATCAATGTGTTGGGCCCAAGATACAGTAGGTATCTGTTGGGAATAGACACTTAAAATAAACACCATATCCCTCTCCAATTTCATTTGTGTAATAAAGCATCTTATCAGTTTAAGTGCAGCTATTGTAGAAGTACAGATGGAACCAATATTTTTAAGCACTGAAATATTAAAAATGTTAAACATTGTAGAAAGGGATAAAAGGTGAAGAGTGAAGCATAAAGACCAGCAGGATTGGTTGGGCTAAAATGGCCTGTTTCTCTATTGTACATCCCATGTAATCCTCCTGAATTCCACCGACCAGACAAGGAGCAATAATGAGACCAGTCACGCTGGTCAGCCCGTGTGGAGCTCTGTGACCTTGTGCTGGTGAGCAGTCCACAGGCCTGACTCCATCCATCATCAGGAACCCCACCATCCGGGCCGCACCCTCTTCTCGATGCTGCCGTCGGGCAGGAGGTACAGGAGCCTGAAGACCCCACGCCTCAAGGTTCAACAACAGCTTCTTCCCCATTGCCGTCAGGTTCTTGAATGACCTGAAAAACAACACTACCTTGGACTCTCCCTGTCTCCCTGGTGTCATTATGTTTATTTCGTTATTTATCTTGCACATGTCTAAGTTATGTATAACTTATGTTAACCTAAGTCCATGTGAACTTCTGCTTGTCCTCATTTTGTAACGGACTATGGGTGCTGCTGCACATTTATACCCCGTGTATGTTTGCCTATGACGTCAATAAATTTGAACTTAAGTAGGAAGCTAAAAGCAACAGTTGGGTTTTGTTTTTGAACAGTCAACTTGGAAAAATTAAAGTTAAAAATATTAATGAAGAATTTTATTCTCATTTTAGGGGCACTCGAGTTTTATAACTCATCTGGATTGGTCCACAGACAGCCGCTATATAGTTACTAACTCTGGAGACTATGAAGTCCTCTACTGTGAGTACAGATAGGTTCTGACTCTCCGCTCCCAATATTATTTAATGGTTTTCATTGTAAGTTATACATTAATAGTTAGTATTGGACATGGCTTATTAACTTAACATTTGATTGAAATATTTTTAGCATGTTTATGCAAAAAAAGCTATCCATCCAATGTACCAACTGGATTGAAACAGACACCGAATCATTTTGCTTGGGTACTTGGACCAAGAGAATATATTGACTTCACACAGTGGGTTGTACTGTCTCTGGGTTTGTAATACAGTGTGTTTGAGCCCTGCAGAGGGACACTGCTATACTGTTGAAGATTTTGATTTAGATGATTCCACCTAAACTAAATCTCTATCTGTACCTTTGAACACAGCATCATTAGACTGGGTAAAATTAACTTAATGTTGTCGTCATGTCAACAAACAATCTGCTGGAGGAATTCAGTGGGTCGAACAACATCCGTGAGGGGAAGAAAGGAACTGTCGACGTTTCGGGTCAAAACCCTGCATCAGGACTGAGAGTGGAGAGGGAAGATAGCCAGGATAAAGAGGAGAGAGGGAAGGGTGAGATGGGCCAGGAG
Source organism: Pristis pectinata (assembly GCF_009764475.1). Classification (NCBI taxonomy): domain Eukaryota; kingdom Metazoa; phylum Chordata; class Chondrichthyes; order Rhinopristiformes; family Pristidae; genus Pristis; species Pristis pectinata. The sequence goes on along the minus strand of NC_067439.1, from coordinate 6,055,839 downwards.
GTGATTGGTGCACCGAGGAGGGGTGAAGGATGACGGGCAGATCGAGCCGGAGGGGGTGGAGTTGGGAGATAGGCAGACAGTAGATGGGTGAAGGATGATCAGTTTGCTCCAAGTTCCAGCATCTACAGTCTCTTGTGTCTCTGTTGTCATGTCCTTCTGAGCAAAGTTCCTGTCTGCTGCACAGGCGATATTCATTCCCTGATGCGTACGTCTGTGGTAAATGAAATCTCCGCTTCCTTCAACAGGGACTCCAAACTGCAAACAGGTGCCAAGTGCAGATGTAGTGCGGGATTTGGAGTGGGCCTCCTCTACCTGTGTGCTCTCATTCCAGGTGTTTGGTGAGTGTACAATCTGGAGCTGTGTCCACATGTCTAGGATATGCTCTTGTCGGTGAGGAGGAAGCAGTTAACTTTGAGTGTTTTGACTGTGGTATTAGAAATGGCTCAAAGTTGGGTCCATAGAGCAGATGTCTGTCCTGTATTGGGTATTTCTGGTGGAATGAACAGCTACGTCCTTATTCTTATTGGTTGTTTTGTAAGATGATTACAATGTACTCATGGAACATCCTACTGTCTCTGTCTCTCGTGATCTCTCTCTCTCTCTCTCTCTCTCTCTCTCTCCCCCCCTCTCTCTCACCCCTCACTCTCTCTCCCCCTCTCCCTCTCCCCCTCTCCCTCTCCCCCTCTCCCTCTCCCCCCTCCCCCTCCACCTCACTCTCTCTCCCCCTCTCTCTCCCCCCTCTCTCTCCCCCTCTCTCTCTCCCCCCCTCTCTCTCTCCCCCTCTCTCCCCCTGCTCTCGCTCTCTCTCTTGCTCTCTCTCGCTCTCTCTCACTCTCTCTCTCTCTCTCACTCTTGCTCTCTCTCTCCCTCTTGCTCTCTCTCTCCCTCTCTGTCCCTTGCTCGCTCCCTGTGTCTCTTTCTGTCTGGTTCTCTTGATCTCTCTCTCTCTTGCTCTCTCTCTGTTTGTGCTTTGCCTACCTAGTCATCTAGGACTGAGGACTTTGTGTTGAGAGTGTGAGGACCAAGTATAATATTATTTTGCTCGTAGCTGAACTAAATAACTGGATATGTGTGGATTTAAACAGAAAATCTTTCATCATCATCTTGGATTCTGCATCACATTCTCAGCTGTTTTTATTCTCCTAACCCCAGGCATTTGGCCGGAGGGAGCTGATGGGACGGACATAAACGCCGTCTGTAGGTCCACTGACGACCAACTCCTTGCTACAGCTGATGATTTTGGAAAAGTTAACTTATTTTCATATCCCTGCTCACAACCTCGGGTAGGTACACTCTGGGAGCTGGGCAGTGGTGTCTTTTTCTTCTGAACCATCTGGTTCTGTGGTGTGAAATTTGTTCCCTGAGGTTAAATAGAGCCAATATTTTTATATACAAAAGAGAGAGCTTGCATTCCTAGAGCGCCCTCCGTAATGTTAGGATGTCCTGAAGAGTTTGTAATGGATGGAGCACCTTTAAGTAAAGCAGGAAAGAAACAGTTTGTGCATTGGATGCTCCCGATAGCAGTAATGCAATAATAACGATGTGTCTTCTGCTTCGGGATATTGGTTGAGGGATAAGGGTTGCTTCTGTCACTGGGACAAAGTTTCCCTTCACTTCCCCAAGAAGGGAAGTGTTACCTGGGTGTACCTCTTGTCTGAAGACACCTTTGACAGTGCAGCACCCCCTCAGTGGTGCTCTGGCACACCTGCCGAGGTTTTGTGCCCAAGTCTCTAGAACTGTAGAAGTGTACTTCCTTGCTGCTGACAAAGGAGGCCATTTGGCCCATTGGCTCCATACCTGCTCCCAGCAGAGCAACCCCATTGATCCCAATCACTCTCCTTTCCCTTTATGCTTTCAATTTATTCTCCCCCAACTCCCCTTTGATTTGTTGACATTAACCTACATTAAGAAGTCATTTACTACAGCCAGTTAACATACTGATATAGACCATGCATAGGCAGATGGAGTTAGTTTAATTTGGCAGCATGGTTGGCACAGATATCATGGGCCGAAGTGTCTGTTCCTGTGCTGTTCTGTTCCATGTTCTATGTTCTACCAACCAGCACGTCTTTTGGAGAGGGGGGGTGGTGAGAGGAAACCAGAGTGTCTGGGGGAAACCGGTGGGGCAAACATACAAACTGCACACAGACAGCACCTGAAGTCGGCATTGAACCCATGTCCCTGGAACCACGGGACAGAACTGCTGTGTCACCATGCTGCCATTGTCTCCGAGGAGGAGACCAGTTGACCCATGGGCTGGTCAAATATAGGCATTGAGTTAATCCTACTACCAGCTCTTAGCTCATAGTCACTATTCTGGTGCTCATTCAGGTACTTCTTAAATGTGTTAAGGGTTTCTGCATCTACCACCCTCTCAGTTCCAGACCTACATCACGCAGAGTGAAACCTTCCTCCTCCAATCTTTCTACCAGTTAACCTAAATTTATCCCTTCCTTCTACCTGTCTCCAGCCCCAGTTACTGACCTCCCTGCTAAGGATAATTGGTCCTTTCTGTTTGCCATCTAGTCCTCTTGCACATTAATTGAATGCCCTTTTTTTGTTCTAAAGAGAATAACCCCAGGATGGACAGTCTCTGCTTATAACCATAAATTCTCTAGAACCGGCAACATCTTTGAACCTCTGCCACGTCCTTTCTGTAGGGTGATGAGCTGAACAGCACATAGTGGGACTCCACACCAATCCTCTTGTTTGGAGTCACATATGGCGATAATGTTCACCACATGTTCAGTCACCAGGACTCTAGGCTCAGGGTGTTCTGACCAATGCTTCATTATTTAATTGGTTCTCTGCCTGTTCCTTCATGGTAGTGTGGCTTGAAACCCTGGTTTGATCCAGACCTCTGGTGCTGTGTATGTGTGGAGTTTGCATGTTCTCTCTTTGGGTTTCCCCGAGGTGTTCTGGTTTCCTCCCACATCCCAAAGACCTACTGCTTAGTAGAACATAGCACAGGAACAGGCCCTTCAGCCCACAATGTCTGTGCTGACCATGATAAGATAAGATATCTTTATTAGTCACATGTACATCGAAACACACAGTGAAATACATCTTTTGCGTAGAATGTTCTGGGGGCAGCCCGCAAGTGTCGCCATGCTTCCGGTGCCAACATAGTATGCCCACAACTTCCTAACCCATACGTCTTTGGAATGTGGGAGGAAACCGGAGCACCCGGAGGAAACCCACGCAGACACGGGGCGAACATACAAACTCCCTACAGACAGCGGCGGGAATTGAACCCAGGTCACTGGCGCTTTAATAGCGTTACGCTAACTGCTACACGACCATGCCTGCCATCTACACTACCATGCTGCAAACTAATCCCATCTGCCTTCACATGGTCTATATCCCTCAATTCCCCGCCTGTTCATGTGTCTATCTAAATGCTTCTTAGACGTTGCTATTGTAGCTGCTTCCACCATTTCCCCTGGCAGCATATTCCAGGCACCTTCCACTCTGTTTAAAAAGAAAACTTGCCTTATAAATCTCCTTGAAACTTCACCCTCTTACCTTAAAGCTATGCCCTCTAGTATTTGGCATTTCCACCCTGGGATAAAAGACCCTATCTTTGCCTCTCATAATTTTATGAACCCTATCAGGTCTCCCCTCAGCCTCCGCTGCTCCAGAGAAAACTACCCGTTTGTTCAACCTTTCCTTTTAATACTCTCTAATCCAGGCAGCATCCTGGTGAACCTCCATCTGCACCCTAGGTAGGTTAATTGGTCACTCTTAATTGTCCCTAATGTAGGTGGGAGGTAGGGGTAGGAGAATTGGGAATGGGGGCAGTTAACGAGCATGTGAGAGAGAGGAAATTCTCACAAGGGTCATAGTCATACAGCATGGAAACAAGCCCTTTGGCCCAACTGGTCCATGCCGACCAAGATTCCCATCTAAGCTAATCCCATTTGCTTACGTATGGCCATATCCCTCTAAACCTTTCCTCTTAGACACATGAATGATAGAAAAATAGGGGGCTATGTGGGAGGGAAGGGTTAGATAGATCTTAGAGCAGGATAAAATGTCAGCACAACATTGTGGGCCGAAGGGCCTGTACTGTGCTGTAGTCTTCTATGTTCTATCCATATACCTGTCCAAGTACCTTTTTAAATGTTGTTAATGTACCTGCCTCAACCACTTCCTCTGGCAGCTCATTCCCTATACTGACCACTCTCTGTGAGAAAAAGTTGCCCGTCAGGTTCCTATTAAATCTCTCCCATCTCACCTTAAACCTATGATGGTGAGGAATCTCTGGAATTCCCTACCCTTGAGAGTTGTGGAGGCTGGATCATTGGAAGTATTTAAAGTAGGAAGTAAATATTTGAAGGAACTGGCAGAGTAGAGGAGGTGAGGCGTGGGGTAGATCAGCCATGATCATAGTGAATGGTGGGGCAGGCTCGAGGGGCTGTAGCCTATCCTGCCCCAGTGTTCCAATAAAGGAAATAAGCAGGGTGATAGGAATCTAAAATAACAACAGAAAATGCTGGAAAAACTCAACAGGTTAGGACGCATCTGTGGAAAGAGAAACTGAGCTAGTGCTTAGGTCGAAGACCCTTGGTTTTCCAGGGATTGGGATTGATTGCATCTGAGAGCCAACATGGACAATGGACTGAAGCACCTCCAATGCCATATTAAAATGAGAAATCAATAGGTTTCTTCCAATTGGGACTAACAGGATTGCTGAAGTTTTTTGTAGTAAATTACTGTTGCCTTGGTTGTTTTGCTTTGCAATGTGTGACCATTGCCAGATCTCTGTGTTATAATTAACAAAACTGTGGATATTAATAGATGAAGTGGCATTGTGCAGACACTCTGACTTCCTGTTTTGGAGTAGTGCAATCACTTTTGATGCTTACCAGAGTGGATCTGTGTAGGTGGATGTCTGATGCCTACGTATATTGTAGCTCAGTGACGTATTGCTGGCACTTTGGTCTAGCAAGCAAGCTGTGGTTTTGAGCAGTTCACAGAATTTGATGCAATGTATGTCGCATATGTGATGAAGTGAACCATTCGCCAAAGACTGGGGGGTTTTCTTCTTTTTATATACATGAAGCAATCATTTCCTTGGTGAGTAATTATAAATAGATCAGGAAATTCAACTGACGACTCTTACTGCTGGCCTCTTGTGAATTATTCACATGATTCAAGATCAATTGCTGGGCTTTTGGCTAATTTGGCGGTGGAATTCCTTCCCCAAAATCTTTCCACTTTCTGCCTCCCTCCTTTTCTTTTAAGATCTTTCTTAAATCTTCCCATTTTTGAACAATTATTTTGTAACTTGTCCTAACCTGGTTTTTGACTGTTAATGCTCCTGTCTAGTACCTGTATATTTTTGTTTTACTTTGTTGAAGATGCTACACAAAGTCCTTGTTATCTGAGGGATGGGCACACAGACTACCCGTGGATAATAGTAAAGACAGATACAACTACAGCGCTCTCCTTTGCACTCAATGCATCCCCCAAATCAACTAAATATGTCATATAATGTTCTAAAAGCATCATAAGACTTTTATAACACATTAAAACATTAAATTAAAGCATTAAAACACATTAAATACTGAAAATAAAATTATATTAGTGAACAAACTACTTCCATTGAAACTTAAGCGGTGATTGGTTTTGAAATCAAAAGGTGCAGCGTAAATAAAGATTGTGCTCTATTAGAGCAGAACAGGGCAGGGAACTACTTGATACAAGTGGTCCGGAAACTGTCACTGTGTTTATACAATGATTGGTTCCACGATGTGTACGTGTATGTAGATATACTTGTTAGTAAAAATTCCCTGTCACTTTTTCCAAATATTATAAGCTTCCAGAAGAATAAGCGGGAAAACAAAATCATTGGTTACTTTCAATCCTTTGTTCTACATCCTTAATTCATAATAAGTGTTAGACTTGTAGAATTACAAGACATAACAGCATAGAAAGAGGCCATTCAGGCCAATATGTCCATGCCAGCCAAAATAGACATGGTGTAATATCAATTGCTAGCTCCTGATCCTTGATCCAGGAGATCATGGTTGATCAAGGTAAGTCTTAAATATGGTGAGGGTTACTGTCTCCACCACCCTTATAGACTGAGAGTTCTAGACACTACTTCATCTCCCCATCACCCACATACTCCTTCCATCGGGTCCCCTCCCCCACTGATCTTATCGCCTTCTCCACCTCCCTCTTTTGGTTCCAGGCTCCACCTTCCTCTCCTATCAGATTCCATCATCTTCAGCCCTTTGTTGCCTCCACCTACTGCCTCCCAGTCTCTGTCGCTGTCTCCACTCTACCCTCCTCCATCTGCCTATCACCCCTCCTCAACTGGATCCACCCATTGCTTGCCAGCTCTTGCCCCACACCTTCCTCCTCATTTTATACCGGCCATCTCGCCTCTATCTTTCAGTCCAGATGAAGGATCTCGAGCTGAAATGCCGGCTGTCCATTTCCATCCACAGATGCTGCCCGACCCGCTGAGTTCCTCCAGCATCTTGTGTGTTGACCCTCCATCCATTGACTGTTCTTGCACAGTTCCTACGGAGCTCCCTTCACCAGTCACATTTTTGATATTGTCATACATCAGGTCTGACTAACAGGCTGGCGCAGAGCCAAGAGTGTCGGGAGTGTGGTTCACTTGTCGGTATCTCTGAAAGAAAAATTGGTCCAAGCAGGTTTGACCCTGACCTCCGGCGCTATCTGTGTGGAGTTTGCACGTCCTCCCTGTGACTGCATGGGTTTCCCCCACATCCCAAAGATGTGCTGATGGGTTCACTGACCACTGGCCCTGGTGTAGGTGGGTGGTAGGAACGTCAGGGTGAAGTTGATCAATATGTGCAAGACAATAAGTACAAAGGAAATAATTGTGGGAATGGGACTGTAAGATGCTTGAGAGCTGGCATGGACAGCAGGCTAAATGTCCTTCTACTATCCCATTAGAAAACATGAGAATTATGCTCATTGGAGCTGGCTCATCGTTGAGATGTGATGACTTGTCCTCTTTAATTGTATTAATCTAGTCAAGCAACAGTGTGACAAAATTGTCCCCACAGGAGTGTACCTTACAGACAATGTGCCTGACCCCTCCGTCACAATCCCTGAGAATGCCTTGTCCCACCGGCAAGGCAGACTCGGCAGAGATGGAGGCACAGGATGGAGCCCACAGCATTAACTTCAATGACACCACGTCGGACATGAGCAAAAAAAAAGCCTCCTCATTACCAACTATCATCTTCCCTCAAGCTGATGAATCAGTGCTCCTCCAGGTTGAACAGCACTTGGAAGAGGCACTGAAAGTAGCAACGGCACAGAATCTACTCTGGGTATGGACTTCAGCGTCCATCACCAAGCATTACCACAGACTGAGCTAGCCACGTCCTGAAGGACAGAGCTGCCAGAATGGGTCTGCAGCAGGTAGTGAGTGGACCAACACAAGGGATAACCCTACTTGGTCTCATCCTCACAAATTTATCTGTGGCAGATGCATCCATCCATGATGGCATCTCACACACAAGTCCTTATGGAGACAAAGTCCTGTCTTCACACTGAAGACACCCTCCCTGTTTTCAAAATTGCTAAGTGGGATAAACTCAAAACATCTCAAACTGGGCATCCATGAGGGGCTCAGTGGCAGCAGAAATATGTGTCATCTGTAATAGTCATAGAAACAGGCCCTTTGGCCCAACTCGTCCATGCCAACCTAGATGCCCATCTAAGCTAGTCCTATTTGCCCGTGTTTGATCCATATCCCTCCAAACCGTTCCTATCCAATCCATTATATTCTACACTCGACCATTACTAATCAACAATGAGGAGTACAGAAGGTGTTATAGGAGCAGCACCATGTCTCCCTATAAATGATGAAATGCCAGTTTGGTGAAACTGCACTAAAGGACTACATGTGTGCCGAACAGCAGACAGAGCAAAGTGATCTCACATCCAAAGGATCAGCTCGAAGCACTGCAGTCTAATCACATCTGGTCATGAATGGTGGAAGAAAGTCCAAGAAGATCCCAGTTCTCATTGGTAGTGGTGCAGTTGGTGGAATTGCTGCCTCACAGCTTCAGTGATTTGGGTTTAATCATGACGGCAGGTCCTGTCTGTGTGGAGTTTCCGCATTCTCCTTGTGACTGTGTGGGGTTTCCTCCCACATCCCAAAGATGTGCAGTTTAGGAGGTCAACTGACCACTGGGAACTGCCCCTAGTGTGCAGGTGATGGGACCTGGGGGAGGTTGATGGGAATGCGGAGAGAAATGGGTGCTTGATTGTTGGATGAGCTGAAAGACCCGTTTCCGAGCTGCATTGCTCTGAAGGGACCCAGCGTATGAGTGATAAAGAAAAGGCTGATGTGCCAAACGGATGATCCACCTTGGCCTCACCCAAGACCCCCACACCAGAAATGCCAGGCTCCAGAGATTTCAATTCAATCCACGTGATATCAAGAAATGGCTGATGCACTGGAAACGTCATTATCTCGTTATTAGCAGAATCAGGTTTATTATCACTGACATACGTCGTGCTTTTGGTGTTTTGCGGCAGCAGTACAGTGCTAGATGTAAAAAATTGCTATAAGTTACAAAAATAAATAAGCAGTGCAAAAGAGGAATAATGAAGTGGTGTTCATGGGTTCATGGACCGTTCAGAGGGAAAGAAGCTTTTCCTGAATCATTGAGTGTGGGTCTTCAGGCTCCTGTACCTCCTCCCCGATGGTAGTAATGTGAAGAGGGCATGTCCCGGGTAGTGAGGGTCCTTAATGATGGACGCCGCTTTCTTCCCGCACCTCCTCTTGAAGATGTCCTCAATGGCAGCAGCCAAGTCACCCACATTACAATGGCATTATGAATCTGTGTTTTCCTGTTGTTATAAGTGTTATAGAATCAAAGAACTGTACAGCACAGTAATGGGCTCCTCGGTCCAACACTGACAGGGGTGCCTTTCTACACTAATCCCAGTTGCCTGCATTAGACCCATATCACTCTATTCTTTTCCTATCCAAGTACCTGTCCAACTGCCTTATTAACATTGTAATTGTATTTGCCTCCACTGCCACCTCTGGCAGCTCACTCCATATAACTTGTCCCTCAGATCGCCTTAAAATTTCTCCCCTCTCACCTTAAACCTGTGCCCTCTAGTTTTAGACTCTCCCTTAGGAAAATTACTCTGACTATCTACCCTATCTATGCCTTTCATAATCTTATAAATCTCTGAAAGGTCACCCTTCAGCCTCCTTCACTCCAGGGAAAACAAGCCCAGCCGATCCAATCTCTCCTTGTAATAAAAGCCCTTCATTCCAGACGGCATCATGTTGAATCTCTTCTGCGCTCTTTCTAATGTTACCACATCCTTCCTGTTGCGTGGTGACAAGGACAGTACACAATACTCCCAAGTGTGGCCTGACTAACATTTTGTACAGCTGCAACGTGAAGTCCCAACTCTGATACTCAATGCCTCGGCCTATAAAGGCAAGCATGCCAAATGCCTTCTTCACTACCCTATCCACCTGTCTCATTGTTGTCAGGGGAGATATAAACTTACACCCCAAGGTCCCTCTGTTTATCAACACTCCTAAGGTCCCTGCCATTTACTGTATATGTCCTGCCAGCATTCAACATCCCAAAATGCATTACCTCGCGCTTGTCTGGATTAAATTCCATCTGCCACCACTCTGCCCAACTTTCCAGCTGATCTGTGTCCCTCGGTATCCTTGGACAACCTTCTTCACTACCTACAACTCTGCACTGACTGAGGTTCCCCTGCAGTCATTTTGGTGAGTGGTTAACGACACCATTGTATGCCTCACAGAAAAACAAAGTGTTCTCCTTGTGTCTTGAACCTTTTCCCTGACCCATGTCAACAGAAACTCATTAGCCAGCTCTTTCAGCTCATTATTCACGTTGGGGAGTGCTGTTAGATTTGCACCACCTTTTAACAGCAGAAAACACATTGGTGGCATTCTTCACGTATGCAAAGCAGTTTAAGCAGAGAGTATTAAACATCAAAAGAAACAGGAGTAGGTCATTCACCCCATCATGAAATTCAATTAGAGAAGTAACTAATCTGTACCTTGCTCCATTTACTGGTGACATTCTATATTTACACAGGCGACCCTTGTTTAAAAGCAATGTTTAAAAGATATTTTGGACAGGTATGTGGGATAGGATAGGCTTAGAGGGATATGGGCCAAATGCAGGCAATTGGGACTAGCTTAGATGGACATCTTGGTTGGCATGGACGAGTTGGGCTGAAGAGCCCTTTTTCTGTGCTAACTCTATGACCCTTGTAAAATGGGGCAGGTGGGTTGTGATCCTCGAAAATGGTCCACATCACAATTTCCATAACTCAAAGCTGCGCCATCTGCATAAGCATCAAGAACAAGAGTTCCCCCAAAAAATTCTCATTATTTATTTATTTTGCGCACAGATTCCATGACAGCTAATTTATTCTGTATCTCAATTTTTTGTGTAGTGTTCTGTGAATCCTGTAAAGGTGGGCAAGCTATTGGAGAGGATTCTTAGGGACAGGATTTACGTGCATTTGGAGAAGCATAGTCTTATTGGGGATAGTCAGCATGGCTAGTGAGGGTAGGTTGTGCCTCAGAAGCCTAATTGAGTTTTCAAGGAGGTGACAAAACAAACGACGAAGGTAGAGTGGTGGATGTGGTGTATATGGACTTTAGTAAGGCATTTGACAAGGTTCCCCATGATAGGCTCATTCCAGAAAGTCACGAGGCATGGGATCCGTGGAGATTTGGCTGCGTGGATTTGGAATTGGCTTGCCCACAAGGCAGTGGGTGGTAGTAGATGGAGTATTCTGCCTGGAGGTCGGTGACCAGTGATGTTCTGCAGGGATCTGTTCTGGGACCCCTGCTCTTTGTGTTTTTTGTTTAAATGATTTGGATGAGGAAGTGGAGGGATGGGTTAGTAAGTGTGCAGATGACACGGAGGTTGGTGGTGCTGTGGATAGTGTAGAAGGTTGTCGTAGGTTACAACAGGACATAGACAGGATGCAGAGCTGGGGGGAGAAGTGACGGATGGAGTTCAGTCCGGAAAAGTGTGAAATGATACACTTTGGAAGAACAAACATGATGGAGGAGTACAAGGTTAATGGTAGGATTCTGAGCTGTGTGGAAAAACAGAGGGATCTTGGGGTCCAAGTCCATAGATCTCTCAAAGTTGCCATGCAAGTTGATAGGGTGGTTAAGAAGGCGTATGGTGTGCTGGCCTTCATTAGTCGGGGGATTGAGTTCAAGAGCCGCGAGGTAATGTTATAGCTCTATAAAACTTTGGTTAGACCACACTTGGAGTACTGTGTTCAGTTCTGGTTGCCTCATTATAGGAAGGATGTAGAAGCTTTAGAGAGGGTGCAGAGGAGATTTCTAGGATGGATTAGAGGACATGGCTTATGAGGAAAGGTTGAGCAAACTAGGGCTTTTCTCTTTGGAGCAACGCAGGATGAGAGGCGACTTAATAGAGGTGTATAAGATTATGAGAAGCATAGACAGAGTGGACAGCCAGCACCTTTTCCCCAGGGTGGCATAGCCAATACCAGAGGACATCCGTTTAAGGTCAGAGGAGGACTGTTCAGGGAGATGTCTGGGTACTGGAACACACTGCCAGGGGTAGTTGTGGAGATGGATACAATAGGGACCTTTAAAGGTTCTTAGATAGGCACATGGATGGTTATGGGCTGTGCAGGAGCGAAGGGTTAGATTTGATCTTGGAGGAGGTGTTCATGTACTTCAGCACAACATCGTGGGCCGAAGGGCCTGTACTGTGCCATACTGTTCTATGTTCTCTGTGAAGTTCCATTACCGGAACAGTTTTAACACAGGGGTGGTCTGTAATTTGTTGGGATGTGGGCATTGTTGGCAAGGCAGGTATTTGATATCCATTCCCATTTGCCACCTTGAGTCACTGCACAGTGAAGGGGCACCCACTGTACTGTTGAGAAGGAGATTAACATGGGATATATAGCACTGAAACCAGACTATTGAGCCCAGCCAGCCCAAACTGGTCTTGCCTCCTCCTCAACTTTCCTCATCTAATTCTATTACGCAATGCTCTATTCCCCTTCTTTCTCTTATGCTTGTCCAGCCTCCTAATGAATTGCTCCATAGGTATTCGCCTCAACCATTCCTGTGGGAGCCGTTTCCAAATTCTGTGCCACATTTTGGGTGAAAGAATTTTCTCCTGGATTCCCCATGGGAAGATTTGGTGACCATCTTATGCTGTTGGTCTCTGGTTCTGCTCTTCCCCACAAATGGAAACGTTCTCTCAGCACCCACTCTGTCAAACCCTTCTTAATCTTAAAGACCTCAGCTGGGTCACCCCTCAGCTGCTTTCCCTCTAACCTCTCCTGTTATATCTTGTATCATCATCTCCATTGCCTCAGCAACCTTCGTTGCAATATGTGGACCAGAAATCTGTGCAGAATGTTAAGTATGTTCTATTGTTCTAGAGATGAACCTCAATGTTCGGTTTGCTGTTTTTAATTGCCTTGCTCACACATATGCAGTTTTTATGATTCATGTATTTGTACTCCATGATCCCTTTGTTCCTCCACCTCTCTAGACTCATAACCTCTTAAGCAATAAGTGACTTTGTATGCCTGTAGGGGAAGCTGAAGTGATGGTCTTCCTATGTACCTGCTCTTCCAGGGAGTAGAGTTTTCTGGTTTGGAGTTGCATGCAGAATCTCTGCAGACTGCAGCTTATTTTTATGCCAGTGGAGGTGATGAAATTCAAGTGGGCCACTTTGTCCTGGATATTATTGAGCTTCTTGAGTGTTGTTGAAGTTGTGGTCCATTGCTTAAATGTCCCATCTCTATTTACCCACCAGCTTTTATTTCCTCACCATGCCTTAATATTTCCGTTCATACAAAATATATTATCATTCAAGTTTAGAAGTTTCAGTTAGAAGGCCTGGATAGAGTGGATGTAGAGGATGTTTCCATTAGTAGGAGAATCTAGGATCCGAGGGCACAGCCTCAGAATAAAGGGAAGTTCCTTTAGAACTGAGATGAGGAGGAATTTCTTCGGCCAGAGGCTGGTGAATCTGTGGAATTTGTTGCCACAAGAGGGCTGTGGAGGCCAAATCATTGGGTGTATTTAAAGCAGAGATAAGTTCTTGATTGGTAAGGGGTTTAAGGGTTACAGGGAGAAGGTGGGAGAATGGAGTTGAAAAGAGAATCAGCCATGATTGAATGGCGGAGTAGACTTGATGGGCCAAATGGCCTAATTCTGCTCCGATATCTATGGTCTTTTCATCTGGCCCCTAGTCTCAACAGATTTTTTTATAAAGCAGACAAATCCAGATTTTCTGGTAGAAGAATTGGGGTGAGAGTGGAAAGTTGTTGTACAAATGCAAGCAAGGTAATAATCTGCATTACAGCAAGGGTGCATTAAGTGCAACCAGAGCATTAATCCAAGTCACAGTAAGGGTGCAATAAATGCAAACACAGTAATAATCTGCAATACACCAAGGACATAATTAATATGAACACAGTAATAATCCACACCCCAGCAAGGGTTCAATAACCCGTCTCTCTTTTCTGTTGCAGGCACCAAGTCACAAGTATAGTGGCCACAGCAGTCACGTGACCAACGTTGCCTTTCTCCATGACAACACCCGTCTGATCTCCATTGGCGGGAAGGACACCAGTGTCATTCAGTGGAGCGTTGTCTAGGTTTCAGCACTTTATCCAGAGATGCATTCCAGCTGTGTGGGTTGGGAGATGCTAGGGCACTTTCAACATGGCTCCTTTCCTGGGTGCCCCATCAGTCACCATTCTGCTAAATCTTTTCTTTTTATTGGGAGGATGTGGGGCTGCTGTTGCCTCACATTTATTGTCAACATCTGCACTGAGCTTTTCCGGATGCTTCGCTCTTTGGAAGAGTTTATTTTTAATAACTAAACTTGAGGACAATCCCAATGCTCCATATAATCCACCCTAGAACTCCCTCGAGCTGTGCTGTTTGCCTCTGCCTCTGCCGCAGTTCCCTTTTACTGGAATCGTGCATGTGTTACAGAAGTCCAGGATATCATAGCGTGTGTGGGAATCAACTCCCATGTTAATCAACAAGTTCACTCTGGAATCCTATAAGGAGTTTCTCCAGACTGGGGAAAATTGCAAGGAAGCAGGGAAGAAGGGAAAGGAAAAGACCTGTCTCACTATCCAACATCCTCTTGATATTTCTTCCAATAGACTGTCTGTTTTGAGCAACACACACACACAGTGCTGGAGGAACTCAGCAGATCAGGCAGCATCTATGGAGGGAAATAAACAGTCGACGTTTCGGGTCGGGACCCTTCATCAGGACCCGAAACGTCGACTGTTCGTTTCCCTCCACAGATGCTGCCTGACCTGCTGAGTTCCTCCAGCATTTTGTGTGTGTTGCTCCAGATTCCAGCATCTGCAGAATCTCTTGTGTTTCCGTCTAGCTGTTTTGAACGGAGTATTTTAAAAATCTTGCACTACATGAAGGCCTCCCAACTGGATTTTTTGAAGGAGACAGCATATGCTCTGCCATCTCATTCCCTTTTGTTCCCCTTTATCTCCAGATTAGGATCCTCCTGTGCACCACCACACAAATGGTGCAACACGGGGAGAACCAAATTGCTCTGACCATTTATCTTCCCTGACCTATTAACCTGCACTGAGGACGTCACGATCTCCAATGACACTCGTCGTGTTGTTTGACTGGCTGGGGATTTTAACTAAAGAACTTGTGGTTTCTGGGAATCTTTCCAGACAGTCCCTGTGTTAGAATCACTAAAGGGCCAGAAAGAAAATGTACATGTTGAATCAAAAGCATTATTTTTTTTGGCTTAAGTTACAGTCAAAACTTTTCTGAAGATAAAATCATCAAGACTGCCAGCTACATCTTTGATTCATATTTTGCGTGATTTAAAAGCTAATTGGACATTTTACTCTGTCCCCATAAAATGACAAGTCCAAAGCATCACATTTAATGATCATAAATGGAGGTTTTAGAGGAGGGGTTTGGCTGTAAGGAAGGCCTTATTTTTTTTTAGGTGGAAGTTATTTTGGGTTCCTGGTTTATGCCTGGAGCATTGTGTAACTTTTAGATTCTGTCAGATGGATGGTGACCATATACTTTACAGTCTTTATCCTTGTAGGAGGAGGTCCTGGCTCATGGGGCAAATTTCCTTTCTGAGGTCTGTTTTTAATCAGTTTACTTTTTTGTATCCTAAATCTCTGGGCATTCCATTTAACCGAGGTTGTGACCTTGGACCTTCAATCCCAGGACTGCAAATTGCAAAAATTGGATTGGATCAGACTGGTGCTCTGTGGGCAAACATTATCTGCCATGCAGAGTGAGGGGCTATTGAGAGAGGGAATATGTCACCCCTACCTTTCTGGACTTGAATTGCAAACCATTCAGATGATTTCTTAAAACACTTTAAAACGAGCTTGTAAGAACTCCACGCAACAAGAGGTGGGCGGTTAACTTGTCCATGCCTATATCATCCTTGTTCTGAAAGGAAACTTTCTTTAAAAAAACAATTCAGGTAGAAAATTGAGGCCAGCAAGTTAAATTGAATACCTGGTGGCAGAGGCAAACCACAGAGGAGGGAAGTTGTTAATCCCACCTCTCAGCCAATCATAATCTTCCTGCAATTTCCTACACTTTGGGTGCTCAACAGCAAGTGTATACAACTTCCAAAACCCAAAGAAGTGTTTGAAAGTGTCACAGCCAGCTGACACAATGACCTATAACAGGGAATGGTATTTTAATTTAATTTCCTAATTCTCAGAAGAAGGTTGTGAGAAGGGGGAGTTTTCATTCTCACAATTCTAACTTCTAAAAATGAAGCTTATGGTGTAGGAGGAGGTGATGTCAGTGCTGAGACTGCATTACAAAGCCAATCCCAATGCCCTGCTTTCTCCTTGCACCCTTATAACTTTCTTTGCTTCAGGAAGCCAATCGATTCTCCCCGAAAAGTAAGAGTGCATCACAATCCCTGGCGAGCAGGCTGTGTTGTAGTAGCCATTCCCAAATCTTCCCAATCTTGATCCCCAGCTGAAATTTCAACTTGGAGAGCCCCAAGTAGTTCAAGCACCCTTGTTAATCTTCCACATAACTTTTGTTTTACATAAAGCAAAGATTTAAGAAATATATTTCTTGATTGCTGAACATGCAGAAGTTTACTTGATTCATTCAGAAGATCTAGATGTGTGTATTTTCTCAGGTGGACAGGATGAGATTTATAAGATAATTATTTTGTGTAACATTAAGAATGAATATTAATATGAAACACCTTCATCTGCTACTTCAGAGAGTTAATTTAATGCATCTGCTAACAGATAAAGGACTTTCATACGATCACGCTCCTTGCATTACAGAAACATAGACAATAGGAGCAGTGGCAGACCATAAAGCCTTTTGAGCCTGCTCCAGTAGTCAATCTGATCATCCAAATTCAGAGCCCTTTTTGCAGCTTTCTCCCATTATCCCTTGATCTCTTTAGCCCTAAGAGCAAAATCTAACTCCTTCTTCAATATATTTAATGATTGCCTTCAACTGCTTTCTGCGGTAGAGAAGTTATCACTCTCTGGGAGAAGTAATTTCTCCCAACCTTGGTCTTAAATTGCTTATCCCTTATCCTTGGACTGTGAGCCTTGCTCCTGGATTCCCTGACCATTGAGAACATCCTTCCTGCATCTGATCTGTCCAGTCCTGTTAGACTTTTGTACATTACCACGAGTTCCCCTCTCATTCTTCCTGTGACAGAGATGACGCAATCTCTCTTCAGATGTAACTTCTGCCATCCCAGGGATTGGTTTGAATCAGTTAGGAGTTGGAGGAAGAATGGGTGTGATCTTTAAGCCAAAATACACTGGCACAATTGGGGCAAATATCCTCTTTGCATCTTGCCTGAATACCCTTTCCACAGAACTATGTTTACCACCAAAAATCTTAGGTTAAAACAAACCTCATTGACTCTTGTCTATGCAAGTTTTGTAGCAGTTAAACACTGCAAGAAAATGACTTCCCTTCTCCTATCCCTCTGCATGCTGCCTCACACTACCTCAAACTGGAGTGCAAGCTGCAAGCAGTTTGTGGGCCAGCAATCTATTTTGGGATGGTTTGACATTTGAAATACATGCAAGGCGTGCTCACTTGCTGGTAAACCTCCCCTGAACTTGGAGATAGTGGGTGGAGATAGGTTGCTAGGTAGGGGATCTGAAGAAGGCTGGTGGTGGTATGGGTGGATTGACACATTTAGTGATGCATCGAAGTCTACTGGAACAGAGGACCTTTGATTCCAGAAGGAATTTCCACATTTCCTTGACTTCAAGAATCTCAGGATGTTCCGAAGTGCTTTACAGCTTTATGATGTGTACTCAGTGTCATTCAGTGTGGAAAATGAGTCCATGCTGACCATCAGTCATCTACGGTAATCCCATTTACCGCTTAACCACATTCCCATCAGCCCCTCTAGATTCTACCACTCACCTACACACTAGGGGCATTCTACAGAGGCCAATCAATAAACTACCAATCCACATGTCTTTGGGATGTGGGAGGAAACCAGAACACCCAGGGGAAACCCATGTGGTCACAGGGAGAATGTGCAAACTCCATCCAGACAGCACCGGAGGTCAGGATTGAACCCGGGTCGCTGGAGCTGTGAGGCAGCGGCTCTGCCCGTTGTGCCACTGTGCCGCCCCCAATAGGCAACACGGCAGCTAACGGCCACAGAACAAGCTTTCACAAACTGACCAGGACTCTTTTTCTGATTGCTGGCTGAGGGATAAACATTAGCCAGGGATAGCTCCCTCTTCTTAAACAGGTGCACCAGAGAGGTCAGATGAAGCCTCTGTTTAAGATCTCAAGTGCCTTAGGGTAACTCCTGACAGTGGTTTGATGGTTTTTAGAATCACCAGCTTTTGGCAGGGTGGGCCAGAAAATGGTTTCTATAGGATAGGGTGATTGATTACCCTTCTGTTTGGTAAGTACAATTATTATGAAATTATGATTTCACCAGATAAGTTGCAATCTTGCTAAGCATCACAACCAGGCACAACCTTGCCTTTATTCTTCACTTCATGGAGAGAAATATTTTAACTTAATTATTAACTCAAATTCCAATGAAATGTATAATTGAAGTAGCTCTAGACTGAAAATAATGTGTAGCTTTCTGATGGTGCATTGGGTCGTGGAACTGCCTCGCAGTTCCAGGGACCCGGGTTCAATCCTGACCTCTGGCACTGTCTGTGTGGAGTTTGCACGTCCTCCTTGTGACTGTATGGGTTTCCCCAGGGTGCTCTGTTTTTCCACCACCCCCCCCCCCCCCCCCCCCCCCCACATCTCAAAGACGCAAAGACATGCATGTTGGGAGGTTAATTGGCTGCTGTAAATTGCTTGTGGTGTGTAGGTGAGTGGCAGAATCTGGGGAGGGGGTGGTGAATGGATGGGAATGTGAGGAAGAATTAAAAAATGGGATTAATATAGGATTAGTGTAAATGGAAGGTTGATGATCGGCATAGGCTTGATGGGCTGAAGGGCCTGTTTCTGTGCTGTATCTCTCTGACTGTACAAGCACCACCTCATGGAAATCCGGACACTCTCTCAAGCATGCAGCTCGCAGGCAAGATTCTATAATAACTGGATGTCCTCAAACATCAGTGAAGTTTTGCCTTGTCTGGGGTTTGGGAGAAGATGTCACTGAATGTTCTCCTGTACCTGCGTGAAGCATGTGAGTGCAAAAACTAAGTGCTGCAAGGCTGGTGGACTGGAGGGGGCATCAAACCAACTCGGGTCCCATAGGATTCATCTCAATAGCCAAGGATTGAGGCACATGAGAATCCCCCAAAAACAGACCTTAAAAGAGCTTTTCCAGCTAACATAATAATTTAATTAGGACTACCCGACTATTATTGTGGTACAACATTTATACGCTAACTTTAACGTGCTGAACCATCCCAAGGTGCTTCACAGGAACATTACCAAAACAACATTTGATCAGGTTGATTCAAATAAGTAGGTTTGAAGAAAGATTTAAGGAGGAAGTTTCTGAGCTTGAAGCCCAGACAACTGAAGGAGTGAGAACTACTGGTAGATTAACTAAAATCTGGCCAGAATTGAAGGTACTTAAAACAAAGATAAGAACATGAAGATCTATGTGTAAATTGGAGGTATCCAATTTCCTTCTGTCAATCCCATGGCTATTCCTTTTAGATCTATTGAATTAATAATGAAACCTTTACCAAAATCAGAGAGCGGGTAGAAGAATTCTGATTGGCTGAAGATATTACCCATAAACCATTCTCATTTCATTTGTCTTAATTTGTCACTTGGTGGTCAATCACAAACCATGCAACTGAGGGCATTGTAATGTAATGTAATATTGACAAGTGGAACTCTGTGATCTCAAGTTATATTCTAGTGTACCAATTTTGTATTTTTGCAGGAAACTCATTGCAACCTGTCTAAGTGAGCTCAATGTGTTGAAACCCAATGCACATCACTTCTTTTGTTAGTGCCTGAATGCTGTATTGGTGTTTTGCTTAGTGTGACGTTATTAGTAACTAAGTGGGAATCTAATGCACATCACTGACCATCATCTTTTTCTCTTTGTTTCTTTTCACTTCGTCACATTTCCTCATCCCTGTCGAAAGTTCCGAGGTGGAGAGGTAATGGGATAATTGGGGGAGGGCTGGGATAAACAACCATGGATGGGGAAGTGTACCTGTAGATTCACCCCTTCACCAAAGGGGGTGAGCTTAGCCAATGTGAATAAGCGCAGAAGCCAAACTTGAAAATACAACACCTGGTGAGACAACAAATCTATCATCAGTTCAGGGGAGTGTGGAAGAAAAGGCATTTCATCACAGTGAACAACAACCAACTTCCAACAACCAAACCATTGGGTCAACCAACAGGTTGGATGATCTATTGTTTAAAAAAAACTGCACAGTGGACAGATTGTGGGATAAAATATTTTGAGTTTTTGAGTAATACAGACAGACTTCACCATTTTTCTAAAAAGTCCTATGCAGTTTTTTTTTCTCTGAAGACTTGTTCTCTCTGGTTTGTTGTGTATACAGTCATTGAGCAACAGATCCACTGTTCATCCTCCGATGGTGCTTCTGAATCCTTGTTATGCTGCTAGACTTTGAGAAACCTCAGGAGTGAAGAGTAACTCCTCGCCGAAGTGATTGGAAGAATAGTGAAGAACTTGCGCGTGATTCAGCAGATGTAAGACGTGAAAAGCGAGCTGAGAAAGTAGTCTGCCTTGTGCGCGGCAGAGCGGCAAGTAGAAATAGTGTCACGGGTGGCTGGTTTCATGGTGCGGTTGCTTATGGATTTAAGATGCAGACAGATAAAGAGACTGGAGGAAAGGCAGCAGGGAATCCTTGCTACAAATTTGGATTTGCAAGTGCAGGAAGACTGGATGGGTCCACAATGTT
This sequence comes from Pristis pectinata, assembly GCF_009764475.1. Taxonomy (NCBI): domain Eukaryota; kingdom Metazoa; phylum Chordata; class Chondrichthyes; order Rhinopristiformes; family Pristidae; genus Pristis; species Pristis pectinata. The sequence continues at coordinate 6,035,406 of NC_067439.1, read as the reverse complement.
AAGAATATAGGAAAATGGATTTTTGGGACCCCGATTGTAAACTTGTCCCGACTACAACATTGCTGTAAGCTCTTAGAAACTTGCATGGTCTTTCCAACTGCCAGGTTATATGCTCCATATTTGCCACTCAGTTAGGAATCCCATTTGTGAGCCAATGGAGGTAGAAAATGAAAACTCTCATTGGGGGGAAGATGGTTTGGGGTTGAATTTCATTGTTGAGATAGAATGGGAAGGACTTCACTTTGTGCCAATGGCAGGCTATTGTCTGATGTGTGGAAGGTGCAATATCCAGCAAAATATCCCATCTCCCAACTCCTTGAGATCCCTGGTACTTGACACAAACCTTCCTAACGTGGCTCTCATTTGTTGGAGTGATTTCAGATGGCCTTGCCTGCTTCATGAGTTGCAGTTGGTCTGCAACAACAAAGTTTGACTGCATTCTGAATTAAATTTACCCCGAGGCAAGGAGACGTGGGGCAAGCTCATTAAGTTATAGCTGCTAAGTATAGCTAATATTTGCATCTTGGTCATATGACTATCAAATTGTTATCGTTGGCTGTGAATTACTGAGCAATTCAAGGGAAATAAGTTATTTGCCTTTTCCCTTCTATTGTTCTCTCTCGCCTGGGCTCCAGGAGATACACTCATTCTCCACCAAGGAGATGGCTGTCGTCACAGTTCACAAGATAGGCAGTGTGTAATTAGACTCTTGGGACTACTGAGAATATGTTTGGTTAATTATGCTTTTGAATTTAATTTCCTGCCTCAGCCTCTTTGCCACCTCATTTTATTCAAATGAGAAAAGTTCTAATTTTCATATTGGTATTTGTAAATTTTAATTTTAAATGGTGCTACTAAGATGGAGAAGGTTGGGGAAGATTGAACTGGAACAGAGGAGAATATTGCTTCAAGGCTTTAAAGAGGTTTAGATCTCAGAGTTCCCTCATTTCTTTCCCTGATGGTAAGGAATAATCTAGTGAGTGAAAAGATCCACAAAATTTACAAAAAACTTTTTTAAAAAATGCCTCTAATTTTTCAACCACATGTCCTGAAGAACTTTTAAATCCTATCATTGAAAATAGAAAATGCTGGAAATACTCAGCAGGTCAGGCCTCATCTGTGGGAAGAGAGACAGTTAACTTTTCAGGTCGAAGACTATTCATCAGAACACACAAAGTGCTGGAGGTACTCAGCAGGTCAGGCAGCATCTATGGAGGGAACTGGATGGATGACGTTTTAGGGTCGAGACTCTTCATCTGGACCGGATCCAGATCCAGCAGTCCAGGTGAAGGGTCTCAACCTGAAATATTGGTTGTCCATTTCCCTCCACAGATGCTGCCTGACCCACTTTGTGTGTTGCTCCAGATTCCAGCATCTGCAGTCTCCTGTGTCTCCTGTCACTACTCATCAGAACTCAGATTCCTATAGGTTCTAGAACTTTGCCTTCCTACCTGGAGAGACTATTATATTAGCTGCAATTGGTGAAGGAATGGTCCTCTTGAAATGTATAGCTCAATTAGGCCAATGGTACAACTGCAAGTTCTTGACCTGAAGCATCAACTTACAACTTTTGCCTCCACAGATGCTGCTTGACCCACTGAGTTCTTCCCTCATTCTGTTTTTGTTCTAGATTCTAGCATCTGCAGTCTCTTGTCTTCAACGGTACTGCCTGCTCTAACTGCTCGTAACAGCACTGAGGTGCATACTATCAGATTAAGGAGCAAGACTGGGGTCAAGAACTTTGGCCTTAAAATTGTGTTCCGAGTGAATATTACCCACTTTATAAAAGATTGTGCTGGGTGAGAGTTTTATACCTTGGCCAATGATTGCACTGGCTTCAAATGTCATGATCCTCCCAGTAATTGGATAGAAGAATCTGCTCGAGTACAAAATCAAAATTAAAATTCAATCTGACCCAAACTTGAGGACTTTTTGATACCCTACCCTGTCTTTCTTGAGCCCAACACACATAGTTGGGAAGCTAGATCCTAACTGGACTGTGAAGAGGACCAGTCCTTTACCAACAGCATCTAATGCAATTATGCCTCCAGTCAGGGTTGGCCAAACTTTTAGATCACAGCCTGAATCTACAGGAATTAAAAAGCTAATCTTCAGGGCATTATTAGTTGAAAATTAGATGCTATTTAAAGCAAGATCTTTTTTTGAGGGCTTTTTCACCTCATTAGCAAAATAAAAGCAGAGGGTAGAGAGACTTTGATTGCAGTTCAGAGTCAACCAATAGAGTGGGTTAGTTTCTAATGGAAAAAAAACTGCAGGTAATGGAAATCTGAAATAAAAACAAAGTGCTAGAAACTCTCCACAGATCAAGGAGTGTATGTGGAAAGAAAACCAGTTAATGTTTCTGCTCCAAGCATCCTTCATCAGAATTGAAGTTCAAATCTGATAACTTCTGATGAAGGGTCCTAGACCTGAAATGTTAACTGTTTCTCTTTCCACAGATGCTGCCTGACCTGCAGAATGTTTCCAGCATTTTATTTTTAATTACTGATAGGCTGTGGGAAGCCAGTGAATCAGGTATGGCCATCAGTTGACTAGTGGCAGGCACATGGTTGCATCTGTTCATAACTTGAGTCAGAACTTGGTGGAAATGTGGTCCAACTCAGCTTCCCTTTTTACTATAGTTTGCTGCTTTTGCTGTTTTACTGAATTGTCCTTTGTTATTCCTGTCAGGTGGTGAACATGTGACAGAAAAGTTTGCTTCTCTTTGGGCATCTCCCCTGGCTGAGGCAGTAATGTGAGTTACTTCACAAGAGGCAGATCCAAAACTTAACAGGGAAAGGCTCGACTTAATAAAGGGAAAGTGTATTTGTTAAAGGCAAATTATGTTTGACCAGCTGAGTATTTATGAAAAAAGGAAATGCAGTAGGTAACTTGCATGTGGATTTTCAGAAGGTGTTTGATAAATTAAATAGACTGGGTTTGTTTTCCGTGGAGCAGAGAGAGGAACCTGATAGAAGTATATAAAATTTATGAGAGGCTTGGCTGGAGAGGAAACCTTTTCCTCGTGTCAAAGGTGTCTAAGACCAGAAGGCATAGATTGAAGGTGAGGAGTAAGAGGTTTAGAGGGATCTGAGGAAGAATATTTTTCACCCAGAGAGTGGTTGAAGTTAGGAATGCGCTGTTCAGAAGGTAGTGGAGGTAAGGCACATTAAGAAGCATCTGGATGAGCACTTGAATTGGCAAGGCATAATAGGCTACAGATCTAATGCTGGCAAAGGAGGTTAGTATGGATGGGTGCTTGATGGTCAGCATGAACATGATGGGCTGAAGGGCCTGTTTCCCTGCTGTATGAAATGCTGATAAAGCTGAGGCCCGTGGAATAAAGATGCCAGTGGTGGTCGCAGGGATAAAATATTGGTTCAGGGACCTAAACCACATAGTAAATGGTTGTTTTGTTTTAGACCGGAGGATGATAGGCAATGTGTTCCCTGGTGCTGGTGCCGGGAACATGTGGGGAGGTAGTGAGGATGACAATAGATTGTAAGAGGACATAGCCTGAGAGAATGGGCAGATAAGTGGCAGGTGAAGTTTAAAAGAAGTGTGTAATGATGTATTTTGGCAGAAGGAATAAGAAGAAAGAATGTAGACATAATGGCACAGTTCTAAAGGTAGTGCAGAAACAGAGGAGCAGGGTGTATATGTGCTTAAATCTTTGAAAATGGTAGGACGTGTTGAGGGAAAGTTAAAGCACCTGGGATCCTGGTCTTCGTAAATGGAGGCTTAGAGCACAATGACAGGCGGTCTTTGTAAAGCACTAGTTCGGCTACAGCTGGAGTAATCCATCCAATTTTGGTCACCACACTTTCAGAAGGATCTGAAGGTCCCAGAGAAGTGACTTCCTTGAATGGTTCGAAGGATGGGGGATGTCGGCTGTAAGGTTAGACTGGAGAAGTTGGGGTGGTTCTCTCCAGGAGCCAAGAAGATAAAAGTGGACAAGATCAGAACCCAGTTCTGGAAAGGGTAAATGGAGGGAAGGTGTTTCCATTCGTAGATGGTTCTAGGGCCAGAGGTTTCTAAGCTTAAAGTACAGGCTAAAGACTTGGCTGAGATGGAAAATTGTTTTCTATGTAGAATGGTTATAATATGGAACTTTGTTTCCACCTCCCTTAGAGGCATTGGAGATTGTAAAAGGGAATTGGATAGTACTTATGACAAATAATTTCCAGGGTTACAAGAATAGAATTGGAGAAGTGGGTTGAATAGATTCCTCTATATAGGAGCTGGTAGAGACTCAATGGGTTGAATGGCTTTCTGTGCCATAGCACTTCAAAGGGCTAGAAAGACTATTCTTGATTTTTGTTCTTTGTTTCCTTTCCCAGAAGCTTTAGCTTCTGCCTTTGGTCATTCACTTTTGGTTCCTTGTGGGCCCCACTAGTATGGAGGATGAATTAAATGGCTGGGCATTTCATGCCATTATATCTTGGGTAGGGCTGGAGTCTTCTTAACTGCTCTTGCTTCCTCAGACAAGTTTTTAATTTGATGGCACAGGCCTGGTGTAAAGTTTTCATTTATCCTAGTCAATGGGAAGCGTCGATATCGAAAGCTGTGCACATTGCAGATTTGAAGGATGACACCCTGGTGGGGCCCACAATGAACCAAAGCTGAGCAATGCTGTGGCCAGGAAAAACTTGGGGAGGGATAAAATGAGTTGGCTGAAACACACATTATATTTTTTTATAATTGTTAAAAAAAAAATGCTAGTCTGACTGGTTAAAGTTGATAAGAATTATTGCCGGGCCTAGAGGGCTTGTGTTATAAGGGGAGGCTGGATGGGCTGGGGCTATTTTCCCAGGAGCAAAGGAGGCTGAGAGATGACCTTATAGAGGTTAATAAAATCATGATAAGGTGAATGGTTGCAGTATTTTTCCAGAGTAGAGGAGTCTAAAACTGGAGGGTATAGATTTAAGGTGAGAGAGGCAAGATTTAAAGGGGACCTGAGAGGCAAGTTTTTACATACAGAGGGTGGTGGGGATATGGAACGAACTGCCAGAGGAAGTGGTAGAGGCGGGTACAATTATAATGCTTAAGAGGTTTAGAAGGATATGGGCCAAACGCAGGTAAATGGGATGAGCTCAGGAAAGCACCTTGGCTGTCATGGAGGAGTTGGGCCGAAAGGCCTGTTTCCGTGCTGTATGACTCTAATTGAACCTCATCAGGACAGAAGAGAGACTACAATAGAAAACGACGCACTGAGCTAGTCTGGACAAAGGCTCCCACTCCTGAATGATGCCCATTGAGCCCAGGTGCCAGGTACAGATGGTAACAGGCCTGGGCAATAACTACATGAGGAAATTGTCTACAGATTGCTTGCAGTCAAATCTCACTTGTTGATTGCTTGCTATCTAGGTTTGAGGTAGAGAATTATCAGAGATGGGTGATAAGGCCAGTGTCAAGATAGAAGAAAGTCATCTGAACAAGACAGTGTAAATTCTGTCGAGGCAAGGCTCATGGGTTATCATTGATTAAATCTCTGATTAACTTGTACGTCGATATCCAACGTGCACAGTGGGACAAAATTCCCAACTGTTCTTCCCAAACTCTAAAACCAACTTGGAATTACCTTCCTCTGGATTATTTCCCAGAGTGAAAGTACTTACAGTTGCTATTCCAAATTGGAAGTGATCCACAATGTTGGCACACACTGCTCGACACCTGTGTACTACCTCTTTTTGTTTTGATGAGTTTTAATTGTGGAATTAGTGAGGGAAGATGGTGCAGAATGGGATTACCGATTTAGTCAATGCCAGCTACTTGAATCAAGTTCAGCTGCGATTTTTGCAGTTCTTTTAAAATGAAACACGTTCCTCATACCACGACCTGTGTGAGGATGGAAGAGAAACCATTACCAAACCTCAGCTATGGCATATGGTGCTAGACAGCCATCGGGCAGGGCAGAGAGGGGAGGCTGATGCCTAATTAGTTGGCACCATTGTGTCCTCTGCAGGGTTTGCTTCACTACAGACCATTCCTCTGTGGACTCTACAGGAGGGAAAAAAAAGGTACAGTTCCCAAATGACGAAAACAAACAGAAGGGATCAAGTTAGCAAAACAGAAATAACTTGGGGAGAGCCAGAGTATCATCTGTGGGCATTGTGGTATCTTGATTGAAAGATTGGTGTAACTGGTGAGCTGGACGTTACCTCTTGCCCTGTCTTCTAGGGTAAGGTGGCATTTGGTAACACCAATCCAGTATGTCAACCCACTATGAAACCTGAATCTACCATGTTTAATATTGCTGTAAGCAGTGTTATAATCTGATTGCTGCAGGTTAGTTATTGTGTAAGCAGACCTGTATGGTTTATGCATGGTATTTTTGTATCCTGGAATTAAATCTTTATAACCAGTATATACTGGCACGCTACAGGGCTGGAGAAACAGAAATATTAAGATGGCTTTTTAGCTGCACTGCAGTTTTTTTTAATAAAGAGGATTTATGTTGTAAGTGTACATTTGATCAAATAAAATATGGAAACATTTTCATGTTGTGAATATACTGGGGGAATATATCAGGTTGGATTCACTCTGGACAGGAAGGAGTGAAGAAATAAGGTAAATGGGTGAGAGATATTAGTCGCAACTTTGCAAAGCGTCCCCAAGCACTTTATAGGCAATGTCCTTTTTGAGTGTAGTGATGTAGGAACGTGGCTGCTGATTTGCGCACAGCAACAACCCACAAACAACCATGTGATGATGACTACTTGAGCCCAACCTCCTGTGCTGTCAGTGTGGAGTTCGCACGTTCTCCCTCTGACCAGCTAGGTTTCTTCCGGATTCTCCGGTTTCCTCCCACGTCCCAAAGACTTGCGGGTTGGTGGGTTAACTGGCCGCTGTAAAGTGCTCCTTGTGTGTAGGTGAGTGGAAAAATCTGGGGGAAGTTGATCGGTATGCGGGAAGAATAAAATGGGATGACTGTAATGGGTGCTTGATGGTCAGTGCCTGTTTCTGTGTTGTATGTGAATAACCCTCTGACATATTACCGCAGTGACTACTCTGTTGGGTGGGAAGGGGTTCAGAGGACGTAAATGCCAGCATAAAGCAACTGAGACAAATAACTGTGTCCCTTGGATAAATCCATTAACTAAACGGTAAATTGGTTTATTATTGCCTCATCTACCAAAGCGCAGCGAAAAACTTCGTTTTGCATGCCATCCATAAAGATCATTTCACTACAACAATGCATTGAGGTAGTACAAGGGAAAAGCAATAACAGAATGCAGAACAAAGTGTCGCAGTTACAGAGAAAGTGCAGTGCAGGCAGACAATAAGGTGCAAAGTCATAACGAGGCAGATTGTGAGGTCAAGAGTACATTTTATTGTACTAGGGGACCATTCAATCGTCATATAACAGAGGGATAGAAGCTGTCCTTGAGCCTGGTGGTACGTGCTTTCAGGCTTTTGTATCTTCTGTCCGATGGGAGGGGGGAGAAGAGAGAATGTCCGGGGTGGGAGGGGTCTTTCATTATATTGGCTGCTTTACTGAGGCAGCGAACTAACAGACTTCGAGGGAATTTTAGAATCACTCTCCCCATAACTCTGTGCAATAACAATGAATTTATGCAGGCTGGGTGGGATAAGCTAGTTAAGTTTCTTTCCCTGAAGGATAGCGATGAAACAAATTTTTAGACTGCTTAACAGTTGCTCTGACACTTTTTGTCAAGATTTGTATCTACTGCAGGCAGTGCTCTGTGCCAATGTAAAGAGTTGCCTGCTGAGCAGAGGAAGGCCAAAGCTCTGACCCTGCATGTCCTAGAGAAAGTAGGTGAATGCTGTTTCTGCAGAGTGTGCAGGATGAGCCCACACTGGTGAATCCGGAGGCAGAATAGGCCTGCGGCCTATATGACTCCCTGGTTGGCTCTTCCATCTCCACCAAATACCCCTCTGGTGGCACCTTCCCCATGATGAAACTCCTGCTCTTTGACTTCATTCTTTCCCATCTTCCAGGAACCCAAACACCTTCCAGGTTAAGCAGTGATTCATTTGCATGTCTTCCGGTTGAGCGCACAGCGTTCAGTGCTCACAATGTGGTTTCCCCTCCAACGGAGAAGCCAAAAAGACACATAGGAACATAGAACACTACAGCACAGTACAGGCCCTTCGGCCCACGATGTTGTGCCGACATATTATCCTGCTCTAAGATCTATCTAACACTTCCCTCCCACATTTCTCTATCATTCATGTGTCTATCTAAGAGTCTCTTAAATGTCCCTAATGTATCTGCCCCCCACAACCTTTGCCGGCAGTGCGTTCCATGCACCCATCACTCTCTGTGTAAAAAAAAACTTACCCCTGACATCCCCCTTATACCTTCCTCCAATCACCTTAAAATTATGTCCCCTCATGTTAGCCATTTTTACCTTTTCACCTTCAGCTTTGCAGGTCACCTCCCTGCAAGAGCAACCCTGAGCTTCCAGTCTCATTAATTCTCTGTCCCATTTTCACATTGAGCTATTTTCAGCCTCCTCTGTTGCTCCCCTAATGCTCAACATAAACTTCAGGGACATCACCTCATCTTCCATCTGGGCATGCTGAAGGTCTCAAGATTCGATATTGAATGTGACGATTTTGGCTAGCCACCATCCTTTCCTCCACTGATGTGGCTGTACCTCTGTCACCTCTCTTTCTAGGAAATAACCTTTCCCTTGACAACATTGGAACAGCGTCATACAGTATAAACAGCCCTTCAGCCCAACGAGACCACGCCAGCAAACCAAGACCTCGGCAGCCCACATGCAAAGGCGCAAACTCCACACAGACAGCACCGGAGGTCGGGATCAAACCCAGATCTCTGGAGCTGTGAGACAGCGGCTCTGCCAGCTGTGTCACTGCGCCGTGCTTGGTAAAATACGCACAGTCCTCCCATCCCTGTTGAGGTTTATTCTACTCCTTTTAAGGAGTTGGGGCTGGCCTGGGGGTTTTTCTGACTGCTCTAGATCTGGGGCAAGCCAAGAAGGTTTTTATTTCAACTATCTTTTTCAGCGAACTTTCTAACTAAATTACTGCAAACTTGTAAAAGCCTCACGGAACCCCCTATAACCTTAGCCACTCCCTGCACCATTCCTTTCGAGAAGTTTATGCACCAGCATAGGAAGCAGTAAGGTAGAAGGTCCCACCGTGTCACTATAAAGAGCTCGGAAGTCGTCCCCTGTGACCTGAATCCACCATCAACAGCTGATGATGTTGCTGTTTGTGGGAGCTTGCTGTGCGCAAACAGGCTGCAGTGTTCCCTATGTTCTAGCAGCGGCTGTAGACACCCTGAATTGTCCGTAGAATTGGTTGGAGCATCGCAGATGTTTTAGAGAACCATATCTTCACTGAAGCCACATTATTGCAGAGATTCAAATTAGACTTGGGTCATGTTTTAGAAATCACAGTGACAGCAGTAAACAGAGCAAGATCACCATGCACTGATTTCAATTCTGTGGTCACAGAGGTTTCACAATGCTTTTGGACAACCAAACTACGCGGTTAAAGCCCACGACTCAGAACCTCCTGTTATTTTCTGGATCCCGTATAAATTTGCCAATTTTATTTTATTGCAATTGCTTACTGACCAACAAAAATCATCCAGCAAAAAGCCCCGAGTCAGACGTATGGTTTTGCTTTGAATGGGCTGAGGAATTTGAAGTTTGAGGGAGTTATATCAATTTGACACCTCAGGGAGTTGTGTCATTCTGCAGTTTATGACTAAACACTTATTGCGGAATGATTCAAAGAATCCTGGAAACCCAACCTAATTTATCTGTTTATGACTCTCACAATTTAACAACGACACTGATACCTAATACAAAGATGTTAGGATCGCATTTGAACTGCTGCAAGTTAAAATAATTGCTTACAAACACAATTTTCTACTGGTTACAGCAATGATGCACTTGTTAAACCGCAGGTACTAATCCATGTAAGTGGGAAGATCCAGCTTTGATTCCCGATCTGTGTCAACATCAGCCTGCATTTATAGAGCCCCTTTAAAGTAGTAAAGTGTCAAAACGTGCTTTGCAGGAATGTTGCCAAGTAACATTGGGCACTGGGCACATGAGAGGGCATTAGGAGAAGTCATCAAAAGCTGGGAGAAAGAGATTAAGCAGAAAGAGAAAGAGAGAGAGGTGGTGAGTTGATGATAGGGAGCTTAGAACCCAGGCAGCCAAAGGCATGTCCACCAAGTGATTAAAATTGGGCAAGAGACTGGATATAGAATCAGCGTAATCTTCCCTGCCCGCAGGGTCAGGGTTTGATCCAACACTTCCATTTTGTACTCTTTGGTAGTAAGTGGAATGATCCTGTCAATGACGGAGTGATTTAAATTTGGGGAGAGCCAAGCAGCCAGAATTGGAGGAGTGCAGATCTTGGGAGTCTGTGGGACTGGAGACAGAGAGGGGCGAGACCATGAAAGGATTTCAAAACAAGGACAGGAATTTCAACTTTGAATAATCTGCACTGACCTTGTCTGTGGTGAAAAGTTAACCTGAAGTCCTGTTGTCCAAGGAAGTGGGGAAAGCCATTGCTTTATTTGGACACCAGGGATCTTTCTGGTATCCTGGCTAACATTCTTCCCTGAACCAAAGGTTCTCCTGGCATGTTTTGGGGAATATAACTATGTACTTTTTAGTTACTCTGGATAAAGCTGCTTTTGGATGAGAAAGGCAACACATAACTCTTCCTTTCGTAGTTGTTGTACGTATGTGTTCTTTTGAAGAGAATATAATTCCCTTCACACTTAAACATGGAAATGATACTAATCTAGACTGCATCTGGCATCAATATCCTTGCAGTGAGAGGGTCCCAGGCTGGTGTGTCTTTCTGGAGGTCTGTGACCATCTCTTACTGTGGCAATGAGTCAATTGCAAACTTGAGTTGGAAGCTCATGGGTTTAAGTCCTAGTCTAGGGACTCAAGTATAGAAGTCACAGTCGTAGGGTCATGCAGCACAGTAACAGGCCCTTCAGCCCACAATGTGGCTTGAGTGCGCTGCCCGCGGTAGTGGTGGAGGCAGATACAATGGAAGCATTTAAGAGGGTCTTAGATAGACACATGGATGTGCAGAGGATGGAGGGATATGGATCATGTGCAGGGAGAGGGGATTAGTGTCATTAGACATCATTAGCTTAATTAGTCAAGCACAACATCGTGGGCTGGAGGGCCTGTTCCTTGCTATACTGTTCTATGTTCTATTTGATGCCAACCATAAAGTATTGAGTACAGGAGTTGGGATGTTATGTTGAAGTTGTACAAGACATTGGTGAGGCCGAATTTAGAGTATTGTGTGCAGTTCTGGTCACCTAACTACGGGAAAGATATCAAGAGTGCAGAGAAAATTTACAAGGACGTTGCCGGGACCTGAGTTATAGAGAAAGGTTGAATAGGTCAGGACTTTATTCCTTGGAGTGCAGGAGAATGAGGGGAGATCTTGTAAAGGTGTACAAAATGATGAGGGGTATAGATAGGGTGAATGCATACAGGCTTTTTCCCCTAAGGTTGGATGAGACTAGAACTAGAAGACATAGGTTTAGAGTGAAAGGTGAAATATATAAGGGCAATCTGAGGGGGAACTTCTTCACTCAGAGGGTGGTGTGAGTGTGGAACGAGCTGCCAGTGGAAGTGGTAGGTGCGGGTTCAATTGTAACATTTAAGAGAAGTTTGGATGGGTACATGGATGGGAGGGGTTCGGGGGGATATGATCCGGGTGCAGGTAGATGGGATTGGGCAGAAGATCAGATCAGCATGGACGAGATGGGCCAAAGGGTCTATTTCTGAGCTGTAGTATTCTATGACTATATCTATCTATAATAAACCCATTTACCAGCACTTTGTCTGTAGCCTTCTATGCCTTGATGATTCAAAGTTATTGCTCATCAAGATATTTCTTAAATGCCGTGAGAGTGTCTGCCTCCACCACGCTCTCAGGCAGTGCGTTCCAGATTCCAACTCCCCCCGGGTGAAAAAAATTCTTCCTCAGATCCCCTCTAAACCTTGTGCCCCTTACCTTAAACTTATGCCATTTAGTTTTGCACTATTTATTTATTTTTGTAAATTACAGTAATTTTATGTCTTTGCACTGTACTGCTGCCACAAAAGAACACATTTCACCTCATATAAATCAGTGATAATAAATATGATTCTGACTCTTCTGTTATGGGGAAAAGTTTCCTACTATCTGCCCTATCTATGCCCTTCATGCTTTTGTATACAAGTCTAGGCTGACAGTTCAGTGTGGTGGTGACTTTGAAGAAGAACAGGCAAGTTCTCTCTGCTTCCCCGGCCAATATTTATCCCTTAAACAACATAAGGAACAGATTAACTCTTTTCTGTTATCACGTTGCTGTTTGTGGGAGCTTGCTATTGACTGCTACATCTCCTGCGTTACAACAGTAACTACAGAAGTATTTCATTGGCTCTAAAATTCAGCGTGACCCTGGGAGTGTTTCTAAAGAAACGCAAGTCTTATTTTTAAAGAGTGGTGGGTTTGCCTCTGAGGTTGAAATGGGTTTGGTAAGTACTGAACAACTCTGAAAGGGCTTTGGATAATCTTGGATCATAAAAAACATAATGGGGTTGATTTCCTAACCGGAGCTGCCTCTTCTACTAACTGTCTCCGGGTTTTCTTGGGATTCAGTGTGTTGGTACTAAGCAGTTGTGAACACAAGAACCATTGTGCTAAGACTGGGTGGAGAATACAGCCATCACATCCTCGGCAAGAGAGTGAAGGAAGTCTCAGGTGAGACTGAATTCAACAGCTAGCCACTGATCTGCTTGGAATTATTGAAAAGCTGCAGGTATTATATAACGTACTTAAGTTAAATTGTATGAAGTATTTAATTTAGACTGTGCAGTGGCATAGCTAGTTGAACTGTTGCTTCAGATCCAGAGCCTGGGTTCAATACCAACCTTTGGTGCTGTCTGTGTGGAGTTTGCACGTCTTCCCTGTGACCTCGTGGGTTTCCCCAGGTGCTCCGGTTTCCTCCCACATCCCAAAAAATGTGCAGGTTCATTAGCTGCTGTAAATTGCCCCCAGTGTGTCGGTGAATGGTAGAATCTGGGGGGAGTTGATGGGAATGTGAAAATAGGATTAATGTAGGATTAGTGTAAATGGGTAGTTGATGGTTGGCACAGACTCAGTGGGCTGAAGGGCCTGTTTCTGTGCTGTGTCTCTCTAGGACTAAATTTATTTCCTAAAATATAAATAGCACAGAAGATGCTTGGACCACTAAGCACATTAGATGTGCCTTAAGTAAACAAGTGAAATGTTTTAAATGTATAAGCTTACGTAGAAATATTTCTGATAGATCTTGGTGTTATAATCATTTCAGTAGATTAGAACGTAGAAGATAGAACAGTACAGCACAGGAACAGGCCCTTCCGTCCACAATGTTGTGCCAAACTAATTAAGCTAATGATGCCTAATTAAACTAATCCCTTCTACCTGCACATGGTCCATATCCCTCCATCCTCTGCACGTTTGTGTGCCTATCCAAGAGCCTCTTAAACACCTCTATCGTATCTGCCTCCGCTACCACCCCTGGCAGTGCATTCCAGGCACCCACCACTCTCTGTGTGGGGAAAAAAAAACTTCCCCCTCTCACCTTAAACACATGAAGGTTGTTAAAATAACTATAATGTGAAACAGCTCGGTAGTGTAGTGGTTAGCATAACGCTATTACAACGCCAGCGACCCGGGTTCAATTCTGGCTGCTGTCTGTAAGGAGTTTGTACGTTCTCCCCGTGTCTGCGTGGGTTTCTTCCGGGTGCTCCGGTTTCCTCCCACATTCCAAAGACGTACGGGTTAGGAAGTTGTGGGCATGCTATGTTGGCGCCGGAAGATATGCGACACTTGCTGGCTGCCCCCAGCTCATTCTCAGTAACGCAAAAAGACGCATTTCACTGTGTGGTTCGATGTACATGTGACTGATAAACAAATATTTTAAATAAATATCTTAAATATCTATTAACATAACACAAGGTTGAGATGCAAAGCATGGTGGTTGATTAAATCAGAAGATAATTGTAAAGAATGTGCTTATGTGTGGCCACTGTCTGCAAGGGTACCTCACATGGGATAAGTATGAACCATGATAAGCTTCAAACAGCTGGATAACCAAGGGACAAATATGAAATAAATTTGCAAGGAATTTATGACCGAGGTATAACCCTCAAAACAAAACGTTAATTAGATCAGCATGGACTGTACAACCAAGGGATGCGTATCGAAACATAATGTGGACCTCATAGAAAAATTTCGAATGTTGAAAGGACTGGACAGAGTAGATGTGGCTAAGTTATTTCCCTTGGTGGGTGAGTCCAGGATTGGAGGGAACAGTCTTAGAATTAGAGGGTACCCATTTAGAACAAAGATGCGGAGAAATTTCTTTAGCCAGAGGGTCGTGGATTTATGGAATTCGTTGCCATGTACAGCTGTGGAGGCCCGATCATTGGGGGTGTTTAAGGAGGAGATTGATAGGTATCTAACTAGTCAGGGTATCAAGGGATATGGGAAAAAGGCCGGGAATTGGGGCTAGATGGGAATAGTTTAGTTCATGGTGAGGTAGCGGAGCAGACTCGATGGGCTGAATGGCCTACTTCTGCTCCTTTGTCTTGTGATCTTGTGAATGTGGAGAGAACACCAAATGGAAGACAGGGGCCAAATGAGAGGTTGAAACATCTGAAGGACTGTGTCGGTGGAGCAAGGACACATGGTAGAGTATGAGGCCAGTTATGTGGAAGTCCCAAGTCAGTGGTAGCTGGTCTAACAATGATGGATTATGAATAAAACACAAAGATATACTGTTGAGTGTTGGGACAAGGTAGCTCAGGAGAATGTTAGTTACAATGTAGGATCAAAGGAAAAACTGTATAATAGTATGAAGTCAGAGAAAGAGAGAGAAACTCTGACATTGAGAAACAGTGATTGGCATAAAATGAGAAAATGTTGGAAACGCTCAGCAGGTCAGGCAGCATCTGTGAAGAGAGAAACAGTTAATGTTTCAGGTCAAAGGATCTGATGTAAGGTCCCAGATCGGGAAACGTTAACTCTGTTTCCCTCTCCACAGATGCTGCCTGACCTGCTGAGTGTTTCCCTGCATTTTCTGTTTTTATTTCAGATTTCCAGCATCTGCAGTCTTTTGTCGCATTAGTTGAACGTTGCATCTTCCTACTGGATGCAACTTACTTAATAAACCCGTTGCATTAATAACCCTGCACCCACTGTGCTTGGTGTGGTTACAAATAAGTCCCCTCAGTCAGATGGTTTAACCTTGAAAGTTTAATGAAAATCTTGGCAGGTGGAGGGAGAAACAGTTAACGTTTCAAGTCAGAACAGGGAGAATTCAAAGGCCAAAGGTACAGGAGAGATTGGTGGTGGGGAAGAGGGTACAAAGAAGGTGAGATAGGGTGGGAAGGAGAAGAGTTTAAATGATGCAAGGGGTACTGGACATCAGAAAGAGGATAAATACAGCAACAGATAGGTTTGGTGTAGGGGATAACCTTTCGTTATCCACTAATGCTATCATCATTTGGCTCAGTCACACCTTCCCTATTTCCTGGTGACATGGAAAGAGGCCTGTTGGCCCATCGTCTCTATGCCAGCTCACAGGGCAATCTCATTCCCCCTCCAATTTTTCCCTGTAATTCATTCTCCCCACATTCCCATCAACTTTCCCCAGATCCTACCACTCACCCACGCACTTTACAGTGGCTAATTAACACACCAAGTCTTTGGGATGTTGGGATGTGGGAGTATTGCCGAGGATCCCTGCCATCCTAGCCATTCTCTTTTCTCTCTTCTACCCTCTGGGAGAAGATACGGGAGCTTGAAAGCCCCGACGTCCAGACTCAAAAACAGCTTCTTCTCCACTGCTGTCAGACTCCTGAACCAGTCACTTCCTTCACATCCCCTTCCTGATGGTGCTGCCACGTTCTTAGACTCTTTACCTCTGTTACTGTCACTTTAGCAGTTCTTTCTACACTACTTCAGACTGAACTATTTTTCATTCTTCGCACCATCCTGCTGATTTTATGTTTGTTGTTGTATTTATTATTATCCCGTCTACTATTTACTCTGTGAGCTTCGTGCAAGCAAGGAATTTCATTGCACCCTAGTGTATGTGACAATAAACTAATCTGGATCTGAAACCGGAGCACCCAGGGGAAAAGCCCCATGGTCACAGCGACCACATGCAAACGATTATTCTCAGCACTGGTGCCCCACATCTGCATCCTCAGCCCTCTGCTCTGCTCCCTATACACTCATGACTGTGTGGCCAGATTCTGCTCTAACTCCATCTACAAGCTTGCAGATGATACCACCGTTGTAGGCCGTATCTCAAACAGCGATGAGTCGGAGTACAGGAAGGAGATAGAGAGCTTAGTGGAATGGTGTCATGACAATGACCTTTCCCTCAATGTCAACAAAACGAAAGAGCTGGTCATTGACTTCAGGAAAGGGGGCGGTGTATATGCACCTGTCTACAACAATGGTGCTGAGGTCGAGAGGGTTGAGAGCTTCAAGTTCCTGGGTGCGAACATCACCAACAGCCTGTCCTGGTCAAATCATGTAGATGCCACAGCCAAGAAAGCTCACCAGTGCCTCTACTTCCTCAGGAGGCTAAAGAAATTTGGTTTGTCCCCTTTGACTCTCACCAACTTTTACCGACGCACCATAGAAAGCATCCTATCTGGATGCATCACGGCTTGGTACAGCAACTGCTCTGCCCAGGACCGCAAGAAGCTGAAGAGAGTTGTGGACACACCCAGCGCATCACGGATACCAGCCTCCCCTCCTTGGACTCTTGTCTTTACCTCTCGTTGTCTTGGTGAAGCAGCCAGCATAATCAAAGACCCCACCTACCCGGGACATTCTCTCTTCTCTCCTCTTCCATCGGGTAGAAGATACAGGTGCCTGAGGGCATGTATCGCCGGACTTAAGGACAGCTTCTACCCCACTGTGATAAGACTATTGAACGGTTCCCTTCTACAATGAGATGGACTATGACCTCACGATCTACCTTGTTGTGACCTTGCACCTTATTGCATTGCACTTTCTCTGTAGCTGTGACACTTTACTCTGTCCTGTTCTTGTTTTTACCTGTACTACCTCAATGCATTTTGTACTAACTCAATGTAACTGCACTGTGTAATGAATTGACCTGTACAATCGGTTTGTAAGATAAGCTTTTCACTGTACCTCGGTACAAGTGACAATAATAAACCAAAACCAATACCAATACCAATACCACACAGACTGCGCTGGAGATCAGGATCGAATCTGTGTCGCTGGAGCTGTGAGGCAGCGGCTCTCCAAGCTGTAGCACTGTGCCGTTTCAAGACCCTTTAGTTTTAAACAGTGACCCATTGTTCTTGATTCTCCCAGAAGTGGAAACACCGTCTCCACATCCACCCTGTCTCCGTTGCTTCAATCGTCCCCCTCACTCTGTCACAGAGTGATCAAGGATGGAATAGAACTGTTTCAAGCAATGGAAATGCAAATACCTTACTGTGGTGTAGAACATAGAACATAGAACACGATAGCACAGTATAGGCCCTTCGGCCCACAATGTTGTGCTGACTTTTTATCCTGCTCTCAGATTTATCTAACCCTTCCCTCCCACATAGCCCCAAGGATGTTGCCAGGACTCGAGGGCCTGAGTTATAGGGAGAGGTTCGGCAGGCTTGGACTTTATTCCTTGGAGCATAGGAGACTGAGGGGTGACCTTACAGAGGTGTATAAAGTCATGAGGGGTGCAGATAGGGTGAATGTACACAGTCTTTTTTCCCAGGGATGGAGAATCAAGAACTAGAGGGCATAGGTTTAAGGTGAGAAGGGAGAGATTTAAACTGGACCTGAGAGACAACTTCTTCACGCAGAGGGTGGTGGGTGTATGGAGGAAGCTGCCAGAGGAAGTGGTTGAGGTGGTGGTGGGGGGGGGGGGGGTCACAACAACATTTGGACAGGCACATGGGTAGGGGAGGTTAGAGGGAGATAGGCCAAATGTGACAAGTGGGTCAGATGGGAATTCTGATCAGCATGGATGAGTTGGGCACAAGAGCCTGTTTCTGTGCTGCATGACTCTAAGAGCAGGTGCAGACCTAAATAGCCTCCTTCCATCTGTGATTCAACTGGATGTGAGAGAGGGATTTCTTGACTCATTGTAATTTTAATTTTCAATATTAAACTCAGTTCCACAGTTAATGTTTCTCTGCTCTATTTGCAGTTCCTGTGTGCATCATTTTTTTCTTCCAATTTCCTTTTTATTTTAACACAAAATGCTAGGGACTTTTCAGGAAGAGCTGAAGTACTTTTTTTTTATTCAAAGCATTTCCTCTAAGGGAGCTGTGAGTGATTGTTTGATGCCTTTCAGTAATCAGGATCATGTGCTGGTGGGTGATGAGTAACTGTGGTTGGTGCATTACCTCCCTGACTAACAAGTGCTGCTAAACGCACAGAACCTGTTGCTTTTTTGGAACTGAGTCACTGAACAGCTGGAACTGCTGCCAAAGGAGGCCAGTAAACACATGTAGCACAATTAACTTGGTCTCGTGTTGTCCCTACTGAGAATCAACTTTACCGATTCAATAATCAACAATTCAGGAACAGCTTCTTCCCCTCTGCCGTCAGATTTCTGAATGGTCCATGAATCCTCGTTATTCCTTCTTTTTGTGCTTTTAATTTATTTTTGTAATTTATAGCAACTTTATGTCTTTGCATTGCACTGCTCTTGCAAAATAACTAACTTCATGGCATTTAAGTCAGTGATAATAAATCTGATTCTGAATAATCCTGCACAGACAACCAGTGAGTGCTCTCTGCACTGAGGTCCTGTCTGTGTTCGAACTGCACGCATGTGCACACACATACAAGTGCATACGCACGTGTGCATACAGGTGGGTACATGTGCGTGCACTGTACAGATCCATGTAGATGGACAATGCACACGCACACACATCCCTGTATGTGCAAACTAATCGACATTTGTGAAGCAACAAATGATCTGCTGGAGGAGCTCAGCCGATCCAGCAGTATCTGTGGGAGAAAAGGAATAGTGGACGTTTCAGCTCAAAACCCTGCGTCAGGACATCAGGACTGCAGGACAATGATAATGCACCTGAACTTGACGTGAACTTCTATGTTGAAATTCATACCCATTCTCGGAAAAGTAGAAAGCCACTCCCCAGTCGAGAAGGAGCTTCCCTCTTTGTGATTTACTGTGATATTCCTGGGACTTTTAGAAAAGTCTGACAAAGTTTTCTTTAAGAATTGTGTTATTTCCCTTAGCACACTAGTGTCAGATTGTTTTGGGCTGGCCTAGGGATTAACAGTGATTAATGGCTTCAGGTACGGAGACTTCTCCTCTTAAACACTGAACAGGTACCAGTTTCCAACTGGAAAGATTTTCTTAAAAGAAATGTTTAACATTCCCTTACCTCTGCCAAAAATGTTAAAGGAGAAGGGAAAAATGTCAGTGAGCGATTTCAGCTGCTGCTCAGTGGACACACTCTGAGTCAGAAGTTCAAGTCCCACTCTTGGAACCTGGACACATATGTCCATTTTAGTTGTCACTGCACTACTGCGAGTCTGTTGCACTGTTGCTGTTGCCGGAATTTGGATTTAATTTTAAACCTTCTAATGCAAAGCAGACTTTGATTATTCTTGAAACTCAATGACCTGAAACTCTGTTTCTCTCTCCACAGATGGTGCTCGACCTGCTGAGTTTACCTAACGTTCTTTGTTTTTATTTCGGATTTCCAGCTTCTGCCATATTTCCCTTTTGGAACAGATTTAATAAATCTAGTGTCTGCTTATGTTCATGCTCCTCCCACCACTCTCTATTACACCCCCCACTCCACCCAGCACCCTCTCCTCTATCTCTCTCTCTTGTTGTTTATCCAGCTTCCCTTTAAAGCCATCAGTTCCCCTCAACCCTTCCCTGTGAGAACAGGCCCGACATCTTCCCCACTACAGTAAAACTCCAATACTCAGGAAGACTCAGGAGTTTGGTAGTGTTGGTCTGGTGGATGTTCTGGACTGGGGAATGTTACTTCCATTAATATCCCAACACATTTTTAATTTGTTTTTGTGTAAGAAATTGCAATACATTTTCCAGTGAACCAGGTAATTTGAAAGGGAGTGTGGGACCTGGGGCTCTGGTATGTTTAAAGGGAATGTGGCAAAAGGGGCCCCAGTGAATTTAAAGGGAGTGTGGGAATGGGGTCCTGGTGAATTAAAAAGAATGTGTGGAAATGGGGCTCTGGTGAACTGGGAGTGTGGGAACTGGGGCCCCTGTGAGTTTAAAGGGAGTGTGAGAATGGGGCCCCGGTGAAGTTAAAGGAAGTGTGGGACCTGGGGCTCTGGTATGCTTAAAGGGAATGTGGCAAAAGGGGTCCTGGTGAATTTAAAGGGAGTGTGGGAACTGGGGCGCCAGTGAGTTTAAAGGGAGAACGGCAAACATCACCTGCTGAGCTAACTGCCAAAGCATCAGGATTTCCGAAGAGTCGGATGGAAGATTATTGGAGTTTTTCCGTATTTGGAGAAATGGATCTCTCCTGAAATTCCAGATGGATTTATCGGTGAACATCTTACACTGATGGCTCCTGGGCTTGATCTGCCACCACAAATGAAAGCTTCGTTGTTGGCTGTCAAACCCTCTCACTAAATTAAAAGAGGACGTTAAATCTCCCAGCAGTTTTCCCTGTTCCAGCGCTGCTAGTTCCCCTGTTCCAGTTCATGCTTCAGGGAAGTCCTTGTTGTGGTTTCTGATGGAAAGGTTCCAGCAGTGATCGGAAATGTTTGCTTAATTGCTTATGTCACCAGAACTGGGAATGTAGGGAAATTATCAGAGCAGCAGAAACTTTGATGTGGGATTTTTTTAAATTTAGAAGAAAATTGCACAGTTGAATTTTAGGAACCATTTGGAGGGAAGGCAAAGTTTGTAGGAACTTAGTTCCAAAAATAAACTGCTGGAGGAACTCAGCGCATCGAGTGGCATCTGTGGAGGCGAAGGCATGGTCGAGGTTTCGGCTCGAGACCCTGCATCAGGACAGAGTGTGGACGGGAGATGGCTGGTGTACAGAAGTGAGAGGGAGGGGCGAGGCAAGAGGCTGGTAGACGATGGGTGGAACCAGGTGGGTTGGGGGGAATGATGGGCAGATGGAGGAGAGGGGAGGGAAGGGTAGAGACAGAGGCTGGTAGGTGATTTGTGGAACCAGATAAGGGATGGATGATGAGCAGATGGAGCTGGGTTGGGAAGGGGATAGGAAAGGTGATCAGGGAGAAGACACGCAGGTAGATAGGTGTACTTGGGTGATGGGTCTAGGTAAGAATGGGGGGGTGGGGGGAAGGACGGAAGAGGTGAAAAAAGGGAGAGAGACACTGGATGGACTATTGGGAGTGAGAAGAGGACACAAGAGGGAGTGGGTTACCCAAAGTTGGAGAACTCAACGTTCATGCATGCAGGTACGGTAGTGTAGTGGTTAGCGTAACGCTTTACAGCGCCAGCGACCCAGCTTCAATTCCGGCCGCTGTCTGTAAGGAGTTTGTACGCTCTCCTCGTGTCTGCGTGGGTTTCCTTTGGATGCTCCGGTTTCCTCCCACGTTCCAAAGACGTACGGGTTAGGAAGTCGCGGGCATGCTACATTGGCGCCGGAAGTGTGGCGACACTTGATGGCTGCCCCCAGAACACTCAACGCAAAGATGCATTTCACTGTGTGTTTCAATGTACATGTGACTAATAAAGATATCTTATATCTTATACTGCCAAGTTATAGATGATCCAGGTGGAATATGAGGTGCTGTTCTCCGAGTTTGCCTTACCCTGGCAGTGGAGGATGTCGAGGACAGACAGGTCATTGGGGGAATGGGGAGGGGAATGGGATGGTCCAGTTTCCTCTCTATTATTGGACTCGAAATCCAATGGGGTTCCCCCGCACAGGTTCAAACCCTGCCGAATAAGCCAATGTGAAAGTCGACCCGTGCTGTAATAAATCAGACAAAAGCAGAACCAAGGAATGTACGATTAATGCTTTATTTTAACACTCATGGGAGTGAGGGATACAGAGAAAGAGTAAACAGTGTAACCTGAGCTCTGTACTGATCCCACGCAGAGATTTACAGGTTAGTGTCCCTCCTTACATACTTAATCTGTGGGAAGCCTCTGTGGGAAGTTGCACATACTAGGGTAGTTGCTTACAGCAAACTTATAGCAAAGCAAGATATGCCTTAAACATTTCTTTGTTTCTCACCAACAGCTGCACAATTTGTAGCCATAACTATAGTCACACCATGGTTGAAGCAATATCATGCCATAGTTGAAGGAATAGTAGCTGCACACCATTAACCCTTACATTTCCAGTTTAACCCTTACATTTCCAGTTACTTTTTACAATAATAAACCAATACCAGTTGAAGTGACATGCAACGGAGGAAGCTCCAGATGCCCATTGTGGACAGAGCCTAGGTGCTCTGCAAATCGGTGCCCAGTCTGTGCTTGGCCTCACCGATGTAGAGGAGGCCACATTGTGATTACGGCATGCAGTGGACAAGTTTGGAGGAGGACCTGAATTTCTGCCTCACCTGGAAGGGCTGTTTTGGTCTCCGGATGGTGGTGAGGGAGGAGGTGTAGGGACAGGCGTTGCACCTGCGACGGTTGCTGGGGTACGTGGCAGCGGATGGGTGGGGAGGGATGAGCAGACCAGGGAGTCACAGAGAAAGCAGAAAGGGATGGGGAGGGGGGAGATGCTGGTGAAAAGGGGAAGTTGCGGCTGGTGGTGGGATCACTGGCGACGGATGATGTGGAGACTCCTGGGGTGTAAGAGGAAGACCAGGGGAAGTGATCACTATGAAACATTGATTGCCTTATCACCTGTTCCAGGACACACTGGGAGTGCGGGTGTGTTACTTTGGAGGGAAATAGATTAAAGTAAGGAAGATTTGCATTAATATGACAAAACTCATCTTTCTTCTGGTTTATTCCAAAGTGCTTTTTAACCAATCAAATTCTTATGAAGTACGATCAGTTCTGGAAAGTAAGAAATGCAACACCAAAAATACACAGCAAGATCCCGCATTAGGTTTTTTTTTCTTATTCATCCACCCATAGCTGACAATGACAGAATTTATTGTCCATCCCTTATTGCTCAGTCTGAGGTGATGGTTAAGAGTCAATTACATCGGTGGGTGAGAAGCCCAAACCAGGTAAGGATGGTAGGTTTGTCTCTCTGCAGGTGATTATTGAACCAGGGTGGGTTTTTATAACAATCTAGTGGCTTCATGGTTACTGGGAGTGGCTTTAATTCCAGATTTATCGCATTGTTAAACACGCCAGCTGCAAGAACATAAGAAAATAGCAGGAATAGGCCACTCGGCCCCTCAACCCTGCCCTGCCCTCCAATATGATCCTTGTAACTCTAGTCCCCCAACCCAGGAACAGTACAGGAGGGATGTGAAGGTATTTAAATGGCTTGAGAGACTACAGTTACAAACCTGCCGCAGTAATCACGATGATCATGGCCGATCTACCCTAGACCTCATCTCTGCTTCCCCATAGCCCTCAACCCCATGATCTTTCAAAGGTTTGTCAACGTGAGAAGGTTTTCTCCGTCAGGCACCAAATCCAGGACACCGACCAACCTCCAGCTGAAAAACTTTTCATCTTCACCTCTCTCTCTCTCTCTGTAATTCCACAAGGTCACATATCTGTGTCCCTAATGATTGACCAAGGGATATCCTTGTCTATCCTGACCAGACCTCCCACGACTTAATGTATCTCATTTAAGCCTCCCAAAGAAGACAACCTTGAAAGTCTTTCTTCAAATCTATAGTCAGAAAGTCACAGAGTGATACGGCATGGAAACAGGCCATTCGGTCCACTGAGTTTGTGCTTGCCATCGACCACCTATTTTTACATTACTCCTGCCCTAACCCATTTTATTCTCCCCCACCCCCATTCACATGAATTCCCCCCAGATTCTGTCCCTCTTCTACACACTGGGGGCAATTTACAGCGACCAATTAACCTACCAACCCCGACGTCTTCGGGATGTGGGAGGAAACCAGAGCAACAGGAGTGCTTATCAGCCTCCAGCAGCTGTCTCCACCTTCACCCCTCCTCCCCCACCCCGACTCCATCTATCATCCTCCCAACTCCACCCCTCCTCTACCTGGCTTCTTCTGCCCATCAGCATTCTCTCTTCTCCCCTCTCCCACCAGGCAGAAGATACAGGAGCCTGAGGGCACGTACCACCAGGCTCAAGGACAGCTTCTATCCCACGGTGATAAGACTATTGAAGAGTTCCCTTATATGATGAGATGGACTCTTGACCTCACAATCTACCTTGTTTGACCTTGCACCTTATTGTCTACCTGCACTGCACTTCCCTGTAGCTGTGACACTTTACTCTGTATTCTGTTATTGTTTTTACCCTGTACTACCTCAATGCTCTCTGTACTACCTCAATGCACTGTGTAATGAATTGACCTGTACGATCAGTATGCAAGACAAGTTTTTCACTGGACCTCGGTACAAGTGACAATAATAAACCAATACCAGTACATCCTCCCCACCCTTCAGTCCACCAATCACCTCTGGCCCCCCTCCCCTCTTTACACTGGCCATCTCCCCTCTCAGCCTCGATGCAGGATTTCGACCCCAAATGTCGACAGTTCCTTTCCTCCCACAGATGCTGCTCGACCCGCTGAGTTCCTCCAGCAGACTCTTTGTTGCTACCATTTGCGTTCTCCCACTGAGCCCATTATTCACCCAATCCGCCACTTTCTCATGGATTCCTCTGACTTTTTTGATCAATCTGCCACTTGGGACTTCAGTCAAACTCTTTGCTAAAATCTGTGTAGATTATACCAGTCACTATACCCCCATTGAGCCTCCTCAAAACACCACCTTCCGACAAAACCCCTGCTGACTTTCCTTGGTCAACCTGTGCCTGTCTCTAAGTGCTGTCATATGCCATCATTTGTAAGTGTTTTCAAGTAAGTTGCCTGCTAACTGACCATTTATCCCTCAGAATGTCACGATGACACGAGGAACTCAGCAGGCCAGGCAGCATCCGTGGAGAAAAGCAGGCGGTCAACATTTCGGGTCAAGACTCTTCTTCAGGACTGAATATAGGAAAAGGGGAAGCCCCATATATAGGAGGGAAAAGCAGGGCAGTGATAGGTGGACAAAAGAGGGGAGGCGGAGTGGGCACAGGGTGGCGATAGGTAGATGCAGGTGAGAGATAGTGATGGGCAGGTGCAGGGCAGGAGGGCAGATCCAGTGGATCTGCTCTTCCCCTCCCCACTCCTTATCTTCCCCTCCGTCCCCTATCTTCCTCTTCTTCCCCTCCCCACTCCTTTCTGCCTTTCGCAGGGACCGCTCTCTCCGCGACCCCCTGGTTCACTCCCCCCCACCCATCCCACTCCCACCCAGGGAACTTTCCACTGCCCCTGCCATAGGTGAACCAGTGGGTCTGCTCTCCCCTCCTCCCTCACACCTGCCTATCACCATCTCTTACCTGCATCTACCTATCACCACCCTGTGCCCACCCCACCTCCCCTCCTTTGTCCACCTATCACTGCTCGCTTTTCCCTCCTGTATGTTGGGCTTCCCCTTTTCCTATCTTCAGTCCTGAAGAAGGGTCCTTACTCGAAATGTTGACCGCCTGCTTTTCTCCATAGATGCTGCCCGGCTTGCTGAGTTCCTCCAGCATCATCGTGGTTTTCATCTGGATTCCAGCATCTGCAGTCCTTTGTTTCTCTGGTAGTACCATCTCTTTTAAAGATGCTCAACCCCTTAATATATGCTCTTTTTCTTTGCTTTTATTACTTCCAATACTTCATGTTCTTCCTCATTTATGTCAGTGGCCACATCACCATCTATCAGCACCTCTACTTCCTCAGGAGGCTAAAGAAATTCGTCATGTCCCCTTTGACCCTCACCAATTTTTATAGCTGCACCAGGGAAAGCATCCTATCCGGATGCATCACGGCTTGGTATGGCAACTGCTCTGCCCGAGACCGCAAGTAACTGCAGAGAGTTGTGGACACAGCCCAGCGCAATCACGGAAACCAGCCTCCCCTCCATGGACTCTGTCCACACTTCTCGCTGCCTCAGTAAAGCAGCCAACATAATCAAAGACCCCACTGACCCTGGTCATTCTCTCTTCTTCCCCCTCCCATCAAGCAGAAGATACAAAAGCCTGAAAGCTCATTACACCGTGCTCAAGGACAGCTTCTGTCCCGCTCTTATAAGACTATTGAACAGTCCCCTAGTACGATAAGATGGACTCTTGACCTCACAATCTACCTCGTCATGGCCTTGCACCTTATTGTCTGCCTGCACTGCACTTTCTCTGTAACTAACACTATGTTCTGCATTCTGTTATTGCTTTTCCCTTGTACTACCTCAATATCCTGATATGATGAAATAATCTGTATGGACGGCATGCAAAACAAAATTTTTCACTGTACCTGCGCACATGACAATAATAAACCAATTTACCAATTTACCATCTCTTCTGTGAAGACAATGGCAAGGTATTTATCCCAAACTGTACACAAGTCTTCTGTCTCCACACATAAGCTTCTATTCTGATCTCTTTCTTTTTCTGTTCCCTCTTTCATGTATTTTAAAATAAACCTTGTTGTTTTCTATGATTTTACCTGTCAATATGTGTTCATGGAATCTTCCTAAATCTCTTGATTTTAAGCCCCGCATTGTCTGTACTCTTCCAGTTTACATGCACGTGCATCAAAAGCACAACCGTCAAAGTCAAGGTCAAGTTTATTGTCTCATACACAAGTACACGTGTGCACAGGTGCAATGAAAAACTTATCTGCAGCAGCATCACAGGCACATAGCATCAGATACACAACATTCATAAGGAAAAGATAAACATAAATTATCAGAAGTTATGCAGGAAAGAACACAATTAGAAGAAGTCCATTTTAATACAAAGTGATCAAAGTGGTCATAGTGTTGCTATACTGAGGTAGTGATTAGGGTTGTGCAGGTTGGTTCAAGAACTGAATGGTTGAAGGGAAGTAGCTGTTCTTGAACCTGGTGGTGTGGGACTTCAGGCTTCTGTACCTCCTGCCCGATGGTAGCTGCGAGAAGATGGCACGGCCTGGATGGTGGGGATCTTTGATGATGGATGTTGCCTTCTTGAGGCAGCGCCTCCTGTAGATACCACCGATGGTGGGGAGGGATGAGCCCGTGATGTATTGGGCTGTGTCCACTACTCTCTGCAGCTTCTTACATTCCTGCACATTGGAATTGCCATACCAGACCGTGATGCAACCAGTCAGGATACTTCAAACAGTAGATCTGTAGAAGTTTGTTCAGTGTTCGGTGACAAGCCGAACCTCCTTAACCTTCTACGAAGTAAAGATGCTGGAGCTCCTTCCTTGTGATTGCATCTATGTGCTGGGCCGATATGTTAACGCCCAGGAGTTTAAAGCTTTGACACTAACACAGATGAGTTAGAATCTTTCTCTCGTTCTGTTTTTGGTGTTAGCCCCATTTGGAAGGTTATGGGTTCAAGCCCTGGTGTGGGGAACTGAGCATTGACCCATGGTGGGGTACTTCAGGGAGAGTTTCACTGGTGTAGTTGCTGACTTCTGGATTAGGTGTCAAAGTGAGCACCCATCTCGTCTCTCTCTCACAGGATTTCATGATTGGTACTCTCTAGAAGAGCAAAGGTGGGGGAGAGGTGGGGCTTCCCTGCAATATTTATCCCTCAAACAACATCACAAAAGCAACACAGTGGAGCAGTGGGTAGAGCCTCTGCCTCACAGCTCCAGAGATCCAGGTTCTATCCTGACCTCCGGCGCTGTCTGTGTGGAGTTTGCACATTCTCTCTGTGGCCCGGTGGGTGTCCCCCAGGTGCTCCAGTTTCCTCCCACATCCCAAGGACGTGAGGGTTGGTAGATTAATTGGCTGCTGTAATTTGTCCCTAACTTGGGTGGTAGAATCTGGGGGGAGTTGATGGGAATGTGGGAGGGAATACTTTACAGGGAAAGAATTGCCTGAATGGGACTGATGGGAGTGGTCTGAGAGCTTGTATAGACCTGAGGATTGAGTGCAGATGAAGGGTCTCGACCCGAAACCTCGACTGTCCATTTTTCTCCACAGATGCTGCCTGACCCGCTGTGTTTCTCCGGCAGTTTGATTTCTTTTGCTCCAGATTCCAGCATCTGCCATCTCTTGTGTCTTCACAGACCCTGGGAGTTGCCTGGACTCTATTTAAGTCATAAACAAATGTAAAAATATGAGAAAACTGGGTCATTGTTACGTTGCTGTTTGTGGGATCTTGCTGTGCACAACCTGGCTGTCATGATCCCTCGTTACAACGGTGACCATGTTTCAAAAAGTGTTTCAGTGGTGAAGTGCCTAGAAAATGTCCTGAGGTTATGAAATCGCTTTAGAAATTCAACTCTTTCTGTTTGATTATCAGGGAGTTTTGTTTTGAGATTTCCATAAACTTAACTTGGAATTTCTCAAAATTAATACTCACTGAGGGCGGCAAGATTTCTCATAAAAGGTCTCTTTCCCTCCAGTTCCCTGCCACCCATTCCCCCAACCCTGGCTCACTGGAGAAGTCACGTAAAGGCAGGGGAGTTCTTCTTGAAGAATGTCTGTACCACAGCCAACATGACGGAAAATATCCCACACCTTCTGATCATTATCCCATTGTAGCTGGTGAAGAAGAGATCCTTCCATGGAGAAAGAGCTCTTTTTGTAGCAGACTGCACTTGGAGTATTGTGTACAGTTCTGGTCGCCCCCATTATAGGAAGGAAGTGGAGACAGTGGAAAGGGTGCAGAAGAGATTCGCCAGGACACTGCCTGGATTAGAGGGTATGAGCTATAAAGGAGAAGTCGGAGAAACTTGGGTTGTTCTCCCTGGAGCGTCGGAGGCTGAGGGGAGACCTGATAGAGGTTTTTAAAACTATGAGAGGCATAAATAGGGTAGATAGTCAGAATCTTTTCCCCAGGGTAGAAATGTCAAACACCAGAGGACATGCTCTTTAAGGTTAGAGGGAGGAAGTTTAAAGGCGTTCGTGAGGGGCAAGTTTTTAACTCAGAGAGTGGTAGGTGCCTGGAATGGATTACCAGGGGTAGCAGTGGAGTTTAAGAGTCTTTTAGATCGACACATGAATATGAAGGGGATAGAAGGATATGAATGATACACAGGAGGAGGACATTTAGGCACAACATTGTGGGCCAAATGGCCTGTCCCGTGCTATAATGTTCTACGTTCTGTATAGGATTGTGATTGTTCTCAACTGTGCAAACATTAGTACTCATCGTCCACTATCAGAATATCCTCTCATTGTTAACCCACCCCTGATATTCCCCCACGACCACTCTGGACAAAGAAGTTTCTTCTGATCACCCTATTGGATTAACCTTCAATTAATTCCCTCTTGTCTTGACCCCCAGCACAGTTACACATTATCTCATCACACACAGGAACGGCACAGTGGCATAGCGAGTAGAGCTGCTGCCTCACAGCTCCAGCGACCCAGGTTCAATCCTAACCTCGGGCGCTGTCTGTGTGGAGTTTGCACATTCTCCCCATGACCGCGTGGGTTTCCCCAAGTGCTCTATCTTCCACCCACGTCCCTGAGACGTGCAGGTTGGTAGCTTAATCAGGCCATTGTAAATTGCCCCTAGTGTGTGGGTGAGCGGTGGAATCTGGGGGGTGAGTTGATGGGAATGTGGAGAGACCACCAGACCTCTGGAGCACTGCGTGCAGATCTGGTCACCACACTACAGGGAAGATGTGATGCCTGCCTGCAAGTTCTTCATTGTACCTGTACCTCATCGTACTTGCGCACATGACAATAAACTCAACTTGACTTGAGACCATTCAGCCCGTTGGATCCATCCAGATCCCAAGAAGGAAGGCAACCCCGTCAGTCCCATCCCAGCTCTCTGTCAGGACGTTGTATTGCAACTTTACAAAACACTGGTTGGGCTGTATTTGGAGCACTGTGTGCAGTTCTGGTCACCACACTGTAGGGGAGATGTGACAGAGCTGGAGAGGGTGCAGAGGGGATTCACCAGGACATTGTCTGGGATGGAGCAGTTCAGTTATGAGGAGAGACTGGAGATGCTGTGTCTGTTCTCCCTGGAGCGGAGGGAGTTAAGAGAGGACATGACTGAGGTATATAAAACTATGAAGAGGTATAGTTAGGGTAGACTGCAGGAAACCTTTCCCTGTAACAGAGGTAGATACAACTAGAGGACATAGGTTCAGGGTGAGGGGGAAGAAACTTACAGGGGATCTGAGGGCGAAGAAACTTACAGGGGATCTGAGGGGGACCCTTTGTCACCCAGAGAGTGGCGAGTACCCAGAATGTACTGCCTGAGAGGTGGTGGATGGTGGAAGTAGAGTCGCTGTTTTAAGAAGCATTTAGACGAGCACTTGAATCAACTGGGCATACAATGCTACGGGCCAGATGTTGGAAGATGGGATGAAAAATGGTTGGGTGCCCGCTGGTCAGTCTGGACATGGTGGGGCAAATGGCCTGGTTCCATGCCGTATGATTCCAGTAAAGTGGGATTAGTGTGGGAATAGAGTAAATGGGTATCTGATGGTCAGTACAAACTCAATGGGCCGAAGGGCCTGTTATGATTTATGACACATCCAACTTATGCACTCCTGCCTATGCTTCAGCCCGTGGTTACAGAGGCACTGTGTGTGTTACTCCACTGGTGGCCAGAGACCCAGACTCTGTGAATCCCTAATAAATGGGGAATTAAGATCAAGTGATTAAATAAATCTCAAAGGTAATTTGAAATGTGAGACGATATCACTAATGGTAACTTTTTAAAAAAATTGTCACTTAGAAAAATTTCAAATCAAAAAACCATAGATGCTGGAAGTCTGAAATAAATAATCAAAATGCTGGAGACATTCTGTAAGTTGATAAACTTGCATTAGAAACATTAACTCTGTTCCTCTCTCCACAGATGCTGCCTGACCTACTGAGTATCTTCAACATTTTCTACTTTTAGTTCCTGCGTCTGCAGTTCATTTATAACTGGTTGGCCGGTTCACTGATATCCTTAGAACATAGAACACAGAACAGTACAGCACAGGAACAGGCCCTTCGGCCCACAATGTTTGTGCAGAACACGATACCGAATTAAACTAATTCTCTTCTGCCTGTACAAGATCCGTATCCCTCCACTCCCTATTTAACAGCCACTATCATATCTGCTTCCACCACCACTTCTGGCAGCCTGTTCAAGCATCCACCACTCTCTGTGTAAAAAAACTTGCCCCGCACATCCCCTTTAAACTTTCCCCCCTCTCACCTTAAGTGCATGCCCTCTAGTACTTGACATTCTGACCCTGGAGAAAGATTCTGAATGTCTACCCTGCCAGAGGGTTGTAGACTCAGCCAGCTCCAAACATGGGCACAACCCTCCCTGCCATTGATGACCTCTTCAAGAGGCGGTGCCTCAAGAAGGCAGCATCCATCACTAAAGACCCTCACCACCCGTGACATGCCCTCTTCTCATTGCTACCACTGGGGAGGAGGTACAGGAGCCTGAAGACCCACACTCAATGATTCAGGAGCAGCTTCTTCCCCTCCGCCATCAGATTTCTGAATGATCCATGAACCCATGAACATTACTTCATTATTTTTTTTGCACTATTTAAATATTTTGTAATTTATAGCAATTTTTACATCTTTGCACTGTACTGCTGCTGCAAAACAACAAATTTCGTAACATATAAGTCAGTGATAATAAACCTGATTCTAATTCTGAACTTCTATCAGGTCTCCCCTCAATCTCAGATATTCCAGAGAAAACACCCCAAGTTTGAATTAGAATTAGAATTGGTTTATTATTGTCACATGAACTGAGGTACAGTGAAAAAATTGTCTTGCATACCGTTTATACAGATCAATTCATTACACAGTGCATTGAGGTAGTATCAGGTAAAACAATAACAGAATACAGAATAAAGTGTAATAGCTACAGAGAAAGTGCAATGCAGGCAGACAATAAGGTGCAAGGTCCTAACAAGGTAGATTATGAGTTCAAGAGCCCATCTTATCATACTAGGGAACTGTTCAATAGTCTTATAACAGTGGGATAGAAGCTGTCCTTGAGCCTGGTGGCACGTGCTTTCAGACTTTTGTATCTTCTGCCTGACGAGAGAGGGGAGAAGAGAGAATGTCCAGGGTGGGAGGGGTCTTTGATTATATTGGCTGCTTTACCAAAGGCAGTGAGAAGTGTAGACAGAGTCCATGAAGGGGAGGCTGGTTTCCGTGATGTGCTGAGCTGTGTCCACAACTCTCTGCAGTTTCTTGCGGTCACAGGCAGAGCAGTTGCCGTACCAAGCCATGATGCTTGGTATGTTTGTCCAACCTCTCCTTCTAGCTCGTACCCTCTAATCCAGGCAGCATCCTGGTCTGACCTTGTCTTTCAGGGAAGGAAATCTGCATTCTTTACATTCTGGCCTCTATATGACTTCAAACCTGATACTGCAGTGAGGTGTTAAATGCCTCCTCACTTCAAGAATGGCCAGTCAATTATACATCCAAGTTTTGTGAATAAGTTTTTGAAAAAAAAACTCTTCCAATTTATTTAAAGGGTATATCTATTTTTTTATCTGTCCCTGAAGAGTTTCGGGAAAATTGATTCTGACTTCTCCTAAACCGCTGCAGTTGGTCTCCTCCTCCTTACCGCCACCCCCACACCCCTCAACCCCATGACCCCACCACCCCCTTTCCCCAAGTCATATTTCTTCCAAACAAAAAGCCCAGCAACTCAAAGCAAGAGGAAACAGCTCAGCTCGCACAGAGGACATTTAATGAGTCACTGCAGGGAAACCTACCTCACACTCAGCTCCTCTGAGGCAATTTGCATGCATATAAATGAGATTGGTCAGAACGTCCTTCAGGAGTGAGATCAAAAGGGAAATGTAAAATGTGCTTTATCTGTGTTGAGCATCAGGAGAGGGGAACGGTGAGGTTCAGAGATCTTCTACCAGAGCTGGAACCAGGCGAAGTGGATTAATCAAAGTCCCCCACCGTAAACTCACAATCAGGAAGGAACTACAACTAGTACTCTGTATGTGAATCACACTCTATCAGCGCAGTGAAGAGGTCAGTTCATATTTTGCTCTTCATTTACCAGCAGTTTTAAGATAATCGTTAAACGTCTGGGGCAGGCAATTGATGGTGATAATGGATAATTTTTTAAAGCAGTGGTCTGGAATGTGTGGGAACTTGTTGAATCAGGGTGATAAAGAGGGGAGTTGGGTCGATTCTCAAAGGGAGTACATTGCAGGGCTGTGGGGAAAGAGCAGGTTTGGATAGCTCTTTCACAAAGGGCCAAGTGGCCTCTTTCTGTGCTGTATGATTCAATTCCTCTGCATCTCCTTCCAAGCGACTTGTCTGTGTGTGGAATTCGTTGTGATCACTACCCATTAAATAGGTGAGCAATCTTTTCCAATTGGTACTCAACGATACTTGATATTTATCAGTTGTGGCTCCCCTTTATAATGTTGGGATTAGCACCACACATAATATCCACTACATTTCTATGCTTCTATAAAGCAGAGGATTGTAAAGATATATGATAATGCTCCACAATAGGATTTGAATTCATGGATTGAAAGGAGGAGTCTATTCCTCCCCCTCTCTTCCTACCAGCTGGTAAATAGCTCTTCTACCTTAACACACCTCTTCAGTCTGACACAATCTGAAGGCAATAGAAGTTGACAGACCAAAAGCATCAGGGCGAGACCCATGGACTTGGATGCTTTGGATAGGGGACATCTGTGGTGCATTGATAGCGTTAGGTGAACGGAGGTTTCTGGTTGTTATTCTTGTATGCAATGAGTTAGCTCTGTAACGACGAGTTACGCAATGCTGCTACTTCACACCTCCCGCGCTGCCTCTGTGGAGTTTGCACGCTCTCCCTGTGACCGTGTGGGTTTCCTCTGGTTGCGCTGGTTTCCTCCCACATCCCAAAACACGTGCGGGTTGGTAAATTACCCTGAGTGTCGGTGGATGGCAGGAGAATGTGTGCGAGTTGATAGGCATGTCAGAGAGGATGGGTTACCGGGAGATAAATGGAGAGAGGGAGAGAGCTGGCATAGACTGGATGGGCCAAACGTCTGACTTTTATGTCATAAGAACATGAAACATTTAGATACCCTTTTACTGCCTGCATCGCTCTTCCCGGCAAGGTCTTGTTCTCAAATTCCTCTAATACTATTGGTTTGCTATAGGTCTCTGTGCTAAGGTCTCTGTGGTAATTGGTTTATTATTGTCACATGTACCAAGATACAACGAAAAGCTTTAGTTTGCGTGCCATCCAGACAAGTCATTCCATAAATAAGTACATTGAGGTAGTACAAAGGGAAAACAATAACAGAATGCAGAATATAGTGTTACAGTTACAGAGAAAGTGCAGTGCAGGCAGACAATAAGGTGCAAGGGCCATGACGAGGTAGATTGTGAGGTCAAGAGTTCATCTTTATCATACAATAGGTCCGTTCAAGGGTCTTTCAACAGTGAGGTGGAAGCTGTCCTTGAGTCTGGTGGTGCGTGTTTTCAAGCCTTTGTATCTTCTGTCTGATGGGAGGAGGGAGAAGAGGGAATGACCAGAATGGGAGGGGTCCTTGATTATGTTAGCTGCTTTCCCGAGGCAGCGGGAGGTGTAGACAGAGTCAGTGGAGGGGAGGCTGGTTTGCATGACGGATTGGGCTGCGTCCATGACTCTCTGCAGTTTCTTGCGGTCTTGGGCAGAAATCTGCTTTCCCTCCTCTGTCTCCAGACAGCCCATAACTTTGTCTCCTCAAAGAAATCTCCCTTCAGCCTCCTCTGTTTCAAGGAGCGCTACACCAGCCCATCCAATCATCCCTCACAGCTAAAGTTTTCCAGTTCTGGAGGCTGCCTCACAAATCAAGATAAGGGGGCGGTCGTTTAAAATGGAGATGCTGAGGAATGTCTTCACCAGAGGGTGGTGAATGTCTGGGATTCTCTGCCCCAGAGGGTTGAGGAAGCTGGATCAAAGGCAGTGTTGGTGGTCAGTGAAGACAGTGGGCTGAAGGATCTGTTTCAGTGCTGAGTTACTTTATGACTCTCTCCATGAAAATAGGGGTAGGAGTAGGCCACTCGGCCCTTCAAACCTGCTCTACTATTCTATACAATGATGGCTGATCTATTCCTTGACCCCACCTCCTCTTCTCTACGTTGCCCTCCTCTTTACAAAATGTATGCACCTCCTCTTTAATAACCCCCAGCTTTCCATTGTCCACACTGACCGTCAGCCACCCACTTATGCTGCTTCCTACTCCAATCCCATTTTATTCTCCCCACATTCCCATCAACTCCCCCCCCCCCCCACTTACTACCCCTCACCTACGCACTTGGAGCAATTCACTGCAGCCAATTAACCAGTTGGGATGCAGGAGGAAACTGGAGCACCTGGGGCGGGGGAGGGGAACTCCCATGCAGTCACAGGGAGAACGTGCGAACTCCACACACGGACAGCGCTGGAGGTCAGGATCGGACCCCAGACTCCACTAGCTGTGCCGCAATGTTGCTTGTGTGTGTTCTTGTGTCCTTCAGCGCAATAACATCTGTCGTGTATGTGGTGACCCCCAAAGCTGTGCACTGTGCTCCATCTGTGGCTAAAGTAGCATTAACCCATTGTTGACTGGTGTGATCCTGTACTGTAACCACCGGGCTGATTCTACTCGTGTTTCTGGCTTCCTCACCCAGATCACACAGCTCACCTATCACCGTGAGAGGCACAGTGGCATAGCAGGTAGAGCAGCTGCCTCACAGCTCCAATGACCCAGGTTCAATTCTGACCTCCAGAGCTGTCTGTGTGTAGAGTTTGCTCCATTCTCCCTGTGACTGCGTGGGTTTCCCCCTGGGTGCTATGGTTTCCTCCCACATCCCAAAAGACGTGCAGGTCGATTGGTTTAATTGGCTGCTGTAAATTTCCTCTAGTGTGTAATGAGTGTTAGAATCTGGGGGCAAATGATGAGAGTAAAACGGGATTAATGTAGGATTAGTGTGAATTGATGGTGGATGGTCGGCACGGACTCGATGGGCTGAAGGGCCCATTTCCATGCTGTATCTCTCCATGACTCTTTGACAATACCTCTGCAGCTCCTTTAGATTCCTATAAGCTGGATTGGAGAAGTATTCACCTCCAACTTTTACTAAACAAGTAAAAAAAAAGGTGTCTTAGTAAAACGTAGGTGGTTAACTGTCACCAGAGCTAACTAATGCCTTAAACAACTGTTGAACTAAGAGTATTAGAATTCTCCTTCTGCAGGGAAAGTGGTACAGTCAGTAGAAGAGCAAAAGGTACATCAGTAGCTTGTTCCACGGACGTGCATTCAATCCCAGAATAATACACTCTGTAATTTAAACAAAAGGAAATAGACCTCTTAGCTCCTCTCACCTCTTATATGAGGGTCAGTAAACCCCCATCCAGATAATTAGTTTGTGATAGATGTACCAACTATGGTTAGAGTATAGCTGAGGGACCAGATGTGGTGTATCCACTTTCCTGTAATATATGGCATTTAGGGGGCTAGGCACACCTCACATTTGGCCCCTCATCTCTGTATGTTACCAGAACGTGCACACACTTGACAGGTAATAATTTGCAGAGCTATGAGAACTCGGAAAGGGAATGGTGGGATAATTCTATTCTAAGCTAGCAGATAAATGATGGGAAGAATGGGCCTCCTCCTGTGCCATTTCAGTCTTACGATTCTATGTCGCTGATTAGAGAAAAGCCTTTGACAATGGGAGCTGTCAGGGGGCCATTAAAGTGGACAGTAGGAAGGAAAGATCTATTCCTTCCAGGACACTGGGAGCCACACATCTTCAAGGCTTACATGAAGCGAAAGAAAGATGTAATCAGACTGATGACTCACCTATTTCTCTGCTTTTAAATTCTGATTTTTTTTATGATTAATTAAATTTAAATTCCCCGACATCCACAGATAATCTGAACTCTGACTCTGGTTCATCAGTTCCGCCCTTAGGATCATTGGTTTGGTTACACAATCAGCTTGCCACTGTGACCATAAGTAATAAATCAAACGTTTAAAAAAAACTGCAGATGCTGGAAATCTGAAATAAAAACAGAAAAGGCCGGAAACACTCAGCAGGTCAGACAGCATCTGTGGAGAGAGAGAGAGAGAGAGAGGAGAGTTAATGTTTCAGATTGAAGACCCTTCATCAGACCCATAAATAACTTCTCACTCAAGTCACTGATTGGTTTAATTGGTTTATTATTATGTCACACGTAGAAAGATACAGTGAAAAGCTTTTTGCCATCCGTACAGATTGTTTTACACATCAGTACATCGAGGAAGTACAAAAGGAAATCAATAACAGAATGCAGAATATAGTGTTGTGGTTGCAGGGAAGGTGCAGTGCAGGCAGAAAAGGTGAAGGGCCACGACGAGGTAGATTGAGAGATCAGGAGTTCATTTTT
Organism: Pristis pectinata; assembly: GCF_009764475.1. Taxonomy (NCBI): domain Eukaryota; kingdom Metazoa; phylum Chordata; class Chondrichthyes; order Rhinopristiformes; family Pristidae; genus Pristis; species Pristis pectinata. The sequence goes on along the minus strand of NC_067439.1, from coordinate 5,997,910 downwards.
AATCATATTAGAGGTCTGTTCAAGAGTCGTATAATGGCGGGGCAGAAGTTGTGCTTCAGCCTGGTGGTGCGTGCTTTCAGGCTTTTGTATCTTCTGCGATCCCAGCTTTCTCCGCTCGGTGAGTGGGGGTGGTCGGATCCAGACTTACCGTAACCAGCAGAGCAAAAACGAGACTCTGGCCCAAGAACAGGAACTGCAGCAGAAGCAAAACATAGAAAAGAAAGTGAGATGGTCTTTTGTTTCAGTTTTGGTGGCTAATATCACACAGATGGCGAGTCACTTCTCTCCCAACTGTGAACAAGAATTGACTGGGTAATCACCAGCAATGATTATGCCCCCTTTCTATATTTAAGACACAGCTTAAAGGTTTTTTTTTGACCAAACCATCAGAGATTTCTGTATCCCCCAGTGTGTTATACACTATTGGACGATGTATGGGCTGTGCTAGATGAACCACAATATCTGGTGTAAATGGTTCACATCTGGTTCACATCTTGTAAAAGATGTGAAGTATATTCAGACCCTCAGCTTAGTCTGAATCTATCAGGACACCTTTGACAGTCTAACATTCAACTACTAAGGTAAGCTCTCCTCAAAGCAAGATAGAGAGAGATCCAGCACAGAAAACAGTCCGTTCAGCCCACTGAGTTCATCAACCACCCATTCACACCAGTCCTATATTAATCCATTAATCAATCAGACCCCACACAGGACCCTTCAGCCCAAGACACTAGAGTGGAAGCAAGACTCCCTCGATCCCAAGGGACTGCCTAAGAAGAAGAAAGCAGGTTTACTGAGAGAAACCTATAAAGAGAGATTAATCAAAACAACTTTCCACTTTATGTAAGGTTCTTGAACTAATCGAGGGGAACTACTTTATTCTGGGCATTGCTGGCAAGGCTAGCATTTAGAGCAGACAAAACAGTCCTCTGATTAGGGAATCCAAACATTGGAGTCAGGGTTTCAGGGGTGGAAACAGAAACAGAGTATAGGAGAGAATTGAAGTTTCAAGCTCGGGTTAGTTGTTAATTTTCAAATCTGATATTTATTACATTCTTTTAAACCAAAAATTTCAAGGGAAAAAAGGTAGGCATGGGGAGGTTAGGTCAAAGATCAGACCTGATTTTATTAAATGGTAAGAACGAGTCTGAGATGTTGAATGTCTTCTCCTGCCCCACTCTCCAAAGTGACAATTCAACATTTATTCTGGTTCTCATTCATAGACTGGAGCTCATGTTTTTTTTATCTTGGCATTGGTGACAAGGTCAGCATTTTATTACACATACCTAATTGCCCTTGAGAAGGTGAGGGTGATCTGCCTCCTTGAATGGCTGTAGTCCTTCTGGTGACGCTCCTCCTGGGGAGGGAGTTCCAGGACTTAGCAGCGATGAGGAACAGCGAGATATTCCCAAGTCAGAGGAGCCTGCAGGGGAGAATGTTCCTCACCTCCTGTGTTCCTTTTAATACATTTCCATTGACTACTCACTGCTCTGGATCCACATGAGGTAAGTTTTGGTCAGAGGAGACTTTGTGGATGACTGCCTCTGTGTCATTGTGTTCCTTTCTTCACCAGTCACCCCTACACCAACCTCCCACACCACTGCCTCACAACAGCGCTGGATGGAGAACGTGATGGGGGTGTGGGTGGTTTGATGTGCTAAGCAACTCTCGGCCTGGCATTTTTCAGGAAGACTGCCCTCATCGCTCAACACCACCCACCCCTTCCTCCATTACATCTACACATCTCTTGAGCAGATGTCTCAGTGAGAGCTATGGAAACTCATAGAGAAACACTGAGACATTGAGATGCAGGAAGATGCATGGAAACTTTGGCCCAATGAGTCCTTACTGAATCTGTGGAGACAGCAAGTTACAGGGAAAATTAGTTGAAATTGGGGTCTCTCTGTGAGCTGGCAAAGACTCGATAGGTGAAACGGCCTCCTTCTATATGGAAATATGGCCATCAAGCACCGATCTACACAAACCTATCCCCCCGCATTCCCAACAACTCCCCCCTCCCAGACTCCACCACCCACCTACATACTAGGGGCAATTTACAGTGGCCAATTAATCTACCAATCCGCAGGTTTTTGAGATGTGGGAGGATACCAGAGCACTCCAAAGAAACCTACACAGTCACAGGGAGAACACACAAACTCCACACAGACAGCACCGGAGGTCAGGATTGAACTGGGGTCTCTGGAGCTGTGAGGTGGCGGCTCTACCAGCTGCACCACAGTGCTGTCCCGAGACCTATTGATCCGGATTCTCCCACAAGAGGAATATCCTCTCAACATCTGCCCTGCCAGGAACTCTCGGATGTTTCAATCAAGTCCAGTCTTCCTAAACTTTCCCCATGAGGTAACCCATCCATTCCAATCATTAGTCAAATACCTGGATGTGGATCCTACCTCGGTGGAGGATGAGAGGGAGGTGGTTGGCAGAAGGAGTAGAGCAGAGGGTGTTGGAGTGGAACATGAAGAGTGAATGGTGACTGTGGGTGGAAAGGGCCAGAAAAGGCCTCAACCCAAAAGTGTTGAAAATACAGCTGTCAAAAAACTTCTTTCTGAAGCCCTGACATTCACAATATTCAAAAATTCAACATTTTCTCAAAAAGTTCAACTAAAAAAACCCCTTAAAGCATAGAATCATAGATAGAGCAGGGAAACAGGCCATTCAGCCATTGAGTCCATGTCAGCCATCAACCATCCATTTCCATTAATCCCATTTTATTCTCCTCACATTCCTATCAACACGCCCCCCCCCCCCCCCCAGATTCTGCCCACGTGCGAAGGGCAATTTACAGCAGCCAATTAACCTACCAACCTGCATGTTTTTGGGATGCGGGAGGAAACCGGAGCACCTGGGGGGACCCACAGGGTCACTGGGAGAACGTGCAAACTCCACACAGTTAGCCCTGCAAGTCAAAATTGAACCTGAGTCACTGGCGCTACAGGACAGTGGCTTGACTAGTTGTGTCACTGTGCTGCCAAAAAAAATTAACTAAACTCAATAAATTTAAACACTTAAGTCCCTCACAGCCTTTCCTCTCCATTGTAAAGAACAGAGTCACATTGTTGTTCTTTTGCGTCAGTGAGTGGGTTTTACCACATAAACAATTTGGATTCACAGTAAATTGTGGCTGTGCCCTGCATTCATTCATCCACCCTGAAAGCAAGAGAGGTTGGAAGAATCCCAAAGAGCATTTGTCAAGAAGTCTGGTTCTTCATGCTTGGGCAAGAGTCCGAAACCTCTTCACACTCACATGAGGAAATGCCATTCCGCAGGGAATTACTGGCATTTGGTAGGAAAAGTCTGGGGCACTGTGAAGGACAGAGTTAATGTTTGGGTCTGTTTCCTAGTATGCTTAGGTCAGAGGTTGATGAAGGAGATCTGAGTCACCAGCAGTACTCTACAGAACAAGGGCTGCAACGTCAAAGGGTTACCTTTTCGGTCATATGTTAAACTGTGGGTGTTTGCTTTAATTGAAGGCGATTTTAAAGGTTCCATTATTCAAAGAGGGGTTTTATTGCTCCCATCCCAACCCACACACCAGTGTCCTGTCCACAATGTACTTCTCTTGTTTTTTGAGGTCCTATGAATAGAATCAGAGTTATACAGCACAGAAGCAGGCCCTTTGGCCCAAATGGTCCATGCCAACAAAGATGCACCATCCAAGCTAGTCCCATTTGGCCCATAACCTTCTAAACCTTTCCTATCCATGCACCTGTCCGGCTGTCTTTCAAAAGTTGTTGTTGTACCTGCCTCAACCACTTCCTCTGGCAGCTCATTCCACATAGACGCCACCCTTTGTGTAAAAAAAGTTGCCCCTCAAGTTCCCCTCGCACCTTAACCTATACCCTCTCGTTCTATGATTCCTGACCCTGGGAAAAAGACTGAGTGCTTTCACCTTACCTATGCCCCTCATGATTTTATCCACCTCTGTAAGATCACTTTATACTTTACACTAAATCTCTAAAATTCTAAAAGTAATTCATTATGTGAGATGTTTGCACAATTTATTATTGGAAGTAATCCATCACAAGACCTGATATGGACACTTTGTTGTTTATATTGCATCTCAACCACATTGAAAGAATCTCAAAGTAATTCACACAATGAATTTCTTTTGAACTGCAGCAAATTTACATTCGTAACAAGTGACCAAGTGCTTATTGTTCCGGCTGTTGTTGAGTCACTCGTAATAATTGAGGGAGCAAAGTTCAAATCCCACCACATTCGCTGTTGGTAATCTGGAACTTCTTTCAAAAATGATCATTTGGAAAAATAAAAAAAACGCAGGTGCTGGAAATCTGAAATTAAAACAGAAAATGTTGGAAACACTCAGCAGGTCAGGCAGCGTCTGTGGGGAGAGAAGCAGTTGAAGTTCTGATGAAGGGTTGTTGAACTGAAATATTGTGTTTCTCTCCCCACTGAAGCTACCTGACCTGTTGAGTGTTCCCAGTACATTTTGCTCATGATTTCTCATTTACAAAGCTACCAGCTTAGTGCAAACTCCCACATCTGGTTTCCGTAACATCACTCATGGAGGAAATTTGCCATCATTACCCAGTGTGGCCTGTGGGTGACTCCAGACTCATTAATATGTTTCACCCCGAAAACGATCTACAAAGGGACATTAGAATGTGCAGGTAAATATTGACAGTGCTAGCAATCTCCACTTCCCAATAAATGATTGAATACAGAATGTGACAACAGAACTTGCCATCAATAAATTGTCATAAGCAGAGGCTAGTGCATCTCCATTATGCTGTTTTAAATTTAGATTTCATTCCAAACAACTGAAAGCCTGTTTGCTGCATTGTTAAAGTTGTGAGGCTGGGAGGAATTCCTTTGCTTAATCTGGGGAGTGTAGTGGCTAGAAACAGACCCCTCCCTGAATTCTGTTTAAGCTTAAAAAAAATAATGATTTAAATCTTAGGCGGGGTTAACTAACTTGTTACTCAGAGTCACCCAGAAAAACCCAGAGTTCAACCTTTAGTTGTTGCTGACCTCAGGATAATCCTTCGACGATTCATCACTATTGAGGTACAGGAAATGGTGCAGTCAAAATGCGTGCATGAAACCATACAGGGGGCAATGATGCTATGACCAAATAGTTAGTTTATTTTGGTATTATTGATTGAGGAGTCATGTAACAAGTAGTCGGCTGCACCAAGCCAGATTCCAAAGAGTAAAAGACAGTGGCTTGCTCAAGATAGTTTTTTTGAACAGATTGTAAACAAACTGGGTAAAAAGTTGGAAGGTTCCCCTCATTGGTAGGGGAATATAACGAAAGGCAAAGTAAGCTGGTACACGTTGGTACCGTGCTTCATTGGTGTCCCAAGGAACATGAAGTGCAGCACACCGAACACGCCAACACGTGGGGATCTCATTGAAACCTACCGGATACTGGAAGGCCTGGATAGAGTGGACGTGGAGAGGATGTTTCCAGTAGTGGGAGAGTCTAGGATCCGAGGGCACAGCCTCAGAATAAAGGGACATCCCTTTAAGACTGAGATGAGGAGGAATTTCTTCAGCCAGAAGGTGGTGAAATCTGTGGAATTCGTTCCCACTGAGGGGCTGTGGAGGCCAAGTCATTGGGTTGTACTTAAGGCAGAGACTGATAGGTTCTTGATTGGTAAGGGAGTTGAGGGTTATGGGAGAAGGTGGGAGACAGAGGTTTGAAAGAAAATTCAGCCATGATTGAATGGCGGAGCAGACTTGATGGGCCGAATGGCCTAGTTCTGCTCCAATATCTTACGGTCACAGCACAGTGGAGCTGCTACCTTCAGATACCGAGTGCAATCCTGACCTCCGGTGCTGCCTGTGCGGAACAACTGCAGGTTGCCCCTCATGTGTAGGTGAGGGGTTAGAAACTGAGGGGAGTTGTTGGGAATGTGGGGAGAATAAAACGGGATCAGTGTAAATGGATTGATGATGGTCAGCACATACTCAATGGGCTGAAGGGCCTGTTTCCGAGCTGTGTGATTCTATGACTAGCAATCACTAACAGTGTACATGCCATCTTTTTTTAGAATAACACAGGATATTAATTATAAAGTCCAGAGTTTGTGGAGAGTTTTGGTTGGTTTGAAACACTTGCACTGGAGTCATTTCAGAGATTATTCACCAGAGGACACGGAGTTGGGGCCTTGTTTAGATGAATGAGAGGAGGATTTTGTTTTAGGTTCTGGTGGGGGTTGACAGGTTGGCTGCTGAGAAGACTTGTGGAGGAATCCAACACTGGGGAACATTACTTCAGGATGAGGGGTCACCAATTGCAGATGGCGATGAGGAAGAATTTCTACTCCCAGAGGGGGATGAATCTTTAGAAATCTTCACCCCAGAGAGAGAGGTGGAGGTGGGCGTCTTTGAAGACTGAGATAGGACAGATGTTTAAACTGGAACAAGACACAAACTACTGGAGGAACTCAGCGGGTAGGGCAACATCTGTAGAGGGAGACTGCAGACGCTGGAATCTGGAGCAACAAACAATCTGCTGGAGGAGCTCAGCGGGTCGAGCAGCGTCTGTGGGGGGAGGTGGGTAGGAATTGTTGATGTTTCGGGTTGAAACCCTGCATCAGGACTGAGAGTGGAGAGGGGAGATGGTCAGTATAAAGAGAAGGGGGTGAAGCAGGGATCCAAGAGAGGGAAAGGGACTGATCCAGATGAAGCGTATCGTTGACTGTCCATTTCCCTTCCGTTTAACCCACTGAGTTCCTCCAGCAGTTTGTTTTTTGTTCTGGATTCTAGCGTCTGCCGTCTCTTGTGTCTCTGAAGGAGGGTTAAGGGTAATGATGTCTGGGAGCAACAATGAAATTGAGACCAAGGTCAGATCTTATCCAATGGCGGAGCAGGCTTGAGGGTGTTTGAATGGCCTACTCCTGCTCATTTTGTTATGATAATGACAGCTGTACTGAGCCAAAGAGAATAGAAGGGTGTCTTGTTTAAGCAGCCAAGTGATCACAGACAGGAGATGCTACACTACCTCAAGGAGTTATTTGAATCAGTCAGGCTTTACGTGAATGACTATCGCACGGTGAATAACCCAGGAAGTCAGCATAGTGGCGCAGCCAGTAGATCTGCTGCCTCACAGCTCCAGAGATCCTGGTTCAATCCTGACTTCCGGCGCTGTCTGTGTGGAGTTTGCACATTCTCCCTGTGGGCTTCCCCCCGAGCGCTCCAGTTTCCTCCCACATCCCAAAGTCGGTGGTTTAATTGATCACTGTATATTACTCCTAAGTGTGTAGAAGAGTGGTAGAATCTGGGGGGAAATGGTGGGGATGTGGGGAGAGTGAAATGGAATGAGTGTAGGATTGGATGGGGGTGGCCAGAATGGACTCAGTGGGCTGAAGGGCCTGGTTCAGTGCTGTATGAGTCTGTGATGTGAGCTTTGGTTGATGTCCAGCCCGCTGTTAATTACTACCATGGTTTCCACAGGATTAGACACAGCCTTTGGGTTACAATTAAGAACTCAAACCTGGCGCAAAGTTCCTGGTGTACTGAGCAGCAGTGAGCCCTGCTCTTCTGTACATGGCCAAGACACAGACTCTCCACAGACACTGCCCAAACTGCTGAGTGTTTCTGACATTTGTATTTCAGAACATAGGACAAAGAACAGGCCCTTCGGCCCACAATGTCTGTGCCAAACACGATGCCGAATTAAACTAAATCTCTTCTGCCTGCATATTCCATATTCCTCCATTCCCTGCACATTCATGTGTCTATCTAACAGCCTCTTAAACCCCTGTATCGTATCTGCTTTCACCACTACCCCAGGCAGCATGTCCCAGGCACCCATCACTTTCTGTGTGAAAAAGACTTGCCCCACACATCTCCTTTAAACACTTGCATTTAAGATGAGAGGGGGAACGTTTAAAGGAGATGTGTGGGGCAAGTCTTTTTTACACAGAGAGTCCTCTAGTATTTGACATTTCTACCCTGGGGTAAAGATTCTGACCGTCTACCCTATCTCTGCCTCTCATGATTTTATAAACTTCTATCAGATCTCCCCTCAGCCTCCGACGCTCCAGAGAAAACAACCCAAGTTTGTCCAACCTCTCCTTATAGCTCATACCCTCTAATGCAGGCAGTGTCCTGGCCTGAACTTGTCCTTCAGGAAAGGAAGTCTGCAGTCCTTACTTTCTGGGCTATATATGGAAAATATTTTATTTTCCGATTTCCAGCACCTGCAGTATTTTAATTGTAAATGGATGGTGTTCTGCGCTCCTGTGGCTAGGTAGTAGGATGAGATGACCTCCCCTCTTTATCCAAAGTCTTTACAAATGGCTGCAAGTTTTTAAGGGCTATTTTGCAAACTATAACCCAGTGAGAGAGAGAGTTTGGTGGAGTGGGTGGCAGGAGATGGTGGAAGTGAAAGTTAGAAATCATTTTTTAAAAATCACACAGAGAAAAGAATTAGTGACGAAATCTGTGGAAAAGCAAATGCAGGGTAACACCTACGCATTCCTGATCCAGCCCTGAGGAATTTGATCTATCCATTACCACCACAGTGTCAGCAGTGGTTCGCATGCTTTGCCATGTCAGAAGGTTGTGAGATCAAATCCCACTCTGGTTTCTGATGCCCCAGTGTGGTACCACGGTGCAGTACACCTCTGAGGCACCAGTGCATGTTTTTGTCCATCTGGGAAATTAATGCTTGAAGATTAAGACATCAAAGTCAGCACAAAGCTCATGATCTACAAGGCAGTGATCCCTACCCTCTTGTAAAGTTATATCGAGAGGTAACAGCACGGAAACAGAGGACCTTCGGCCCCCCTGATTCTTTACTAACCATCAATCCCCTGTGTACACCAATCCCACACTAACCCATTTTATTCTCCCCACATTCCCATCAATTCTACCACTTGCCCACACACTGAGGGCAATTTACAGTGGCCCATTAACCCAACAACCTGCGCATTTTTGAGATGTGGGAGTAAACTGGAGCACCCAGAGGAAACCCACGCAGTCACGGAGAGAACTTGCAAACCACTTAGACAGCACCCGAAGTCAAGATCGAACCTGGGTCACTGGAGATGTGAGGCAGCAGCTCTTCTAGTTGCACGACTGTTCCCCTCCCCCCCAATTAAAAGTCTTTAGTAATGTGGTTGGACCTCCCACCACTGAGTAGTCAGGGGTGGATGTGAACACAAGAAAAATTCCTGTGGAGGTCCCATCAACACATTGGACCATTGCCATAAACCAACGCTCTATTGAATCATTACATCAGGCACTTCGAAACACTGGAGAGTTTCCCTCAAGGAAGTCCCCAAGTCCCTGGCAAGGTAAGTGAACCAATATCGTCGTCCTCTCCCAGCCCAATGTCTCCAGTGTCAAGGCTCCAAGTGACCCAACTGGACTGATGCCAGACTCCTGAAGTGGGCAATCTACGCCAACCTCCATCACGGCAAGAGACAGGGGAAATAAGTCACAGATTTTTTCCTCAAGCCTCCTTGAAAACATTCAACAACCCTGCCCATTATTGGGATTCCTCATCCTATGACTGCTCAAAATGCAGAGGGGCTTTAGGGATGGCGTGAAGGATCACAAATCCCTTGTGAACCCTGGGCTAAATGGCCAAGGGGTGACGTGCCACCTGCCAAACTATTCACCCCTCTGTCCTGTTAAGCCCCTCCTGTCCCACCCCTGATAAAGAGTCCCACAACCACTGAAACAGATGCAAGTCTTTCTCAACCCCAAGGAGAAGACAAAAGAAGTCATACACCATGATGTGCCTTATCTGCTCTTGTGTGTGAATGCAGGAAGATAACTCCACCTCAGAGGCACAGCTTATAGAACCGCTGCCTCAAAAGCTCCAGTGATCCTGGTTCGATCCTGACCTCTGGTGCTGTCTGTATGGAGTTTGCACGTTTCCCCTGTGACCACGTGGGTTTCCCCCGGGTGCTGCGGCTTCCTCCCACGTCCCAACGATGTGCGGGGGTTGGTGGGTTAATTGGCCGCTGTGAATTGCCGGTTTGTGTGAGAGAGTGCTAGAATCTGTGGGGGGGTTAGTTGATAGGAGAGTGGAGAGAATAAAATATTATTATAAATGGGTGCTTGATGGTCAGTAAGGTGGGCTGAAGGGCCTCTTTCTATGCTCTAAAGAAATATTTCTGAAAAGGATTTTCTTATTGCTGTCTGTGGGAGCTTTCTGCCCACAACCTGGCTGTCTTGCTTTTGGCAATCGAACAGCAGAAACTCAGCACGAAAGCAGTTGGAGACACTTTGAGAAGGACAGTGTAGATCTGGGTCCTTTTCTCCCTCCGTTTTAGCTACAGAATTTGAAAGGGAGAATTCCATTCACTCACAGGGACAGGGGTTCTCAGTTACACTGGCTGCATTCACCGGAGTAGTTTCTTTCTTCCCTATTGAGACGCACAAATGAAGAGCTCTCTTGTACTGAAAGGGTTACAGATCAGATACAGTATGGGGATTTCCAAAGGAAATCAATTTTTTTTGCACGCCTTGTTGGAAAGGGCCAATTAAGAAAGGGTACTTTCCACAGCAACAAGCAGAAACTGAACAGTCGTGAGACAGAGCACCTTTGAGCGCAGCTTAACTAAGCTGTGTTCTAACTGAGCCCAGTCAATTGTGCTTGAATGGAGTTCTCCTGGATGGGATGTGCATTGACCTGGGTCACAAATGGTTTTTAGCCTGACTGTGGAGACCACTCTGGTAATGGTTCAAAGGAGTTGCTTAAGGTGAGTGTGTCCTAACTGGGATTAGTTTCAACGTCCGTCTATTGTAAGGAGAAAGACTTAGTTTACTCCTTTGGACAGGACTGTGAGTCTCATTCAGAACACTCTGTGTGCCTGAGCTTTGGGTTCAGTTGGATGCTGAGGGCACTCTGATCATTACTGACCTGCCTTTTATATCTTTCTCTGCTTTAGTGTTTTAGTGTCAAAGCTTATTGGTTAATGCTCCTATGAAGCTACTTAGGGCATTTTACCACGTTAAAGGAGCAATATAAATGCAGGTTGTTGCTTTGCATGCTTCATACATTGGTAATATCCTGTTGGTGGGGTTCTGGTGATTTCTATTGTGTCACAATGGTTGGCGACCCTTATGGATAGGTTATTAATTGTTGCTGCTGGTGGTAGTTTTATGGAAAAAGAAGACAAGACTTACTAGTAAAGATGGGCTGAATGGCCTCTTCCTGAATTATTAAGTATGAGAGTCCAAATTGGGGATTGTTTCGCTAGATAGAAAGACTTACATTCGTATAGTGCCTTTGACAACCACAAGGCAACTCAGCACACCGAGTCCTTGTAATAATGCAGGACACATGTTAGCTGATCAGTACAGCCAATGAACATAAGAAATCGAACCAGAACTAAGCCATTTATCCCCTCATGCTGCTCTGCCATTCAGCAAGATCATGCTGATTATTTCTCCCATTGCACTAACCCACATCCATTCAATCCCTTGATATCCAAGTCTATCAATCATTATCTTGAACAAACTCAATGACTGAACTTCCAAAGCTCTCTTGAGCAGAGAATTTCAAAGATTTGTCATCCTCTGACCAAAATAATTTCTTCTCATCTCTATCTGAATGATTGACCCATTGCTGAGACTCTTGATCCCAGCCAGGGGAAAAATCTAATCTGTATCCTGAAGTGTCCTGAAGAAGGGTCCTGACCCAAAACGTTGACCGCCTACTTTTCTCCACAGATGCTGCCTGGCCTGCTGAGTTCCTCCAGCACCATCGTGTTTTTCATCTCGATTCCAGCATCTAGAACACAGAACACTACAGCACAGTACAGGCCCTTCGGTCCACAATGTTGTGCCGACATCTTATCCTGCTCTAAGATCTATCTAACCCTTCCCTCCCACATAGCCCCCTATTTTTCGATCATTCACGTGTCTATCTAAGAGTCTCTTAAATGTCCCGAATGTATCTGCCCCCACAACCTCTGCAGGCAGTGCATTCCACGCACCCACCACTCTCTGTGTAAAAAACTTACCCCTGACATCCCCCTTATACCTTCCTCCAATCACCTTAAAATTATGTCCCCACGTGTTAGCCATTGTCGCACTGGGAAAAAGTCTCTGACTGTCCACTCGATCTATGCCTCTTATCATCTTGTAGACCTCTATCAAGTCTCCTCTCATCCTCCTTCTCTCCAAAGAGAAAAGCCCTGGCTCACTCAACCTACAGTCCTGCAGTCCTTTGTTTCTCTAGTCTGTATCTTTCCTTTTGTACCTTTCAATGAGATTGTCTCTCAATCTTTTAAACTGAAGAGTGTTTAGGCCCATTCTGCTTAATCTCTCCTCAGATGACAAGACTACTATCCCAGAAATCTGGTGAATCTTCATTCCACTCTTGTCTACCTTCTTAGATATGGAAACCAGATCTGTACACAACGACCAGAGAACTTCATTTTACACCAGTGTTGGTTGAGGGATTTGTGTTGGCCAGGGCATCATACCCTTTCTTGGAATAGTGACTGCTTCACCCCCCTGAGAAGATAGAGACACAAGAGACTGCAGATGCTGGAATCTGGAGCAACACACAAAAAGCTGGAGGAACTCAGCGGGTCAGGCAGCATCTGTGGAGGGGAAAGGACAGTTGACATTTGACAGATGACATCTGGACTGATGGAGGGCCTTGACCTGAAATGTTGACTGTCCATTTCCCTCCATAGATGCTGCCTGACCTGCTGAGTTCCTCCAGCATCTTTTGTGTTGTACCTGAGGAGACAGATTGGTTGAAAGGTGGCACCTCTCTGAGGGCGGGCCTATCTGAGCTGGGGGCAAGTGTGTGGCTAGCTCTGATACTCAGACGTGCATTTTACACATTCTGACCGCATTTTATTAGACAGGACTTGAACGGAGACATTAAAGTAACAAAATAATGCGTCACAGTTAAGTTAATTTCTGTAGGTTGTTGGCTCTCCTTGCTAGCTTTATTTGTCACAACCCTGGACTCATTTGGAGCTTTGGGTTTCACGACTGCAAAAGATCTCAGGAACTAGCCTCCTGCAACAGGTGTATATCCAGTGAACATTTGGATCAGTAAGATCCTCAGGAAAGCTCCCTGGTTGGTTCCTCAGTACTGTGGAAGAGGGAGTGGGGGGGGGAGAGAGTTGGGGGATAAGGTGCTCTCTATGGAGAGTATTTATGACTTTCCATTGCTTGATATTAATTTATGAATATCATTTCGAGACAGTTCCTTAACCACCAACAACTTACCTAAAACTTCAATGAGGCAATGCGCTTGATCCACACTGTGTGAGATCGAGGAGTTCAAGGTGGGCTCTGAGCTGTTTTAAATAATGTTTTAAATATTGATAAAGATGCAGTTAATCCCCCAAAAAAGAACTGTTAGACCGTGAGATACAGGAGCAGAATTAGGCCATTCGGCCCATCGAGTCTGCTCTACCATTCAATCATGGCTGATTTTTTTTCAACCCCATTCTCCTGCCTTCTCCCCATAACCCTTAATCAATCAAGAACCTATCAATCTCGAAATACACCCAATGACTTGGCCTCCACAGCCCTCTGTGGCAACGAATTCCACAGATTCACCACCCTCTGGCTGAAGAAATTCCTCCTCATCTCAGTTTTAAAGGGATGTCCCTTTATTCTGAGGCTGTGCCCTCAGATCCTAGACTCTCCCACTACTGGAAACATCCTCTCCACGTCCACTCTATCCAGGCCTTTCAGTATCCAGTAGGTTTCAATGAGATCCCCCCCTCATCCTTCTGAATTCCATCGAATACAGGTCCAGAGACATCAAACGCTCCTCATATGTTAACTGTTGGGAGAGGGAGGGGTAAACAGGGAGATATCATAGATGGGTTGAGTGACTGGCTGCTTGAGATACCAGAGTCTGCAAACTCAAGGAATTGCTGGGGCTTATGTCGATGTGAATAAACTTACAAGGACAGAAAAAAGTTGTCTAGTCTAGTGTGAATTTATTGGAGATCTGGTAGATGGGGTAGGGGAGAATTTGGAGTCAGAGACATCAAATGAAACCATTAGGCATGCATCCAATCTGTTGGCAACTCCACCAGATGTATCAATCCAGCTGTCAGGTGTGGCGTTATCTTGCTGATCACCATTTTAAAAATAGTTATAATGCACAGGAAAAGCTCAACGTGTGAGCTCAGGGCTGCCTGAGGCCATTCGGCCCATCAAGCCTGCTCTGTCATTTAATGAGACCATGGTTTATCTGACTGTAACCTCAGCTTCACATTCTAGCTTAACCTTGGTAAACTTTCACCCCCGCCCCCCTTGCTTATCAAGACTATGAACTTCTTCTGTAAAAATATTCAGACTGTTTCCGCTGCCCTTAAGAAAGAACGTTCTGAAGACTCGCTGAATTCTAAGGAAAAATCTTATCTCTATTTTAAATGGATGACCTCTTATTTTTAAACAGTGACTCCCTGTTCCAGATTCTCCCAGAAGAGGAGACATCCTCTCCACAAAGAATCACACAGCACGGAAACAGGCCCTTCGGCCCAACTCGTCCATGCCGACTGTGTTGCCCAGCGAGCTAGTCCCATCTGCCCGTGTTTGGCCCACAGCCCTCTAAACTTCTCCTATCCATGGACTTATTGAGATGGCTTTTAAATGTTGCTAATTTGCCTGCCTCAACCACTATTTCTGGCAGCTCATTCCACCTTTTGTGTTAAGAAGCTGCCCCGATGTCCCTTTTAAATCTCTCCCCTTTGATCTAAAACCTATGCCCTCTTGTTTTTAACACCCCCTCCCTGGGAAAAAGACTGTGTGCTTTCACCCTGTCTATGCCCCTCGATCTTATATACCCCTGTCAGGTCACCCCTCAATCTCCTGCGTTGCAGGCAATAAAGCCCTAGTCTCTGCAACCTCCCCTTGTAACTCAGGCCCCCAAGTCCAGGCAACATCCTGGTAAATCTTTTGTGCACCCTTTCTATTTTAATAACATCTTTCCTGTAAAAGAGCAACCACACTGTACACGATACTCCAAGTGTGGCCTCACTAACATCCCATATAACTGTAGTGTAAGTTCCCAACTCCTATATTCAATGCCCTGATTGATGAAGGCCAGTGTGTCAAACACCTTCTTCACCACCCTGTCTACATGTGACACCGCCTTCAGTGAACTATACACCTGCTCTCCTAGATCCTTCTGTTTCTTAACACTTCCCAGGGCCCTACCATTCACTGTATAAGTTCTACCCTAGTTTGATCTTCCAAAATGCAATACCTCACATTTATCTGGATTCAAAGCCATTTGCCAATCCTCAGACACATACCCAGCTGATCAACATCTCCTTGTAACTTTTCATAACCTTCTGCAACACCACTTATTTTGGTATCATCCGCAAACTTACTAACCATTCCCTGTACATCCACCCTGTCCAGACCTCTCAGAATCTATTTTCAGTCAAATCCCCTCTCACTCTTCTAAGCTTCAACGGATATGTCTATCTCTTCCTCACAAGACAAACCTCCTCAAAGACCAGGAGTAGGTCCAGTGAACCTTCTCTGAACTGTTCCCAACACATTAACATTCTTCCTTAAATAAGGAGGTCACTACTGTAAATGAGGTCCCACCAATGGTGTGAACTCCCTCCTCTCACTTTAATGGTTTTACGAAATAGAGTAGATGCAAAAGGTTAGAAAATAACATCTAGTGCTGTGGTATGTGACTGCACCACTGTGTCACCCTGTACGTTTCCTCCCACATCTCAAAGAAGTGCAGGTCGATAGGTTAATTGGCCGCTGTATCTTGCCCCCAGTGTGAGGGTGTCAGAAGAATCAGTGGAGGGTTGATGGGTGTGTGGGAGAGAACAGGTTACAGAGAACTAAGTGGAGGGAACAGGATCGCTCTGAGAGCTGGCATAGAGTCGATGGGCTGAATGTCCTAAATTTGAGAAACTATGAGGTAAAAATGGGACACTTTATGTGACAGGTGCTGTGTTTGGAAGGAAAGAAGTGAATTTTGAATCTACAGTTCACAAAGCTCTCCGTCACTGTGGGGTGTGGTTGCTTCTTGCTAGTTTTGTCCTAGATAAAGTGATAGTTGAAGTTAAGGTCGTTACAGTCAAGTTTATTGTCACATACACAAGTACACGTGCACAGGTGCAATGAAAAACTTATTTGCAGCAGCATCACAGGCACATAGCATCAGATATGCAACAGTCACAAGGAAAAGATAACTTAAATTATACAACATACACAAGGAAGAACACAATTAGAACAAAAAAAAGTCTATTGTAGAGCAACATGGTCAAAGTGGTCGTAGTGTTGCTATACTGAGGTAGTGATTAGGGTTGTGCAGGTTGGTTCAAGAACCGAATGGTTGAAGGGAAGTAGCTGTTCCTGAACCTGGTGGTGTGGGACTTCAGGCTTCTGTACCTCCTGCCCGATGGTAGCTGCGAGAAGATGGCACGGCCCGGATGGTGGGGATCCTTGATGATAGATGTTGCCTTCTTGAGGCAGCGCCTCCTGTAGATACTACCAATGGTGGGGAGGGATGTGCCCGTGATGGATTGGGCTGAGTCCATTACTCTCGGCAGCTTCTTACGTTCCTGTGCATTCGAATTGCCGTACCAGACCGTGATGCAACCAGTCAGGACACTTTCAACAGCACATCTGTAGAAGTTTTTCAGAGTGTTCGCTGGTCGGAATTGGTTGCCACAATTAGATAATGACTCCATTATCCACCATTGTACTAAAGGATGGTGGGAAACTCACAATCGCCTGGGTCGCTATCAACATACACAAGGCCCACTTGTCTGTTGAGCTGAGTTTCTGAAACCTATTGACCTAGTCTCTGGGCCCCTGTGCTCATGGATTCATGTCCCCGGTAGAGGTTAATTCACGAAAGGAAATGACTTGCATTTCTGTAAAGAACTGCAGCAGAAGGCAACGAGGCCCCTTGATTCACTCTGCCAATCAGCAAGATCACGGCTCATCTGATTTTGGCCTCAGCTCCATTTCCTGCCCGTTCCCCTGTAACCCTTGACACTCCCCCGTGGTGCAAACATCGGTCTCCCTCAGCCGTGGAGGTTTCTGTGATACCAGATCTCCTGTGCCTCACAGCCAATGCACCACGTTTGTCTGAGGTGCTGTCGATCTGTTAATGTATGAAGCTTAAGTTATGCAAAGCAAGATCCCACAGGGCAGTGAGGCTGCTGTGGTTCTGAGCGCTGGCTCTCGGTTCTGCCCCTTATCCCCATTGATGGTGCCTTGTTGTCCAGCACATGGTTTCCATGCACTACTATTTGCCTAATGACACACACCTGAGTTCCATCAGGAGACTAGTATAAGAACCCTGGTTTCACAAACACTTGTTGCCAGATTATTGGTCTATCTCTGGGTATACTTTGTCTCCTGGGTGCTTAGAGCTGGTAACTCTAGAGCAGTCCTGGTTTTGCAGTTTCTCCTAGAACACCCTGTTTCCATGTTGGGACTCAGAGTCCCAAGGCAAGACTCCTTCTGTTTGCATTCAGTACAGAGGAAGCATCCTGACTCCAGTCTCGTTCTGGTGTTCTGAATTTGGGTTCTCCACGACTTTGCTCTTCGTGTGACATTGTGACAGAGGCAATGATTTCTGATTGCCGTCACATTGATTGCTTTGGACAGGAGGGGGGAATAACTCTGCCACTGATCCTTAAAATGGTGTCCTGGGATTTTACATCTGGAAGTCAATGCCCCAATAGTCCAGTGCCCCTTCAACACTGCCCTGGGAAAGTTGGGCCCAAATTTGGTGCTTGAGTCTCTGGTGTGGCACTGGATACAGATGTGGTTTCTCTCTCAATCCCTCCCTCCCCCTCACACTGCCCTTCCTTTCATCTCTCCCTGGCTCCCTCTGTCACACTCATCCTTCCCTTCCACCCCCACACCCTCCCTGCCCCAGTGCACCCTCAGCCTTCTTGCTCCTCCCTATCTTTGGCTTTCACTCCCTCTATCCCATCTTCTCCCTGTCTCCTGCACTCCCTCCTGCCTCTCCCCTGTCCCTCAGCAGAGAGACAACCATCATCTGCCAGATGTGAGGAGAGAGCCGGCATCCTCCAGATGCGGAGAGCCACCCAGATATGAGGAGAGAGCAAGCGTCTGCCAGATGTGAGGGTGAGCCACCATCTGCCAGATGTGTGGAGAGACCACACCTGGCAGATGTTGAGAGAGCCAGCACTTGATGGTGAACCACCACCTGCCAGATGTGGGAAGAGATCCCACATCTGTAGATGTGGGGGTGAACTACCAGATGTGGAGAGGGAGCCCATGCCCGCGGGAAAGGAAGGGTGAAGCCTTTATTCTGTTGGCTTCACTTCAGCCCCTCTTTGACCCCTCTCAGGTCAGCCAAACTACATGAAGACCAAGTCTCTCACTGTGGTCCTGAGACTAACGTCTCTCTAAGAAATTTATGTCCTCCTCCAACTGAGAGAATACTGTAGAACTTATAGTGCAGAACCAGGCCATTCAGTCCCTCTACTCCATGCTGTGGTTTCTGCCTCACACGAGCCACTTTCCTCCCTCCTCTCTTCACTGCCTTCTACTCCTTCACCATCTTCTGCACCTTGTGCCTTGTTCAGTGTGACCTTAAATCCTACCCTCTGATTCATCTCAACTACTTCCTGTGGGCACAGAATCATGGTTTGGTAGACTGCAGATATTTGGCCCGTTGTGGCTGTACTAGCCCCTTAGGAGAGCTCCTCAGTCAATCCCACTTCTCTTCCCTGTCCCCATAGTAACACCTTTTCCTTCTAGAATTTATCCAGTTCCCCTTTGGAAGTTCCTGTTGAGTCTGTCCTTTCAACAGCGTGTCCCAGACCAGGACTCACTGTGAAACAAAACTTCCTCTCCTCTCCCGCCAACTCTACACCTCATGGTTTTTCAATCTGTCCCCTGTGGTTGTTGACTCACCCTCTCATGGGAGACACTTCATTCCCTTTCAAACTTAATTTTTTAACAGTAAAGTCCTTTTAAAATTAGTTTTACAAGCAACTTTAGCATGGAATTCGATTAGAATCCTTTAGAAAGAATTTTCAAAGAGAAGAGTTAGGAAAACATAAAGAGGCCTGGATGGAGGTGGTGTGTGTGCAAGTACAAGATGGCTCAATACTTGGACAATCCATAACTCTCAAAGAGCCATTCTGCACAGAATCAGGCCTTTCGGCCTACCATGTTGTCTACCTGAGCTAGTTCTGTGTTTGGCCCATATTCCTCTAAACCTCTCTCATCCACGTACCTGTCTAAATGCCTTTAAATTGTCGTAATCATACCCACCTCTATCTCTTCCTCTGGCAGCTCGTTCCGCATACCCACCACCCTCTGTGTGAAAAATTTGACCCTCAGGTCAAATCTTACCTTAAACCTATGCCTTCCAGTTTTAGACTCCCCTACCCTGGAAAATAATGACTGTGACCATTCACCTTATCTATGCCCCTCGTGGTTTGTAAACCTCTCTAGGGTTATTCACTTAGTCTCCTATGCTCCAGGGAAAACAGCCCCAACCTATACTGTCCCTAATTATAACTTGACCCCTTCAGTCCCGGTAACATCCTTGTAAATCTTTTCTGTACCCTTTCCAGCTCAATGATACCCTTCTGTAGCTGGGTGACCAGAACCGCACACGATACTCCCGGGTGTGTCTCACCAATGACTTGTACAGTTGTAGCGTGACATTGTAACAGGATAATCCATAATTTTCATACAGTCATACAGCACAAAAACAGGCCCTTCATCGACCACCCAGTTACACTGATCCCATTTTATTCTCCCCACATTCCCATCAACTCTCCCCAGGTTCTACCACTTACCTTCACACTAGGGGCAATATACAGTGGCCAATTAAACTACCAGCCCGCATGTCTTTGGGAAGGTGGAGCATCCTGGGGAAACGCACACCATCAGAGGGAGAATGTGCAAGCTCCACACAGACAGCACCGGAGGTCGGCATCGAACTCATGTCGCTGTGAGGCAGTGGCCTTGCTCCCTGCACCACCGTGCCTCTCTGAATATGCCAATGATGAGATTAAGGGTTGGAAGGGAGTGGAGAGGGACCCTTGCCCGTGAGAGTGATGGGGGGGGGGTGGGGGGTGGTCTGGAACTCTGTCTGAAAAGGCAGTAGACTGATAGACGCCTGTTGTATATAAATTGTACTTGGGTGTGCAGTTGGGAAATGAGATCAGGTTGAAATTCTTTTTAGTAATCCCCACCCCCCCCTTCCCCACAACCACCCCCCCACCATATGCTTCTTCTCTTCTTCCCTTTCCTAGCCTCTCTCTTCTCTTTCCTTTCTCTCCTTACCTGTGACCCATCCCCCAGTGGATCTGCTCTCCCCTCCTCCCCCACACCTGCCCATCACTATCTCTTACCTGCATCTACCTATCACCACCCTGTGCCCACCCCGCCTCCCCTCTTTTGTCCACCCATCACTGCTCTGCTCTTTCCCTCCTATATATTGGGCTTCCCCTTTTCCTATCTTAGTTCCTGAAGAAGGGTCCTGACCCTGAAACGTTGACCGCCTGCTTTTCTCCACGGGTGCTGCCTGGCCTGCTGAGTTCCTCCAGCATCATCGTGTTTTTCTGGTTGAACAGTGGGCTTGAGATACAGGATTGACCAAGGTCTCTCTGAATGGGAGGACAGGATCAAGCAGACTCATATCCTACATCTGCCTGTGTTTTCTTTATTGTGGGTGTGTAACCCTCAAGGCTATAAAATGAGATACTTAATTTGCCGACAACTGATTTCATTTGCTGGGACTCCTCCCAATTTATTTTACTGCACCCGATCTTCCCAATGCTGCCTCCTCATGCACAGGGGAAGCCAAAAGCAGTAAAAGAAAATCAAAAGAGTTGCAGGTGCAGCTGTAATAAAAACAGGAAAGTGAATCAGAACTGCAATGTAAATCAACAGAAAAAAACTGCAGATGCTGGAAATCTAAGGTCAAAACAGAAAAAGCTGGAAGTGCTCAGCGGGTCAGGCTACATGTGTGGGAAGACAAACAGAATATTTCAGATCTTTCGTCAGAACAAGGAAGGAGACCAGAGAAATTTGTTTTGGAGAGAAGTTCCCAGCAGCTTTGTCATCAGTTTTAACCATTGAGTAATTATTAAGGTGCACTGATTGAATTAATAGATCACTGGGGGCAACATTAGGGGGAACTTCTTCACTCAGAGAGTGGTGGGAGTGTGGAATGAGCCGCCATCTGATGTGGAAAGATACATGGATGGGAGCGGTCTGGAGGGTTATGGACTGGGCGCAGGTTGAAGGGTGCAGGAAAATGGGACTAGCAGAATAAAGTTTCACACGGTCTAGAAGGCCTGTTTTCTGTGCTGTAGTGTCCTATGGTTCTATGAATGTTACACATTAGAATGCAATAGAATAAGAACGTAAGAAAATAGGAGCAGGAGTAGGCTGCTCAGCTCCTCAAGTCTGCACCGCCATTCTGTATAATCCTACCTGATCTGCCCCAGGCCTCATCTCCTCTTCTCCTCCTCTGTTCCAGTTCCCCATCCCTTTATCCCCTGATCATTCAATATTTGTCTCCCTCCACTTTAGCTACCGCCCCCCCCCCCCCTCCCCGGGTGATCCAGCCTCCACACACTCCGGGGTAGAGAATTCTAGAGATTCACCACACTCTGCAAAAGGCTTTTTGACATTAAACCTAATCTCGCGTGACCCAGTTACAACTGAATCACTTTTTGGAATGTTTGATGAAGTACGTATGAAATGACCACATCTGCTTTGTAAAAGAACTGCTGCTGTTGCAGTCCTGGGTCCCAGTGCTGTAGAAGTAGATTTAAGTTGAGCCATGTCTGACTTTATAAATGTTTGGCTGGAACGTGTTACAGGGCACCTGACACCTCAGGACTGCTTGCTGCCTGTGTTTTATTAGTGTGCGGGATGGTGTTGTACCCAGAGAATATTAAACACCTTGGACACATCAACCAGCAGGCAGGTTTAGACTGGATCACTGCCCAGTCATATTGAGTAAACCAGTTAGTTGCTGGATTTTAGAAGGCTTAAAAGCAGTGTTTAACTCATTAGATACGGGAGAATACAGGCTGCATGGTAATTTTGTTTATCTTAGTTTATTTTGTCATGTAAGTTATGTACAATTTATGTTAATTTAAGTCTATGTTAACATGTTGTCATGGCTGTAATGTTCTGGACTGTTTTTTGCAGAAAGCTAATTTTCCTGGCATTCATACCCTGGGTATGTATGCCCTGTGACAACAGATAAATTTGGTTTATAGATGTGATGTCATATTCTGGATAGCTCAGCAGGGAGCTCAGGTCTATAATTAAACCATAATGACAAAGGGCTGCTTCACTCCTGGGTTCAACCCTTGAGATGAAAGAGAAAGTCAGAGAGGGTGAAGCAGTTGTTCCTTTCCATCTCCAGCGTCCACCCTTCATTTCCAGTGTCCACCCTTCATTTCCAGCGTAACCCTTCATTTCCAGCGTCCACCCTTCATTTCCAGCGTAACCCTTCATTTCCAGCGTAACCCTCCATTTCCAGCGTCCACCCTTCATTTCCAGCGTCCACCCTTCATTTCCAGCGTAACCCTTCATTTCCAGCGTAACCCTCCATTTCCAGTGTCCACCCTTCATTTCCAGCGTCCACCCTTCATTTCCAGCGTAACCATTTCCAGCGTAACCCTTCATTTCCAGTGTCCACCCTTCATTTCCAGCGTAACCCTTCATTTCCAGCGTCCACCCTTCATTTCCAGCGTAACCCTTCATTTCCAGCGTAACCCTTCATTTCTGCATTTTGTTCCTTTTTATTTCCTTTTCTTACTCTCTTCTTTCTTCACTTGTTTTTCTTTCCTTGTTTCATTCTTTCCCCCTTTTTCTTTATTTTCTTCTACACTTTCCTTTTCTCTCTTGTTCACTTTATCCCTGCCTTTATTGTGACCTAATATCTGACCAATAGTTAGAATTAACTTATAAGATCAACGTGGTTTCTTCCTTCAACATAAAAGACCGTGTTTGTCCCAGTGTAGAGTACAATCAGCATAGATAGGCTTGGTGTTGGTTGATGTTCTGTTTGAACCTTTGCAAAATGCTACTCATTTGATCTCCGAGTGAAGCTGGTTTAATCCTCTGCCAGGGAGCTGAGTCTGTTGCCTGTGGGGTTTATTTTGGAACCAAGAAGCTACTGTTAAAGCACAGGCAGGGTAGACCACAAGCTATTAGAGCCAGTCCTGTGGTGTCTTGTTCTTCATGAATGGAAGCATTGAAAACAAAGGCAGAGAGGTTATGCTGTAGCTTTATAAAGTGGTTGGGCCACAGATGGCGTATCGCACGCAGTCCTGGTCACCAAACTTTAGGAAGGATATGAAGCTCCTTGAGAGGGTACCGGGGAAGGTGGGGGGTGGGGTGGTGTTTGTGGGGAAGGGTGGGGGAGGAAGGGGAGGGGAAGGAATTACCAAAACAATTCCAATGATGAAGGATCGTCAACCCAAGCTTAAGTTGGAGAAACTGGGAATGTTCTCCTCAGAACAAAGGAGATTTGATTGAGATTATGACTGTCATAGAGTCATAGTGTGGAAACGGGCCCTTCGGCCCACAGAATCCGTGCCAACCATCGACTAACTTCATTTACACTAATACCAGATTAATCCCTTTCCTCTTACTTTCCCCGCTCCCCCGGATTCTGCCACCCACCCACACATCAGGGACAACTTACAGCGGCCAATTAACCCATCGACCCGCACATCTTTGGGATGTGGGAGGAAACTGGAGCACCTGGGGGAAACCCACACCGTCACAGGGAGAAAGTGCAAACTCCACACAGACAGTGCCGGAGGTCAGGATTGAACCCAGGACTTTGGTGCCATGAGGCAGCGGCTCTGCCAACTGTACCACTGTGTTTAGCTAAGATAGACTTCTGCTTTTGGCCAAGGGATGTGGGGAGGTAATGTGAAGAACAGTTTCACACAGCAAGTGGTGATGACTCAGAACTCACTGCCAATGAGGGTGGTGACAGCAGAGACATGCAGAGTTATGGAGGAATTAACATTCTCCAGAGAGCAAACATGGGACTCAATGGGCCAAATCTGTAACAAATCTATGACCCATTTACATAACCTCAATCGTAGCATCATAGTGTAATACAGCACGGAAACATGCCCTTCGGCCCAACTGATCCATTCCAACCAAGATGCCCATCTAAGCTGGTCCCATTTGCCTGTGTTTGGCCCATATCCCTCCAAACCTTTCCTTATCCATAGTCAATGGTTTACTCCTATCTCCCCACCAGCCCAGCCCCCGGCATCCTCACGCCACCTGACCGTCTGGGTGAGACAAGAAGATGGAACAACTACTGACAATTTGGGGAGTAGTCTGGGGGGGGGGGGGTCTCCTCTCTTCTTTTGGCTCTTTTTAGTTTTCTTTTTAGCTCGCTCTTAACACATTGTTCCCCCTCGGGTGGATGTCAAAATTCCCAGACCATTATAATGAAGGAAGAGAGTGAGGGTTCTCTCATTGTGGGGGGAGGAGTCAATAGTTATCACCCAACCAGCAAACCATCTGGTCACTCATTTGTGTATGTGGGATCTTGCAGTGCGCACTTTTGTTCCATCAGTGACTGCTGTCCAAAGGTATGTTGAGGAATGCTTAGGGACCTCCTAGGGGCAGTGAGAGGTGAAATGTGAGACTTTCTTTCTGCCACTCCCGTCCCTGGACATCTCCATCCTTCCCCCTCTCATTTTAAATGCATGTCCACTAGTATTAGATACTTCGACCCTGGGAAGAAGATACTGGCTGTCTACTCTATCTATGCCTTTCATAATTTTAGAAACGATAGAACATCTCCTCAGCCTCCGACGCTCCAGAGAAAACAAGCCTCGTTTGTCCAACCTCTCATTGTAGCTCATGGCCTCTAATCCAGGCAGCATCCTGGTGAACCTCTTCTGCACCCTCTCCAAAGCCTCCACATCCTTCCTGTAATGAGGTGACAGGAATTGCACACAATACTCCAGATACGGCCTAATGAGAGTTTTATAAAGCTGCAACATGTCTTCCTGACTTCCTGTACACTCCTCCATCCTGCTTTTACCCAGGTCTTCCACATCTTGATGATCCGCGTCCTTCCCTCGATTGATCACTTCAGAGCAGGCCTTAGACTCAATGGTTGGAAGGCCCAGGTTTCAAGCCCCACCCCGAGCTCCGCCTTGGAATTCCAGTCAGATCCAATGGGAAATCTGTGATGAGAAAAGGTTACAGGAAAAATTAGTGGGGATTGGGAAAGCTCTGATGTGTTGTCTAAATGCTTAAGAGGCATTTAAGTAAACACATGAAGAGACATAGAACATAGAACACAGAACACTACAGCACAGGAACAGGCCCTTCGGCCCACAATGTCGTGCTGAACTAATTAAGCTAATGATGCTTAATTACTCTAATCCCTTCTGCCTGAACATGGTCCATATCCTTCCATTCTCTGCACATTCATATGCCTAGCTAAGAGCCTCTTAAATGCCTCTATTGTATCTGCCTCCACCACCACCCCTGGCAGCACATTCCAGGCACCCACCACTCTCTGTGTAAAAAACTTTCCCCCTCTCACCTTAAACGCATGTCCTCTAGTATTTGACATTTTGACGCTGGGAGAAAGATTCTGACTGTCTACCCTATCTATGCCTCTCATAATTTTATAAACTTCTATCAGGTCTCCCCTCAGCCTCTGATGCTCCAGAGAAAACAACCCAAGTTTGTCCAACCTCTCCTTATAGCTCATGCCCTCTAATCCAGGCAGCATCCTGGTGAACATCTTCTGCACCCTCTCCAAAGCCTCCACATCCTCCTGTAATGAGGTGATCAGAAATGAATGCAGATGCAACCTAACCAGAGTTTTATAAAGCTGCAACATAATTTGCTGACTCTTGAACTCAATGCCTTGACTAATAAAGGTAATAAAAGAGAAATGGCCCATGCACAGGCAGATGGAATTAGTTGGATTGACATAATGGTCAACATAGACAAGGTGGGCCGAAGGGCCTGTTCCTGTGCTGTATAGTTCTATGTTCTTTGTGATACAGCATAAACTCGATGGGCCAAATCTCCTCCTGTGTTGTAAAGAGATACAGAAGCTGCATTAATTCTATTTCCCAACTCATGAGCAATGGCTTCAGAGACCAAAGCTTACTCTGTTCATCAATAAAATGCAAAGGTTACTGCCTCCAGCACCCTTTCAGGCAGTGAGTTCCCCACCACTCATTGAGTGAAATAATTTTCTTCAATTTCCCTTTAAAGCTTTAAAAAATATCTAAGCTCCCTAATTACTAATCTCTTTCCTAAAGGAGAAAGGCCCTTTGTCTGAGCCAGTCATGATTTATACACATTTAATTTCCTCTCATTCTCCTTTTTTCCAAAGAAAACAGCCCGTCCTCATAACTGAAATGCTCCATCCTTGATCCTTGCAAGCATCCCCTGCATTCTTTCTATCCCTTGGGCTCGAAGGGTCTTGGTCTGAAGGGTTATCTGTCTACTCTCTCTGCCCACCCAATCGGAATCAAGATCTACTGTGAGGTCTCCCAGCAACCTGTCTGACAACCCTGCCTGAGCTACAGTAATATCCGGTGAACCATTCACCAATCGCCATTTCCACCATTCGCCGTAAAATAGTTGCCACATTTGCTTGTGTTACAGCAGTCACTGAACATGGGAACAGAGGAGCAGAAGGCCAATTCTCCATTCTACTGAACTGAGGCTGATCTCTGCTCCCTTAACCCACAACACCTCTAACCCCACCCCAACCACTGCCCCCATTCTGAGCTGAAATGTCTCCCTCCACAACTGCCAACTGCCCTTTTGAGTACTTCTAGCAGGTTATATTAGAAACCCATAGGAACAAAAATATGTACATCGGACATTTGAATTTAATACTATGGGAGTTTGTGGGTGTCCGTACATTGTGCATTGTTAACCTGGGGACAATCTATAAAGAACATTGATCCTCAACCCCTTTCAAAAGCCATTTTGAATCAAAACTATGCTTTGCAGACTAATGGACCTTAGCTCTATTTGGCTTGTGGGTAGCCTTTGGTTTATTTTGCAAGAATGAAACTGGGTTGATAAATGTCACATTCATACAGCTGCTAAACAAGCAAAAGTGAAATAATAGGGTTTGACATTAAGTTCTCTGATTCCCAAAATAAATTGCAGTTTGAATTGTTCCTTAAAAAGGACACGTTTGCAAAAGATCCTTTTTCTATTTTCTGCTTGCTATTCTTTGAAGGATGACTCAGGAAAGACTCATTTCAGCGTGAATTTGTGAAAATAAGATGCAAGTGAAAATCACATTCAGCTCTTGCAGGACAAGGAAGTTGTAAAAGATTCACAAGCTCATCAACAATAATAAAGCTGGTGTTATTATACTATCACAGCTATCCTTTGCAGACCATTGGGTGGGATTGGAGGTCAATTGGCTCCAACAGCAGCTCCCGAACCAGAGACCCCTACTGCCAAGGAGGTCAAAGCATTTCAGGTACATGGGAATACCCTCTGTCTTGAACAATTCTGACTTGGAAATATGTCAGCATTCCTGCAACGGTACTGGGCCTCAGTCCTGGAATTCCCATCTCAACAGCGCTGTGGGAACACCTTCACCACTGGTTCAAGAAGGTGGACCACCAAACTTTCTCAAGGAGGGGATAGGCAATAAATTCTGGCCTTGTCAGCAACACCCAGGTCATGAAACGTGGAATAAATAAAACCCGTGGTCATAATCATTTCTTGCGTGGCCTCAAGCAACCTTCTATCAGAATGGAGCACAAAGCAAACTGTTGGAGGAACTCAGCGGGTCAGGCAGCATCTGCGGAGGGAGGTGGACAGTCGATGTTTCAGGTGGAGACCATCTGCAGTCTCTTGTGTCTCCAGTCTCTCAGAACGGGTTCAGCAATATATGGCAGGAAGTTTCCTGGATGCATGGGGCGAGGGAGTCGCCATGAGGCAGCAGCTCTGCTGGCCACACCATACAAGGTCCATAGCATGGACACGATGGGGCGAATAGCCTTCAACGCTATAGACTTCCATGATTCAACGATGCCACTGAATCCATGGAGATAGGAGTTGGACTCAAACAGCTACTCTCCCTCCTGGGGAAGTGGGAATCCTGACAGAAGAAATTTTCCTCTAATAGGGAAGCCAGTCACGGGTATAAACATCAGGGCTTGTCAGGTTTAGCTGAGGAACTTCTGGAGCAGGGAGGTGAACCGAGGATCACGCTCAGAGACTTAACCTGATAATAACATCAACCTGCATTTAAGTAGTGCCTTTAACATAGCAAAATATCACAAGGTTCTTCACAGACCGAACTTCAGGCCAAAGTACTGAAGATGACAGAAAGGTAGATGGCAGAGCACTTTAAGGAACATATTAAAGTGGGAAAGAGAGCACCAGAGAAAGCACGAGAAGCTGAGTGGTTTTGGGAGAGAATTCAGATCCGATGGGAGCTGTGAAGATGGGAGGTCAGAAAGTGAGGAGCCCAGAATTCTCAGAAGGTTGTTGGGCTTGGAAGTGATTGGGGAGGTTGGGAGAAGGTCAAAGTCAAGTTTATTGTCCCGTGTACAAGTCCATGTGTGCACAGGTGCAATGAAAAACTTGCTTGCAGCAGCATCACAGGCACAAGGCATCATATCAGCAACATTCAGAAGAAAAACATAAACATAAATTATGTACAATTTTACAAGAAAACACAATTAGAACAAAAAAACAAGGTCCATTTTAGTTCCACTAGCTGCAGCATGCATGGATTTTAAGAGGTGAAATTTTAAATATTTTAGTATCTGGAATGTCACACATCTGGCGTGAGCACAGCTGGAGATGGACAGTCAGATGCAGGGATGATGTAGCTGGTGAGCAGGTTCAAGACCTCTCGCCACTACCACATGGGTCCCTCCCGGTGTAAGACGTTGGAAGACTAACTCTTGTCTCTCTCTCTCTCTCTCTCTCTCTCTCTCTTCTTTCAGTGTGAGTGCAAAGTGCCAATGGCGACAGGTTGTCCGTCAGACAGGTTAAAACCGTGCTTATACCAGTCTCCAAAAGAATCTCCTCCCAACAGTGTCTGTCGGCCCCCTGGGCTGGAGGTTGAGGTGCCGGAAGGGGGTTACACCGAGGAGTTTGTGGAGCCAGTTGACAACAAGTACAGGTGTGAGCAATGCCGTCGGGTACTGTGCAATGCCAAACAGACTGAGTGCGGACACCGGTTCTGTGAGAGCTGCATCACTGCTCTGCTCAGGTAAGAACAGTGTTCACCAGCATGGTACTGAGAGAGTGTGCCAGTGTGCCAAAGTGTGCCAGAGTGTGCCAGGGTGTGCCAGAATGTGCCAGAGTGTGCCAGGGTGTGCCAGAGTGTGCCAGGGTGTGCCAGAATGTGCCAGAGTGTGCCAGTGTGTGGCAGAGTGTGCCAGTGTGTGCCAGAATGTGCCAGAGTGTGCCAGGGTGTGGCAGAGTGTGCCAGAGTGTGCCAGGGTGTGCCAGAATGTGCCAGAGTGTGCCAGGGTGTGGCAGAGTGTGCCAGAGTGTGCCAGAATGTGCCAGAGTGTGCCAGGGTGTGGCAGAGTGTGCCAGTGTGTGGCAGAGTGTGCCAGTGTGTGCCAGAATGTGCCAGAGTGTGCCAGTGTGTGGCAGAGTGTGCCAGAGTGTGCCAGAATGTGCCAGAGTGTGCCAGGGTGTGCCAGAGTGTGCCAGAGTGTGCCAGAGTGTGCCAGTGTGCCAGAGTGTGCCAGAGCTGCATCAGTGCTCTGCTCAGGTAAGCACAATGTTGGTCAGCACGGTGCTGTGCCGGTTTTTGCTTAAGTTTGTAGACATTGTATCTCACATTTCCAATATTCACAAATTCCAGGCAATGACTGTCTCTAACAAGAGAGGGCCTAACCCAACAAGAGAGCAGACTCGACAGGCCAAATGGTCTAATTCTGCTCTTATACCTTATGGTCTATGGGTATTCAATCTTATTACCAGGATACCCACCATCTAGATGGATATGAGTTATAGGGGGAAGTTGGACAGGCTAGGAATTTATTCCTTGGAGTGTAGGAGACTGAGGGGTAACCTTACAGAGGTGTATAACATCATAAGGGGCATAGGGTGAATGCACACTTTCTTTTTCCCAGGGAAAGGGAGTCAAAAACCAGAGAGCAGAGGTTTATGATGAGGGGGGAAAGATTTAAAAGAGACCTGAGGGGCAACTTCTTCACGCAGATGGTGGTGCGTGGATGGAAAGAGCTGTTAGAGGAAGTATTTGAGGCAGGTACAAGAATGATATTTACGAGACATTTGGGTAAGTAAGGTAAGATACCTTTTATTAGTCACGTACATCGAAACACACAGTGAAATGCATCTTTTGCGTAGAGTGTTCTGGGGGCGGCCCACAAATGTCGCCATGCTTCTAGTGTCAACATAGCATGCCCACAACTTCCTAACTCGTATGTTTTTGGAATGTGAGAGGAAACCGGAGCACCTGGAGGAAACCCACACAGACACAGGGAGAACGTACAAACTCCTTATAGACAGTGGCTGGAATTGAACCTGGGTCGATGGCGCTGTAATAGTGTTACACTAACCGCCACACTACCGTGCCTAAGTATATGGATAGGAAAGGTTCGAGGGATGCAGATCAAACGCAGGAAAATAAGACTAGATTAGGTGGGGACCTTGGTCAGTATGGGCAAGTTGGGCTGAAGGACCTGTTTCTGTGCTGTGTTTCTCTATGGCTCTATTGACATCCTAAAGGTTGCCCTTGGCCAGAAACTCTGTTGGACCAACCACATAAATACAAACACAAAATGCTGAAAACATTCAGCAGGTCAGTCAGCATCTGTGGAGAGAGAAACAAGAGTAGACAGCCAGCGCCTCTTTCCTAGGGCACCAATGCTCAATACAAGAGGGCATGGCCTTAAAGTACTGGGTGGGAAGTTCAAGGGAGATATCAGAGGAAGGTTTTTTACCCAGAGAGTGGTTGGGGCATGGAATGTGCTGCCTGGGGCGGTGGTGGAGGCAGGTACATTGGTCAAATTCAAGAGATTGCTAGATAAGCATATGGAGGAATTTAAAATCGAGGGATATGTGGGAGGAAGGGGTTAGATAGTTTTAGGGGAGGTTTAAAGGTCGGCACAACATTGTGGGCCGAAGGGCCTGTATTGTGCCGTACTGTTCTGTGCTTCTATGATTAACATTTCAGGTCAGTGACTCAGTACTGGAATAGAAAGAATTGGAATTGGTTTATTATTGTCACATGTACAGTGAAAAACTTAGTTTGGCAAGCCATCCATACAGATCATTTCAAAACATAAGAAAATTGAGGAAAGCACTACAGACACAGTTACAGAGAAAGTGCAATGCAGGTAGACAATAAGGTGCAAGGGCCCCGACGAGGTAGATTGGGAGAGCAAGAGTTCATCTTTTAGCAGTGCCAGGTCATCAGAATACCTGGGATGAATTTTCTGGCAAATGTGTCCTTGACCTGAGAAAGGCACCAAACCTATCTGACTCCTGTATGTAAATTCTCCATTTCCACACAACTTTTCCTGGCTTCCAAGAGGGAGACTTCCAGCTGGGAGTAACCACATGCAATGGACTCAGTACCCTCTCTAAATAAATCTACACACCAGTATTTCAAGCTGGCAAAAGATTGGCTTCTTGAACCATCAATGAACGCAGGAATTCAGCAGATGGGAGAAGGTGATCCATTGTGCTTCAACCATCGTCTTAGGTGGTGGTATTGGTATATGATTGTCACATGTATGGCAGCACATGGTAGTGTAGTGTTTATTACAGCACCAGTGACCCGGGTTCAATTCCCACCGCTGTCTGTAAGGAGTTTGTACGTTCTCCCCGTGTCTGCGTGGATTCCTCCGGGTGCTCCGGTTTCCTCCCACATTCCAAAGATGTACAGGTCAGGAAGTTGTGGGCATGCTATGTTGACAATAGAAGTGCGGCGACACTTGCGGGCTGCCCCCAGAACACTCTACGCAAAAGGTGCATTTCACTGTGTTTTGATGTACATGTGACTAATAAACGAATCTTATCTTATCAAGGTACAGTGAAAAGCTTTTGTTTTTCATGCCCTCCAGACAGATTGTGCCGTACATAAGTACAGTGCATTGATGTAGTACAGGTAAAAACAATAACTTTACTCTGTACTGTTATTGTTTATACCTGTACTACCTCAAAGCGCTCTGTACTAACTCAATGTAACTGCACTGTGTAATGAATTGACCTGTACGATTGGTATGCAGGACAAGTTTTTCACTGTACCTCGGTACAAGTGACAAGGATAAACCAATACCAATACCAATACAGCAAGGTAGTAAACAGAATGCAGACCTGCAACATCCAACCCTCTAAATGTTTATTGTTTCTACTACTGTCACCCAGTAGCTGCAGTGGATACCATCCACAGAATGCACGAAAGTTACTCGCCCTGTCTACTCCGATATCACCTCCCAAACTCGCCATCTCTACCACCGAGTTGCACTCTGTGGCGTTTGCTGTAACTGGACGCTGGAGTAAATACAGATGTCGCTGGAAGCATTTGGCCGAGTAGGATAACTGTTAGACAGCACAATCACACACCATCCTGATTTGCGCGTATAGCACCAAGCTTTGAAACAAGTGTGAGTACAGCTTCTTAATTCCTGTTACTCATTTGTAACATGGTTTATTTTCAGGAATCCAGGTCAGGTTTGCCCAGCTGATCAGGAGCTCCTGTATGGCACCGAGGTAATGGATGAATCAATCTTTGGTCTTTTCCCTCCTCTGTGTGGCCTCTGCCCAGTGTTGACTCTAAGTTGGCACCAGCAGTGCCCATGTTCCGCTCCCTTCATTCTCCTGCCCTCCGCACCTACCCACACCCACTCTTTGTACCCAAATGCAGACTTAAACCCTTCCAAGGTCTTTGTTCTCCGTCATTTTGAGGTCCTGGAGGACTGCTGTGTAGCTAATGTTGTTCCGTTGTTCAAGAAGAGAAATAGGGATAATCCTGGAGACTGTAGATTGGTGAATCTCACATCTGTGGTAGGGAAGCTCTTATGGATGAGGGTTATGAGCACATGGAAAACCATGTCATAGTTAGGGACAGTCACTTGGTGATCCCTGAATTTAATCCCTCCAGCATTGGCAGATGTGCCTTCAGCTGAATGGGGCCCAATCTCTAGAATTCTCCTTCCCGATCTCCTCCATCTCTTCCTCCTCCCCAAGACATTCCTACACAATCTATCTCTTTGCCCAAGCTTTTAATCATGGGACATAGGAGCAGGAGTTGCCAATGTAATCGTTAAGGCTGCTTTACCATTCAATGAGAATGGCCCCATTCATCCAATTTATTTTCCAAAGTTACTATTGAAGCTGCTTTAACCATCGCCTCAGGCAGTGTGTTTCAGACCAGCACCATACACAACCTTATTGCTTCTACCACCGGTGCCCAGTAGCTACTGTGTGTCCCATCTACAGAATGCACCATAGTTACTCACCCAGACTACTCCAATAGCACCTCCCAAACCCACCACCTCTACCACCAAGGGCAGCAAGGACAGGGGAACACTACCTCCCACAGGTTCCCCTTCCAAGTTGTATTCCATCCTGATTTGGAAAAATATCACTGGCCCTTCATCCTTGCTAGATCTAAATCCTGGAACTCCCTCCCTGACAGCATCGTGTGAGCATACTTCACCACACAGACTGCAGTGGTTCAAGAAGGTGGCTCACTAACACCTTCTCAAGTGCAATTAGTTATGGACAGTAAAGGTTGGGCCTTGTCCAGATTCTGAAAAATGATTCTAAACATTTATCATCATCTCTCTGTGACTGGCACTGAGAGGGGTTTCTTCTCTGCATTCTTCTTCACCAAGCCCAGACATGTGAAGTGGGAGGAGTTTTCCCTTGTTACCGAAGCCTCTGGTGATGACGTGACTCAGCTCAGCTGTAACGCCAAGCAGACTTGCTTTCAGACAATCCAGTTGTTAAGACAATCTCATTGTCTTTCTCCAGGTGTTCAATGACAATTGTTGCAGGAAGGAAATATTGGGGCTGATGGTCTATTGCAGGAACCATAAAACTGGCTGCAAGGAGCAGATACCACTGGGTGCGTTGGAGGTGAGTAATGGCTTACATTTACAAAACTGGACTTAAAGGGTTAAAGTTACTGGTGAACCAACATGGACTGGACTAGAATGAGCCCACATTCATTGGAGTTTAGAAGAAAAGAAGTAGATTTTGTGGAAAGATATAACATTTTTCGCAGGCTTGACAGGGTGCAGTAAATATCTTTTAACATGGCATGAACATAGAACAGTACAGCACAGGAACAGGCCCTTTGGCCCACAATGTCTGTGCTGACCATGATGCCAAATTAAACTAAATCCATCTATTTGCACATGGTCTCTGCCTCTCCATTCTCTGCATGTTCATGTGCCTGTCTAACAGCCTCTTAAATGTCACTATCACCTCTGCTCCCACTATCACCCCTGTCAGCACCACCACTCTCTGCGGAACAAACGTGCCCCGCACATCTCCTTTAAACTTTCCCCCTCTCACCTTAAATGCACAATATTTCCACCCTGGGAGAAAGACTCTGACTTTTCATTTCTGGTTGCCTCATTATAGGAAGGATGTGGAAGCTTTAGAAAGGGTGCAGAGGAGATTTACCAGGATGTTGCCTGGATTGGAGAGCATGTCTTACGAGGATAGGTTGAGCGAGCTAGGGCTTTTCTCTTTGGAGCGACGGAGGATGAGAGGTGACTTGATAGAGGTTTCATGTGTCCCTCCATTCTCTTGTTTTTAGCACCCCCTCCCTGGGAAAAAGACGATGCGCTTTCACCCTGTCTACGTCCCTCATGATCTTACACACCTCTATCAGGTCACCCCTCAATCTCCTACGTTCCAGGGAATAAAGTCCTAGTCTATGAATGTGAATTGGGCCTTGGCATGAACAGTGATTTTACTGAATGAGCAAGCTCAATTGGCCATGTGACCTACTCCTGACCCGTGATGTATTCATACATAACGGGGTTTTAAGTGATTGAATGCACCAAAAATCTCTCGTGTCTCAACGGATCAAGTTTACGTGCCCAGGGTTAGTGTCTTCCTCTGGAGGGCTGCTAAATCTCAGAGAATATATGAGGTTGGCCCACTGCCATTGGTCTTCGAGCTGCTGCCTTCCAGGGACCCAGGTTCGATCCTGACCCTTGATTCTATTTGTGTGGAGATTGCATGTTATCCCTGTGACCACATCCCAAAGACGTGTGGGTTGATGGATTCCTCGCCATTGTAAATTGCCCTACTTAGAAAGAGTTGTGGGGAGAATAAAATTGTAGGATTAATGAATAAAATTAGTGTAAATGGGTACTCAAATGGACGGTGTGGATTTAGGGGGCCTGTTTCCATGCTGTGTGATTCAATGAGAAGATGTCAGAATGTTAGGTCTAAAATGTAAGGTTAACAGAGTTTTAGAAGATGCTTTTCAGAAAGGATGTTTATTTGAAGGGTACAAGAGATATGTTCCTGGTGACAAGATTGGGGAAGGGGCTTTGGGTTGTGAACTACTGATCGATGAAGCCCGTGAGCTCGATGGACTCATGGACTATTCTTTCCAAGGGATTTGTCAGCACATGCTTCTTATTTACACAAACCACACAACACAATCCTGGCACAAGGGGACATAATATTAAGGTGATTGGAGGAAGGTATAAGGGGGATGTCAGAGGTAAGTTTTTTACACAGAGAGTGGTGGGTGTGTGGAACGCAGTGCCAGCAGAGGTTGTGGGGGCAGATACATTATGGGCATTTAAGAGACTCTTAGATAGACACATGAATGATAGAGAAATGGGTGGCTATGTGGGAGGGAAGGGTTAGATAGATCTTAGAGCAGGATAAAATGTCGGCACAACATTGTGGGCTGAAGGGCCTGTACTGTGCTGTAATATTCTATGTCCTATGTAAGTCCAACCTTTACTGGCCTTCCCTCACTGCCCCCTGAACTAAGAGGCCTATTCTGTTCTGTTCTACTCAGGGTCCCTGGTCATTTGTTATTATTTGCCAGGGGTTCTCTGCTAAATTAAGATTGATCTAAGTTTCTCACTTTCCCTTACCAGTCAGGGTTCCACTAATGCATTTTCTCTCAATTTTCTAGCCTCAAATGCATGATGTCGCTCTCTACATATCACACACACACACATACACACACTACAAAACTTTTACATTCTTCCAATTTGTCTCTTTTTCTTCTTTTTCTTGCCTACACTATCCTCCTGCACTGTAGCTCTCGCACAGTTAGTGAAGAGTAAAATATATTGAAGAAAAACTATGCAGAGTTAAATTTTTATTGTTCTTCACTGATGTGACCCAGGGATGAGAACTAAGATTAATCACTGTGCCTATCAAATAGTACCTGATGTTTGTCATTCTCCTGAAGGCTTATGAATTAATTAAGATTGTACTTTAACGAATAATCTACATTGAGTTTGGTCAATGTTTTGGCTTGGAATTGATTTAGTCAACTTTGTATTTATGTTAGTGTCTTGGATTTGGAATTTACTTTGGTTGGGTTGGGGTCAGTGTGGTGGGTGGGGTTGGGGTCAGTGTGGTGGGTGGGGTTGAGGGTCTGTGCGGTGGGTGGGGTTGGGATCTGTGCGGTGGGAGGGGTTGGGGTCATTTGGGTCAGGTTGGGGTCAGTTGGTGGATAGGGTTGGGGGTCAGTGGGGTTGAGGGTCTGTGGTGGGTGGGGTTGGGGTCTGTGTGGTGGGAGGGGTTGGGGTCAGAGTGGTGGGTGGGGTTGGGTTCAGTGTGGAGGGGTTTGGTGGGGTCAGTGTGGAGGGGTTTGGTGGATTCACTGTATTGTGATTGGGGTCAGTGTGGTGGGTGGGGTTGGGGTCAGTGTGGTGGGAGGGATTGGGGTCAGAGTGGTGGGTGGGGTTGGGTTCAGTGTGGAGGGGTTTGGTGGGGTCAGTGTGGAGGGGTTTGGTGGATTCACTGTATTGTGATTGGGGTCAGTGTGGTGGGTGGGGTTGGGGTCAGTGTGGTGGGAGGGGTTGGGGTCAGAGTGGTGGGTGGGGTTGGGTTCAGTGTGGAGGGGTTTGGTGGGGTCAGTGTGGAGGGGTTTGGTGGATTCACTGTATTGTGATTGGGGTCAGTGTGGTGGGTGGGGTTGGGGTCAGTGTGGTGGGTGGGGTTGGGGTCCATATGGTGGGAGGGGTTGTGTTGGCGTCCATTTCCTGGACCGGCCTTGGTTTCCCTGATGCTGGTTGTGTTGGGATGGACTGGTTGGGATTGAATGACCTCTGGTTATTAGACACTCACCATGTTTTATGCCTTCATTTCCTCCCCAGGGCCATTTGAAGACTTGTTCCTTCCAGAGAGTGCCGTGCTCACGGCCAGGTTGTTCTGAGCTGGTTCTGCAGCAAGATCTGAGGGAACATCTGATGTTCAAATGTAAACAGCGGGAAGTGAAGTGTGAACACTGCCAAAAGGAAACAACTGTGGCTGAGTTGAAGGTAAAAAGCTAAAGCACAATTCCGAGGTCCTGATCCCGGACACAATAACACTCCCTGATGTAAATCAACATGGCCTTTTTATCGTCCACCTTGTCTGTGTGGATTTAAGGTGATAACAAGGCATCATCTCCATCTTCTTACGGCAAGTAAAATAAATATAAGGTGAGGCTATTCGGCCCTGTGAGCCTATCCTATCACTCATGGCTAATCTGTATCTTTCCTCTTGTTTTCCCTTGGTTCTGCCTCATTTAACAAAGCTCCCTCAGTCCTGGTTAGATTGAGGAACTTTAGCTCTGAGATTGTAGCATTTGACCTAGAAAATGGTCTATAAATTGGATCTATTTTCCACTTTGATGTCCACTCCACAGATGCTGCCTGACCTGCTAAGCAGTTTGGCAAAGTTGTTTTTATTTTAAATGCTCCAGCAAAGAGCAGTGATGGTGTTGACCGAGGTATTTCACTGGGTGGAATTGTCAGGAAACTGGCCGCAACACTTCTGTGGGCAGAGAAGCTACAAAAGCTTGAAAGCATCAGACTCACAGACAGCTTCTATCCTGCTGCTGTCAGTCTCTTAAATGGGCTAATCATGACAGTTTTGCAACACGATGACCACTTTGATCACTTTGCACTAAAATCGACTTTTTTGTTCTAATTGTGTTCTTTCTTGTAAAACGTGTATAACTTATGTTTAATTTATGTTTTTCTTGTGAATGCTGCTTATCTGATGCTATGTGCCTGTGATGCTGCTGCAAGTAAATTTTTCATTGCACCTGCGCATATGTGTACTTGCGCATATGACAACAGACTTTGACTTTGACCTCATACACTAAAAGATAGTCTCTTGATCTCCCAACCTACCTCGTCGTGGCCCTTTCACTTTATTTGTCTACCCACACTGCACTTTCTCGGTGACTGTAACACTATGTTCTATATTCGATTTTCGTTTACTACTTCAATGTAGTTATCTGTTGGGATAGCACACAAGCAAGTTTTTCACTGTATTTCAGTACATGTGACAATAACAAACCAATACTTGTAATCTGTTCATAAACCGCTATCTCCATCCATATATTTAATTCCCTTGTAAAAAGTGAGAAACAGATGTTTGCAAGTGTTAATGGGAGGGATTAATAATCAAACCTTCATACACGCTAACACTGGGTTTGTGGTAAATAGTGACACCATCAGCACTAGAGTCATGTAAATTCTCATTGTGCCTTGCAGGTCAACTAACCAATTAGTGAGGTTCATTGTGTGTGAGCTGTGTGGGTCAACTCCCCACAAATTAACACTTGCTTTCGTGAAATCAGGTGTGGTATCACACTTGCCAGTGGGTTGTGGGTTCAAGACCTTTCTCCGAGTGTCAGGCTGACACCCCATCTGAGGAAGAACCACACTGTCGAAGGTGTTGTCTTTCAAACGTTAAAGGAATGAACTTCTCCTCATGGAGAGTTTGGAATCTTAGGAATTCAGAATCAGAATCAGGTTTATTATCACTGACATATGCCGTGAAATTTGTTGTTTTGTGGCAGCAGTACAGTGCAAGACATAAAGACATAAAATTTATTATTAATTACAAAAATAAATAAATAGTGCAAAAGAGAAATAACAAGACAGTGTTCATGGGTTAATGGACCATTCAGAAATCTGATGTCGGAGGGGAAGAAGCTGTTCCTGAATCATTGTGTGTGGGACTTCAGGCTCCTGTACCTCCTCCCCAATGGCAGTAACATGAAGCAGGCATGTTCTAGGTGGTGAAGGTCCTTAATGATGGATGCCGCCTTCTTGAGGCACCACCTCTTGAAGATGTCCTCGATGGCGGGAAGGGTTGTGCCCGTGATGGAGCTGGCTGAGTCTACAACCCTCTGCAGCCTCTTGCAATCCTGCACATTGAAGCCTCCATACCAGGCAGTGGTGCAACCAGTCAGAATGCTCTCCGCCGCACATCTGTAGAAATTTGCAATAGTCTTTGGTGACATACCAAATCTCCTCAAACTCCTAATGAAACAGAGCCGCTGGCGTGCCTTCTTCGTGATTGCATCAACATGCTAGGCCCAGGATAGATCCTCCTGCGATGTTCTCTACCCAAGAGTGGGGTCATTGAATATACTCAAGGCCCAAGAGTTTTAGTCCATAGGAGAATCGAGGGTTATGAGGGGTAGGCAAGAAAATGGAGCGGATCAGCCTTGATGAAAACAGAAAAAGCTGGAAACACTCATCAGGT
Source organism: Pristis pectinata (assembly GCF_009764475.1). NCBI lineage: Eukaryota > Metazoa > Chordata > Chondrichthyes > Rhinopristiformes > Pristidae > Pristis > Pristis pectinata. The sequence continues at coordinate 5,958,244 of NC_067439.1, read as the reverse complement.
CAGGCAGCATCTTCAATGGCACAGTGATGCGTCTAGTGGAGGTGCTGCCTCATAACTTCAACGACCCCGGTTCGATCCCGGCCTCCGGCGCTGTCTGTGTGGAGTTTGCACGTTCTCCCTGTGACCACGTGGGTTCCCTCCGGGTGCTCCGGTTTCCTCCCACATCCCAAAGATGTGCGGGTTGGTAAGTTAATTGGACACTGCAAATTGCCCCTCGTGTACTCATGAGGGGTCAAAACTGGGGGAGCTGACGGGAATGTGGGGAGAATAAAATCGTTCAGGGTAGGATTAGTGTAAGTGGATGATTGATGGCTGGCACAGATTTGATGGGCCGAAGGGCCTGTTTCTGTGATGTATGTTTTTAAGAAAAACAGTGTTATTGTTTCTGGCATTTTCTGTTTTTATTTCAGATTTCCTGCACTTTTTTTTATCAGACCGCCTCTGATCTTATTGCTTGAGAGGCCAAGTGGCTGACTCCTGCCCCTATCTCTCATGCCTTTTATTGGAGGGCAATTGATAACTGGAGCTGTGTTCCCTGCAGAAACCTCCCACTACCTTTCTATCTCCGAATGATTAGTCTTTCGTACTTGGAATTAAAGTGAAAACACTTTCACATCTGCCTTCTGTTTCAGACACATGAAACCAGTGAATGTCCATCGTCTCTGATCAGTTGTCCGAAATACTGCGGGGCACAGATTCATCGAACTGAGGTACGTCTGAGGAGTTGGGGTGGGGTGTGGTTCGAAATTTGGTCTCACCCAGAGGAGGTGGGTTAAAGTTAGTGTCTTCTTTGGGGGAAGGAAAACAAGCTGTTTGAACGTCACAGGTAGGTTGAGCAGAGGAAGTTCACTTTCTCAGGATGGCTAATGTGACATGTGAACCAAGATACTCTTGGTCGAAACCGGAGATGAGATTATTTTCATTAATAATAACTCCTACGCATTGTTTCAAAAAAGCAATCCTGTTTTGGATGGAATGTAGAACATAGAACAGCACAGCACAGGAATAGGCCCTTCGGCCCACAATGTGGTGCCAAACTAATTTCGCTAATGACACCTAATTACACTAAACCCTCTGCCTGCACATGATCCATAATCCCTCTATTCTCTGTATATTCATGTGCCTATCTAAGAGCCCCTTAAACCTCTTTATTTGTATCTGCCTCCACCACCACACCTGGCAGCACATTCCAGGCACCTGCCACTCTCTGTGTAAAAAAACTTACCCTGCACATCTTCTTTGAACTTTCCCCCTCTCACTTTAAATCATGTCCTCTTGTATTGGACATTTCAAAAAAGATACCGGCTGTCTACTCTACACCACTCATCATCTTATAAACTTCTATCAGGTCTCCCCTCAGCTTCCGCTGCTCCAGAGAAAACAACCCTGGATGTGAAGAACTTAGTTATTTTTCTCATTTCCTTACGCCATAGGTTCAGCCCACTGAGTCCATGCTGACTCACAGAGCAACCCCGTCAATCCCATTCCCACCAATGCATTCTCTTTCAAATGCTCTTTGACTTCACCAATTCTCCTACCTCTCACCAGGGGCAATTCACAGCAGTCAGTTAACCTACCAACCCACACGTCTTTGGGATTTAGATTTGGATTTAGATTTAATTTACAGCGTGGTAACAGGCCCTTCCGGCCCAACGAGTCCACGTCGCCCATTTTAAACCCAAATTAACCTACCCGTACGTCTTTGCAATGTGGGAGGAAACTGGAGCACCCGGAGGAAACCCACGCAGACATGGGAGAACGTACAAACTCCTTATAGACGGCGACGGGAATCAAAACCTGATCGCTGGCTCTGTAATAGCGTCGTGCTAACCGCTACGCTACCGTGTGGGCGGAAACCGGAGCACCCGGAGGAAACCCATACGGTCACAGGGAGAACGTGCAAACTCCGCAGAGAGAGAGCGCCAGACGTCAGGATCGCACCTGGGTCGCTGGCACTGTGAGACAGTGGCTCTACTAACTGTGCCACTGTGGATTATAGGATGTGGATGTTCCGGATAAAGTCAATCCCTTGAGAAAGTGGTGGTGAGTGGTCAGTGTTGAACCATCATATTAATTCCCATTAAAACCACTCTGACCATGGTACAAAGGTGTGGGCTGTTTTCCATTATTGACTTGTCATAAGATTAGGAGGAACTCATTCAGGCTCTCGGGGTTGTCAGTGAGATCAAGGATGACCTGTATCTTAAATCATTTACCCACCTTGGATCCACATAAGGACATGGGACGTAGTAGCAGGTGTTTGCCTCCTCATGCCTTTAATAAGCTGAACGTCTGCCTGAGTACCATATCCTGTACTGTCCCCATGTCCCTTGATTCCCCTAATATCCAAAAATCTATCAGTCTCTACCCATGACCAAGAGCTGTCAACCTCCACTTGGAAATAGAACATAGAACAGGCCCTTCAGCCCACAATGTTGTGCCGACATAGCTAATCCCTCCCACCTACAGAATGCCCATATCTCTCTATTTTCCTCTCATTCATGTGCCCATCCAAGCCCCTCTTAAAAGCCCCCAGTGAATTTGCCTCCACCATCCTATCAGGCAACACATTCCAGGCATCCACCACTCTCTCAGTAAAAAACCTACCCCTCACATCTGTTCTGAACCTACCCTCTTTCACCTTAAATACATGCCTTAAATCTTTAATTTATTCCCCTCTCGCTCCATTCCAAATAGCTGGGGGACAAAACTCCAGAGCTCCATTATCCCTCGTTATCACTTGAACAAACTTCTACAGACGTACTGTTGAAAGTATCCTGACTGGTTGCATCATGATTTGGTATGGCAACTTGAAGCTGCAGAGAGTAGTGGACTCAGCCCAATACATCACGGGCACATCCCTCCCCACCATCGGTAGTATCTACAGGAGGCGCTGCCTCAAGGAGGCAACATCCATCATCAAAGATCCCCACCATCCGGGCCATGCCATCTTCTCGCAGCTACCATCAGGCAGAAGGTACAGAAGCCTGAAGTCCCACACCACCAGGTACAGGAACAGCTACTTCCCTTCAACCATTCGGTTCTTGAACCAACCGGCACAACCCTGATCACTACAGTATAGCAACACTATGACCACTTTGATCACTTTGCACCAAAATGAGCTTTTTTTGTTCTAATTGTGGGTAATTGTGTTCTATCTTATAAAAATTGTGTACAGTTTATGCTTAATTTATGTTTTTTTTTGTGAATGCTGCTTATCTGATGCTGTGTGCCTGTGATGCTGCTGCAAGTAAGATTTTCATTGCACCTGTGCACACATGTACTTGTGCATGTGACAATAAACTTCACCTTGATGTTAGCTGACACCTGAGATTAATCTCTCTCTGGGCCATCTGGGAAATTCAGAGGGATCTGCTGTATTAATCACAAAAAGTTAGCAGGCAGGTCCAACAAGTAGCTAAGAAGGCAAATGGCATGTTGGCTTTTATTGGGAAGGAGTTGGGAGTTTAAGAACAGGGAGGTTTTGTTGCAATTGTGCAGCATGTTGGTGAGGCCTTACCTGGAATACTGTGTACAACCTTGGTCCCTTTACCCAATAAAAAGATGTAGTAACATTGGAGGCTGTACCAAAGAGATTCTCCAGGATAATTCCAGGGAGGAGAGGGTTGTTCTACCAAGAGAGACTAAATAGTTGGGTCTGTATCCCTTGGAGTTTAGAAGAATGAGGGATGACCTTATTCAGACATATAAGATCCTAAAGAGGCTTGACAGGGTTGTTGTTGGGATGTTTTCAGCAGTGGGAGGGTCATGAACAAGGGGACATAACCACAAGACAAGGAGCTGGTTATTTAAAACTGAGGTGCCTGGAAATTCCTTCTCTCAGAGAGTGGTGAACCTCTGGAATTCCCTGTCCCCAGTGTGGTGGAAGCTGGATCACTTAAAGTGGAGGTGGATAAACATTTGATAGATCGGGGAATAGAGGGGTGTGGAGGAATGGCACAGAAGAGGTCAGCATGGATCAGCCATGATCGTATTAAATGGCAGAGCAGGCTTGAGGGGCTGAGTGGCCTCCTCTTGCTCCTACTTTCTTGTGTCCTTTCTGGAGCTCCCATGCACACTTTCCTTTGATCTTTGGCTCTCCTTCTTACGTTTACTTCAGTTGACCTGTTGTTACCCTTTGCATTTCTTTAATTCGTTTAGTGTGAGTGAACGTGGTTGGCAATGCCAGCATTTACAGTTCTTCTCTCATAGTTGACCAGTATAGAGTCAACCGCACTGGTGGGTCTGGTGTCACATGTAGACCAGACTGGATAAGGACAACTGAACTTTGAATTCTCCCACTTTAAGTAATCCCCACCCCCTTCCCCATAACACCACCCCCCCCCCCCCCACCACGCTTCTTCTCTTCTTCCCTTTCCTAGCCTCCTTTTTACTACCTTTTTCCATCTCTCTCCTTACCTTTGACCCATCCCCTGGTGAGGGGCAGGTCGTGCCTCACGAGCCTGATTGAATTCTTTGAGGATGTGACAAAGCACATTGATGAAGGTAGAGCAGTGGATGCAGTGTACGTGGATTTTAGTAAGGCATTTGATAAGGTTCCTCATTGGAAGGCTCATTCAGAAAGTCAGGAGACATAGGATCCAGGGAAGCTCGACTGTTTGGGTTCAGAATTGGCTCGCCCATAGAAGACAGAGGGTGGTGGTAGATGGAGAGTATTCTGCCTGGAGGTCGGTGACCAGTGGTGTTCCGCAGGGATCTGTTCTGGGATACCTGCCATCTCCCCGTTGCCAGTCACTTTAACTCCCCCTCCCACACCATCACTGATATGACAGTCCTCGGCCTCCTCTACTGCCAAGAGAATTCCAAGCACAAACTGGAGGAACAGCACCTCATTTTCCATCTTGGAACCTTGCAGCCTAACAGCATGAACATTGAATTCTCCCACTTTAGGTAATCCCCACCCCCCTTCCCCACAACACCCGCCCCCCCCCCCCCAACCACGCTTCTTCTCTTCTTCCCTTTCCCAGCCTCTAATTTTTCCTTTCTCTCCTTACCTTTGACCCATCCCCCGGTGGATCTGCTCTCCCCTCCTCCCCTGCACCTGCCTATCACCATCTCTTACCTGCATCTACCTATCACCACCCTGTGCCCACCCCACCTCCCCTCTTTTGTCCACCTATCACGGCTCTGCTTTGCTCTCCTATATATTGGGCTTCCCCTTTTCCTATCTTCAGTCTTGAAGAAGGGTCCTGACCCAAAACATTGACCGTCTGCTTTTCTCCACGGATGCTGCCTGGCTTGCTGAGTTCCTCCAGCATCATTGTGTTTTTCAGCAGATTTCCTTCTCTGAAGGACAGATAGATTTTATGATAGTACTTTAGTGTATTGGTCACTGTGACTCAGAGTGGCTTTGATGCCAGATTTAGTTAATGAATTAAAATTCCTCAGATGCTGTGGCGGGATTTGAACCTCTTGTGTCTGGATCAATGGTCCGGTATCAATGGCCCAATATAGTTGACAAAACACTGGTTCGGCTTCTGTTGAAGTGTTGTACGTGGTTCTAGTCACAACACCAAAGGAAGGATGTGGTTGTGCTGGAGAGAGTGCGGAGGAGATTCACCAAGACGTTGCCTGGATTGGAAGACTTTCATCGGGGGAGAGATTGGACAGGCTGGGCTTGTTTTCCCTGGAGTGAAGGATGCCGAGGGGTGACCTGATTGAGGTACATAAGATTATGAGAGGGTATTTTTAATGCCACGGTAGAGGGCATAGTTTAAGGTGAGAGAAAGTAGTTTTAAAGGAGATCTGAGGGGTAAGTTTTTTTACACAGAGAGTGGTTGATATCTGGAACGTGCAGCCAAAGGACGTGGAGTCAGATACAATTAAGAGGCACTTAGACAGGAACTTAAAGAGGCAAGGCCTGGCAGGATATGGACCTAATGCAGGCAAATGGGATTGGTGGAGATGGGTAAAAAGGTCAGGATGGATGAGATGGGCCGAATATGACCTTCTGTCTCCATGGATCTACTCTGACTGATGGTCCCGTAAGTTAATCACCACACTGCCATACCCAACACATTGGTGCATTCAAAAGGCCAATGAGCATAACTGAGAGGTGTGTGAGAGGTGGGTTGTTGGAGGATTCCCTGCAGCATCGAACAACCTGCGGGAGGATTGGTCCCACTTCCTGCATCCAGGCAGAACTCACGATTTTCATTGCCGTCGTCACTAACTTTCACTCTGCTTGTGTGGAGTCCTCTGGCAGATTGTTTGTTGCTCCAGGTTCCAGTGTCTGCAGCCTCCTGCATCTCTGAGGTTCCCCGCAAACTGGTAACTGTTTGCAAACCTCCATTCCATCCTTATATTTCTGGCGTGAAGTGAGAAACAGATGTTTGCAAGTGTTAGTACCGGTGAGAGGGATTAATAATCAAACCTTTATACAAACTAACACTTGGTTTGTGGCATGTGGTGATATTCTTGTCACTGTCCCTACCATTGTTATATCATTTCTTTTTGTATCTTTCAAGCTAACCAACCAATTGCTTAGGTTCATTGTGAATGAGCAATGTTACTTGACTCCCACAAATTTCATGATGTCAGGGATGGGTCGGTTGTTATCGCACTTGTCGGTCAGTTATGGCTTCACGACTGAGGGGGTGGTGGAGGCAGATACTTTCACAACACTTGAGAAGTATCAGGACCAGCACTTGAATCACCAAGGCATAGAAGACCAGAGACCAAGAGGTGGGAAGTGGGATTAATATGGATACCTGATGGTGGATGTGGTGGGCTTGCTTCTATCTTGTTTGATTCTATGACCCCTCCCCCTCCAGAGTCTTACGCTGACACTGAGGGTGTGCCACAATGTCGACATTTCTGTCCTTCAGACATTGAACTGAGGCCCTGTCTGTTCTCTTCGGATCTTTAATGTCTCATAGAAGAGCAGGGAAATAACATTGACTGATATCTATCCCTCAACCCCATCAAGGTGATTGGACAACCTTCCAAAGCACACTACTCTTTGTGGGACCTTGTTGCACACAAGTTATCATAACTCCCACGTTACAGCACTTTAAAAGTATTTAGCTGGACAAAAGCATGTTGGGGCATCTTAAGATGGTAAAATGTGCTGAAGAAATGTGAGATCTTTATTTCAAGGGCTGTTGCAAGTGGAGGCAATGAGAGGGTCCCTTTTAAGACGGGTCCTAACTCGAACCTGTTGTTCAGAACCAAGTAAAAACTGCACATTTGTGGAAACTCTTACAGCTTTTTTCTCATTTCTCACTTTCGAATTCAACTTGGTACATTTTACACATTCTAGTTATTGACATTTCTACAGGGATTTCCCCTCGTTGAGATCTTTATACCATCTGAATAAAAGCATACTCGTCAGTGCCCAAGAGACAAACTTGTTTTAAGAACACATGCACAAGGAGCAGGTGTAGACCACTCGGCCCCTCGATCCTGCCCCACCATTCAGTCAGGTTGTTGTTCCTCTGATCTTGGCCTGTTTTCCTGCCTCTTCCCTATAACCCTTGATACCCCTGTGGACCAAAAATCTGCCTATCTCGGCCTATATAAATGCAATGATTCAGTCTCAAGATCTCTTAGGTACAGAATTCCTAAGAACAACCCTCAAAGAAGAAATTCCTCCTCATTTCCATCTTATTCCATCAATTCCTCCTCATTCTAAAGCGAGTTCTGGTTCCCCATAAGGGAAAACATTCTCTCAGTATCCAATCTGCCAACCCCCTCAGAATCTGTTCAGTAAGATCTTTACACAGAGATATTTTACACAGAGAGCGGTATGTGCCTGGAATGGGCTGCCAGGAGTAGTGGTGGAGACAGATACGATAGTGGCATTGAAGAGGCTGTTAGGTAGACCCATGAATACGCAGGGACTGGAGAGATATGGATCATGTGCAGGCAGAAGAGATTTCACTTAATTCAGCATTGTGTTCGGTTCAGACATTGTGGACCGAAGGGCCTGTTCCTGTGCTGTACTGTTGTGTGTTCTATTTCCTCTCATTATTCTAGACTCCCACGAGCATAGGCTCAAACCTTCCTCATAAGGCAACCTCTCCTTCCTAGGAATCAACCCAACGAACCTTCTCTGCACTGCCTCCAATGTGAGTATATCCCTCCTCAAATAAGGAGACCAAAACTGTACACAGTACTCCTGGTGCAGTCTCACCAACATTCTGTAAAATTGGAGTAAGATTTCTCTACTAATATCTTTGCAATAAGGACCAACGTTACATTTACTTTCCTCATTACTTGCTGCACCTATATGCTAATTTTTTTGTGTCTGAGGACTCTCCAATCCCTCTTACTCAATATTCCGAAGACCCTTTCCATTTAGTTAGTGTTCCGCTTTCCCTGTCAAAGTGGACCACCTCACATTATAACCCATCTGCCTAATTCTTGCCCAATCACTTATCCTATCCATATCCCTTTACTGGCTTTTTACATCCTCCTCACAACTTACATGAATGATAGAGAAATGGAGGGCTATGTGGGAGGGAAGAGTTAGATAGATCTTAGAGCAGGATAAAATGTCGACACAACATTGTGGGCTGATAGGCCTGTACTGTGCTGTAGTGTGGTTACAGGGAGAACGTGCAAACTCCACACAGACAGTACTGGGTGTCAGGTTCGGACTCAGATCCCTGGAATTATGAGGCAGCGGCTCTACTGGTTCTGCCACCATCCTTTCACAGTCTTGTCTAATAATTTGGAAGCAAATGTCAGACGTTTTCAATCGTTGCCCCTACCTGCAACCCTCTGAGTGAACAAGTGGCTCCCACCATCTTTCTTAATTGACCTAACCCTAACTTTAAGATTAAGTCTCCTTCAAGTGATCGTCACTGAGAGTTCAAAGAAGGTGAACTAATTATTTTCTTTTCATTTACAGCTCAAAGACCACATATCCGAGTGTCCTAAGGCTGAGAGGTGTTGTAATTTTAGTAGCTATGGATGCACTTTCAAGGTGAGTGTGGGTTCTGGAGTCCCGGCAGTGAGTGGCACTTTGGACTGATGTTGTCTGGATGTGTCGGGGTGCTGAGCAATTCCAAAATTACCAATGGGGTAGGCAGGGAGAAAGGTTTTCCTCTCTTGGTAATTGGTAATTGGTCTAGAACTGTCACATGTACCGAGGCACAGCGAAAAACTTAATTGACGTGCCATCCAGACAGATCACTCCAAACATAAGTACATTGAGGTAGTACAAAGGGAAAAGCAATAACAGAATGCAGAATATAGTGTTCCTGTTACAGGGAATGTGCAGTGCATGTAGATAAATAAAGTGCAAGGGCCATGATGAGGTAGATTGTGAGGTCAAGAGTTTATCTTTAACCTGCAAGAGGTCCTTTCAAGAGTCTTATAACAGCAGGATAGAAGCTGTCCTTGAGCTTGGTGGTACGTGCTTTCAGGTTTTTGTATCCTCTGCCAGATGGGAGGGAGGAGAAGAGAGAATGTTCGGGAATCCAAACCTCGAGGGACAATAATACAAGATGTCCAAAGTCCAGCTGTCCAAACACAGGACACTTCTGGAAGTTTGGTTGGTTCTTTGACTTCACCACTCCTTCTGCAGTCAGTTGTTAGTCTCACTCCAGGGCTCAGAGTCAACCCGATCTGGTCCAAAGCTCCCTGCCAGTACTTGGAAGACGATAACAGGAAGAGTAATATGTCCGAAAACAAAATAGCAGGAATCAAGTTTGATAAAAGAAAGCTTGTCCAAAATCCAGGAAAATGCAAAATCCAGCAAGGTCTCAATCCCAAAGAAGTTGGGTTTTGCACATCAGACGTTGGAACTGAGGAAGAATCTCTTGACTCAGATACCGAGGGATAAGGGACTTTGGTTGTCTGAATAGAACAGAAAAATCTCATGTTGTTCTTCTTGAGGTAGATGTAGTTGAGAGGGGATCTGATACAGGTTATTAAGAACACACAATAGAAACAGGAGGAGGACATTCTGTCCCTCTAGTTTACTCGACTATCAATAAGGGTGTGGCTGATCTCATCTTGGTCTCAGCTCCACTTCCTCTCTTTCCCACATAAACTCTGACTCCTCTCTAATCTGAAAGCCTGTCCAACCTGAATCTACCTGGAAAATTAGTTTATTATTGTCACATGTATTGAGGTACAGCAAAAAGTTTTGTTTTGCATGCCATCCATACAGATCATTTCATCACCAGTACATCAATGTACCACCATACAAGGGAAAAGCAATAACAGAGTGCAGAATATGGTGTTACAGTTACAGAGAAAGTGCGGTGCAGACAGACAATAAGGTGCAAGGCCATGACGAGGTAGATTGTGAGGTCATGAGTCCATCTTATCATACAAGAGGTCTTATACCAGCGGGATAGACGCTGTCTTTGAGCCTGGTGGTACGTGCTTTCAGGCTTTTGTATCTTCTGCCCCATGGGAGGGGGGAGAAGAGGGAATGTCCAGGTGTCCTTGTACAACTCAACCTAAATTCCCTACAGTGCTACAAAAGCAAAGTTTCCAAGGAAACAACACCATCTCACCAATGCTTAAATCAAATCCACGGTCCAAGGGTTGGGGTGGGAGAAGTCTTTGATTATGTTGGCTGCTTTACCAAGGCTTATCTTATGCTCATGGCATTTATACCCTGGGTATGTATGCCCATGACAACATTAAACTTGAACTTGACTTGATTCGGTCTGTGCTGCTGTTTATACAGAGTTTCCAGAGGTCAAACAGGTTGGGAGCCCTGACCTGCAAAGACACTGAGGTGTTCCAGTTGGGGAGGATGAGGTTATGATGTGGGCACGTTCCCACAAACTGTGGGCACCAGGGAACAGCGAAGTGGGCAGGGGCAATACATCTCCAAAGATTTGGGACAATATCGACGGAAGGAGATGTCCAAACTTTGAATCTGTTGCAAATATTCACCCAAAACACGTAAACGGAATCCCATTTAAGACTGCCATTTCTTCAGGAGGTTTTGGATTGGGAATTCTTGGCTCAAAGGCCTGTGGATGCTCAGTTGTTGACTCATAGAGGCCCTTCAGCCCACCATATCCATGCTGGCCATCAAACACCCACCTATACTAATTCCATTTATAGTTAGTCCGTAACCTTCTATTCAAGTGCTTATCGAAATAATTGTCAGATGCTGTGAGAGTCTCTGTCTCCATCACCCCCTCAGGCAGTGTGGTCCAGATTGCAACCACCCTCTGGGTCAATAACTTCCTCCTCAGACCTCCCCTCCATTGCCTGTCCCATAATCCAAACCTCTAGCCTTAGACATCTCTGCTGTGGGGAAAAGTTCCTTGCTATCTTTTTCTGGACCTGAATTATTCGCTGTTTGTCTCTCTCCACAGATGCTGCCTGACCTGCTGAGCATTTCCAACAGTTTCTGTCTTGATTTCAGATTTCCAGCATCTACAGTTTTTTTAAATTTTCTTGCTATCAACCCTATTTATGACCCTCATAATATAGTCTACCTCCATCAGAGATAGCTCTGCAGACACCGTGGGAACTATGAGACATGAGGATCAGTTGACAGAGGGAATGCACTGCAGTGTTGTCCAGGATATTTACCCTCTGGCCAGAGAGGGGCTTTTGTGAACGTTCCTGCTTCTATTTCAAATGATATGCTCTTGCTACAAGTACCAAAGCCAAGTCTCACATAACCCACATGATAGGATTAGCATCGACTGATGTTTGCCATCATGTCGTGGGCTGAAGAGCCTTTATCCATCCTTCATGACTCTATGGTTCCATGAGTCAGTGACTGAGAATCCACAGGCCTTTGAGCCAAGAACTCCCTATCCATAACCTTCTGACAAAATGTCAGTCTTAAATGGGATTCTGTTTGTGCGCTTTGGTGAATATTTGTAACAGATTTGGACATCTCTTTCCATCAATATTCTCCGAACTTTTTGACAATCTGTTGACCTTATCCATCCTACCCTTCCCTGGTGACGACAGTTGGTGTGAACATGTCCACAACGTAACCTGATCTCTCCATTTGGAGCAAGGCACTTTGACCTCTTGACACTTTGTAAACATTACGGAATCACACAGAATACAGAAGCCAGCTTAACAACAGGGAAACCTGCCAGTCCCCAACATTAAAATGTGTTTTTTACTTCCACAGGGAACCAATCCTCGATTAAAAGAGCATGAGGCACAGTCCACCCATCAACATTTGTTGCTGGTGCTGTTAAAAAACAAGGCACTGGAGGAGAAGGTAAAGGATCCGGACTGAGGGATGTGCAGTGAGGTATCTCTGGTTTAGCACTGGTGTGAGCCTTCCTACTTATAAATTAAGGGATTTTCAGGTCACCGTAGCTGGTAAACTTCCTGGCAGCTGCTAAACTGCCAACTGTGAGTTGGAAAATATCTGGAATTTTCATTGGAACTTTACGTTGTACAAGTACCTTGCATGTAACCTTATTACCTTGGAAAAGGAAGAATAAGAGAGAGTTGGAGGGAGAGTGGATGAAAGGGGAAGGGACACTGAGGGCTAGAGGGAGGAGAGGAAAGCAGAGTAAGGGTCCAGAGAGAGTTCTATCCATGGACATTATTGATGAGGTTTCCCTGTACTAAAACAAACTTCCGAGGTCCTGGAGATAGTTTGAGGAATAAAGTTTAACAGCTGAGGTGCAAACCAGTTGTAGGACAAGAAGTGTATCTGGAAAATTCCCGTAACGCTGTTTTCATGGAGGAGAGGGACAAGGGGCGAGTACGTTGTATTTCCGCCGTGGTGGCCAGAGGATGGTGTGAAGTGAACAGTCCAAGGGTTGAAAGGATAGAGGTTGTATTGTCCGTATCAGTGGAATTACCGGTTCCCACCAACCCTTCAACATTCCCAGGTTCCTCCATCTCAGCCCCATTCCCAGGTCCCTCCATCTCTGCCCCATTCCTAGATCCCACCAATCCTTCAACACTCCTGGATTCCACCGATCCTTCACCATTCCCAAATCCCATCATCACAGCCCCATTCCCAGATCCCACCGACGCTTCAACATTCCCAGGTTCCACCAACCTTTCACAGATCTTACTGATCCTTCTCCATTCCCAGGTCTCACCAACCCTCCTCCATTCCTAGATCCCATCATCCCAGCCCCATTCCCAGATCCCACCAGCTTCTCCTCCCCAAAATCAATAATTGCCAGATTTCTGAATTTTATACAATGCAGCAAGGTGAAGGACTTGCCTACCACCTGAACTCACCTCTCCCCTGCCTGCGTGTGCCTCTCCCCCTCCCCCCCACCTTTTTATTCTGGCTTCTGCCCTCTTCCCAGTCCTGATGAAGGGTCTCAGCCCAAAACGTTGACTGTTTATTCCCCTCCATGGATGCTGCCTGACCTGCTGAGTTCCTCCAGCACTTTTTGTGTATTGCTCCAGATTCCAGCATCTGCAGAATCTCTTGTGTCTCTATAATAAGAAGGGAAACGAGAATGTAAAACTCAACAATGGTTCACAATTTGCATCTCTACTAGAAGGCAACCTAAATTTGATTGATTTAATTTGAAATAGGTCAAAATCAAAACCTCAGTATGGTTCATGAAAATGTAAAAAAATAACTGCAGACGCTGGAAATCTGAAATATAAATAGAAAATGCTGGAAACACTCAGCAGGTCAGGCAGCATCTGTAGGAAGAGAAAGGTACAGATAACGTTTCAGTTCAACAGTTTGACCTGAAACATTTTCTCTATAACTCTTTCCACAGATGCTGCCTGACCCACTGTGAATATCCAGCATTTCCTGCTTTTATTTTAACTCTGATTTGATCAATTTGGTTAGAACCAATGTCTTTCCATACTGAACCATATCCGGGTGTTAATATTCCATCCTCCAAAGCTTTTCCAATTAGGAAAATCGTCACTCTGGGCAGGTGGCTATGGGTCACTGCATCTGTTCCAAGGTGTGATTTAACTTTGTGAAAATGTCTGAGAATCCTCCAAAGATTGGAATTCTTAAACAATTGCATTGTTTTATCTCCCAGGTCTCGGAGCTTGAGAGTGAGATAGCAAAAAAGCAAACGGTCTTACAAAGGTTGTCAAGTAAAATTCAGAAAATGGAGAAGGAAATATCTTCAAGAAGCCAATCGGTCAACAAAAGTGACGTCGACATGAACTCATTACAGGTCAGTTCTGTAAAAATTGGGTTCAATTCGACCAATCAAAGGTCAATTCTAAGAAGCATATTTAACCAACCAGAGGTTAACTCTACGTAGTAAAGTTAGCTCATTGGAAGCACAATGTCACATGGAAATCCTGACCAATTGTGAGTCAGCTTTACTGAACAACCTTTGCAAATTCAACCAAGCACAGGTCAGCCACTGATTGCAAATTGAACTAATCACAGGTCGGTGCTCCGGAGCAAACCAAACCAATTGTGGGAAGGGGCTGCTCTGCTAATTCAGCCAATCGTAAGAAGGGTCTTTGGAGCAAGGTCAACCAATCACTGTTCAACCTGCATGGCAAACTCAACCAATCATAGGTCAGATGGTCATTGTGAACCAACCAGTCAGAAGTCATTTACACCAAACCAATTGAAACTATTGTAGGATCAGACCATGTAGTTCAGTTGGACACACAAGAGATTCTGTAGATGCTGGAATCTGAAGAAACATACAAAGTGCTGGAGGAACTCAGCAGGTCAGGCAGCCTCTGTGGAGGGGAACGGACAGCCGATGTTTCGGGCTGACCACTTCACCTGGACTCTAGATGAGTCCAAATGAAGGGTCTTGACCTGAAACATCAGCTGTCCGTTTCCCTCCACAGATGCTGCCTAACCCGCTGATTTCCTCCGACACGTTGTGTGTTGAATGTCGATCAGATGGTGTCTGCAAACTCAACAAAAATGGTACATGTTCTGAGCTCAACCAATCACAGGCCAGTTTTCCACACTGCCAATTTGGCCAAATTAGCAAACGTAACCAATCAGAAGCACTATCTTTGTCTGGTCACCACCACGGCAATTAAAAAAAGGGCAAAATCTATTGTTCTCTTGCAGAAGATATTGGCCGCAAATGCTGAGAAACTGCGTAAAGTTGAGAGTGACCTGCTGGAGAGGCACAATTTGGATGACATTTTAAAGCAGGACATCCTGTGGATTAAATATAAGACAGAAAACTTGAGCAGCAGAGTTTCAAATATCGAAAACAGCCAAATCTCACCCTGCCTGTACAGAGGCAGCAGTATGCCAGGTGAGTGCAATGCTATTTAAGGAGCAAACGAAGAAATGCTTTGATTTGTAGGCAATTTCAGTTATCTTGACTGAAACTGTATTTCTTACCCGGTCCAGTTTATTGAGGGTTCACATTTTGTGCTGGATTTTGTGCGTTGCCATTGATTGCAGTGTTTCAAGGCTGGCCCCTTGCCAGAAATCTTTTGTTAACCCTGGCCATTCCGGGGCCCAGTTCTAAAGCGTCTCTCCCAAGCATTCCCCATAGGGATGTAGGATGTCAATGCTCCTGTAAATTAAAGAGTTCAGAATGGATGTGGGAAGATGCTGCTTGGTATGTTAATTGGCTGCCAGAGATCACCCCTAGTGTATGTGGGTGGCAGGAATCAGAGTGGAGCGATGGGTGTGTGGGAGAGAATGACATACAGGAATATTGAGGGGAATAGGTTATAGGGAAATCAATGGGATTGATCGGAAAGCCAGCACAGACTCAGTTGGCCTCCTATGTTGTGAGACTAACAATGTTGAGTTACCAGGCAGTGTGGTGAGGGATTGGCCTAGTTTAGACTCAGGGTTCACAAGGGATGAGGGTAAACAGTGGATGGAGACCTTTCCACAAGTGAGGGCAGGTGGTAACCCTCTTTGGATGATGATTCTTATCATACCTACACAGGCAAACCTGACTCCCATAACGAGTGCAACCATCGGTTAAACCCTAATTTTATTCTCTTTTTCTCTCTTGGTTTATTATTGTCACATGTACTGAGATACAGTGAAAAACCTTGTTTTGCATGCCATCCAGACAGATCATTCCAAAACATCAGTACATCGATGTAGTACAAAGGGAAAAGCAATACAAAATACAGAATATAATGTTACAGTTACAGAGAAAATGCAGTGCAGATATGCAGATAAGGTGCAAGGGCCATGACGGGGTAGATTGTGAGATCAAAAGTTCATCTTTATCATATGAGAAGTCTGTTCAAGAGTCTTATAACAGCGGGATAGAAGCTGTCCTTGAGCCTGGTAGTACGTGTTCTCAGGCTCTTGTACCTTCTACCCTATGGAAGGGTGGGTGGGGGAGAGAATGACCAGAATGGGAGGGGTCTTTGATTATGTTGGCTGCTTTCCTGAGGCAGCAGGACGTGTAGACACAATCTATGGAAGGGAGGCTGGTTTTCGTGATAGACTGGACTGTGTCCATGACTCTGCAATTCTTTGTGGTTTTGCTATAACCTTTATATTCATTAAATCCTATAACCTATCTGCTAACTCCATCACTTCCTTGCGAACTATGAAAAAGTACAGCTACATTGATATAGTATCTCTCCATGACAACCTAAAATTCTTCACAGCCAGTGTTATAATTCAGCCAGGGATACAGGATCATGAGGCAGCATCAGTTCTGATCCTACCTAAATTATGATTGAACCCGTATCTTCTTTTCTCCATGTCCCTTAACACATTCAGCTTACAATCAAACTATCAGTTTCAGAGCTGGAATTGTCCCAACGTCCAGGTAGAGGTGTCCAAAGTGTACTACAGTGTCCCATAAGCAACAGAGCCTGTCATCTGCTTTCGAGGTGTTAATTGGTTTGCAATTAATGCTGGCTGACCCGCTGAGTTCCTCCAGCATTTTGTGTGTTGCACTTGCAGGGCAGCTGGTGGAAGCAGACTTAGTGGCAATTTTCAAAGAGGGATCTTGGTTGAATTCTTGGAAAAGGGTATTGTTGGATGAGCATTGGGACAGAATAGGGAAATGGGACGTACTAGACAGATCACAGAACCAAGGGGCCAAATGGACGATAAGGTTCTATCAATCAGCTGCCTGTCTTTCAATTCTCTTCAATTGGTTTATTATTGTCACATGTACCGAGACAAAGTGAAAAGCTTTTGTGTGCCCTCCAGACAGATCATTCCATACATAAGTACACCGAGGTGGTACAAAAGGAAATCAGAATGCAGAATATAGTGTTACAGTTAGAGAACGTGCAGTGCATGGGCCATGACGAGGTAGATTGGGAGATCAGGAGTTCTTTATTGTGCAAGAGATCCATTCAAGAGTCTTATCACAGTGGGATGTCTGACTCTGAGAACAGCTCCCCATCCCACTCTCAAAACAGTGCCTTGGGGGTAGTTTAAACAATCTGGAACTTGATGCAGGTCAAAGGCTTTGGTTCAATGTGTTGTCTGAAAGGTGGCTCGTCTGACAGCACAGTACTCCCTCAGTGCGTTGCCCTGAATTTTCCCTCTGTTCTGGAGTGGGGTGTGAACCCACAACCCTCTGACGTGAGATGAGAGAGCTGGCCAACTGCAAAGGGGTGGAGAAGGTGAGGAGGTTGGCTGAGTGACGGTACAAGCTTGGGTTGTAGTGATATAGCCCCGACTCGAGGGACTGAATGGCCTCCCCTGTGCTACAGTGGTTGTGATGATCTCGGTTTCTCCTGCAGCGTCGATTGAGCATCAAGTGGCACAGCATGACGAAATGCTGGGCGTCCACGAGGTCCGGCTGGCGGACATCGACCTGCGGTTCCAGATGTTGGAGACGGCGAGCTACAACGGGAGGCTGATCTGGAAAATCCAGGACTACGAACGGCGGAAGCGGGAAGCCATCTCCGGGAAGACCCTGTCACTCTACAGCCAGCCCTTCTACACCAGCTCCTTCGGGTACAAGATGTGCGCCCGGGTGTACCTCAACGGGGACGGAATGGGTAAGGGCACGCACCTGTCGGTCTTCTTCGTGGTGATGCGCGGCGAGTACGACTCGCTGCTGCCTTGGCCCTTCAGGCAGAAGGTGACCCTCACCTTGCTCGACCAAGGACTGAACAAGGGCCACGTGTCGGACACTTTCAAGCCGGACCCCAACAGCAGCAGCTTCGGAAGACCCCAGGGGGAGATGAACGTGGCTTCCGGTTGCCCCCTGTTTGTCGCCCAGACGGTACTGGAAAACAAAAACCACCAATACATCAAGGACGACACCATTTTCATCAAGATTACAGTGGATGTATCGGACCCCCTAGAACCCTGAAGCCTGTTGATTGGTCCACCGGAATTGTGCAATAGTCCCATGATCAAGAGCTGATTGCCTTGAGAGCATTCAGGACTGTGTCTGACACTGTTCAACTGAGTTGAAGATCTGGGGCCAGACAGTAAATTATAAAACTATGTTAACTTCTTATAACTGCTTATATTATATAGTATTATTAGTCTCTGATATGCTGTTGTATTATTATTCAGTGACTATTTACTCCTCTCCCATCTTAAGAGGGAAATATGTCTTTGTTTCAGATGTGTTTTTATGGAAAGAATAATTAAATCTTAAATTGTTATCACAAGAGTGTAGGATGTAGTTCATTCTCTCCGCTATGGGTAGGGCAAGGTCCAAGTGTGTCTGGAACAGCAGGGATGAAGGTCGATGTGAATGAGTGGAGGCTAGAGGCAATGAATGGACTCCCCAGCAGCCTGAAGCTTTGACTTGGCCTTCTTGACGATAAGAACATAAGAAATAGAAGCAGAAGGAGACCATTCAGCCCCTCATGCTGCTCTGTTATCACCACTGATTTTTTTTTTGCACAGCATACTAACACCACATCACTTAATTCCCTTAATATCCAAGCATAGAACATACAACAGTACAGGAACAGGACCTTCGGCCCACGATGTTGTGCTGAACTAATTAAGCTAGTGACACCTAATTACACTATGCCTTCTGCCTGCTCATGGTCCACATCCCTCCACTCCCTGCACATCCATGTGCCTGTCTAAGAGCCTCTTAAACACCGTTATCGTATCTGCCTCCACCACCACCCCTGGCAGCGCATTCCAGGCACCCACCAGTGTGTGTGTGTAAAAAAAAACTTGCCCTGCACATCTCCTTTAAACTTGCCCCCTCTCACCTTAAGTGCATGCCCTCTAGTATTCAACATTTTGACCCCGGGAAGAAGATACTGGCTGTCTACTCCATCTATGCCTCTCAAAATTTTGTAAACTTCTATCAGGTCTCCTCTCAGCCTCCACCGGGCCAGAGAAAACAAACCAAATTTGTCCAGCCTCTCCTTATAAAACCTGCCCTCGAATCCAGGCAACATCCTGAATGTCCTGAATATAGTCAGTGACATCCTCCACAAGCCCCTTGGGAAGAGAATTCCAAACAATAAAACTCTGATAATCTTCCATATGACTACTCAGAATTCCCAATATTTCAGCATCTGGCTCATCAGATGGTGTTTCCTGTGCTCCGTCAACTGACCAGGGCCCAGATTCCGGTGCTCCCTTGAAACTCCCATTCACTGGAATATTCACTATAATGCTGTGTAACATCTATTGAAAACAAAATGAATTGAAAGTGTGCTGGGGTACTAACATGAGTGATATCCAATAATCTGAAAAATCTCAAAGTCCCGAGCAGGCCGGATTAAAGGTTTGCTGTTTCTTGCTACTCTCCATGTTAATACATTTCTTCTTGGCCAATTAGGATAGAACACCTCACATTGTTCTAAACTCAAGGGTATAGACAGGTCTACTCGATCTCTCCTCGCAGTCCATCTGGTGAATGTCTGCTGCATTCAATCTATCACAAGTACACGCTAGCTTGGATAGGGAGACCAAACTTTTAGACTCTATTTGATAATGGTATCGAGATACAGTGAAAACCTTTTGTTTTTCATCTGGACAGACCATGCCATCATGTCATACATAATTACATCCAGGCAGTAACAGAATACAGAATATAGTGTTACATTTGCAGTGAAAGTGTAGTGCAGGTAGACAAGTAAAGTGCAAGAGCCACGATGAGGTAGATTAGGAGAGTTCATCTTTAGAGTGTATGAGGTCCATTCAAGAGTCTGATAACAGTGGGACAGAAGCTACCCTTGAGCCTGGTGGTACGTGCTCTCAGGCTTTTGTACCTTGTGCCTGACGGGAGAGGGGAGAAGAGAGAATGTCCGGGATGGGAGGGGTCCTTGATTATGTTGGCTGCTTTCCCAAGGCAGCTGAAAGTGTAAGGATGTATTCCAGGTATGGACTCGCCAAAGCCATATGCAATTGCTATAAAATGCCTTCACTCTTGTACCGAATCATCTTGCAATGAAAGCCAATGCACCATTTACCTTCCTAATTACTTGCTGTACCTGCAAGATAACCTTCAGTGACTCCTGTATGAGGACTCCTAGTCCCTCTGAACCCCAACATTGTTCAATCTCTCACCATGTAAAAAAAATAATCTGCCCTTCCATT
Organism: Pristis pectinata; assembly: GCF_009764475.1. Lineage (NCBI taxonomy): Eukaryota > Metazoa > Chordata > Chondrichthyes > Rhinopristiformes > Pristidae > Pristis > Pristis pectinata. The sequence goes on along the minus strand of NC_067439.1, from coordinate 5,937,879 downwards.
TTTATTTCCAAAGTTGAAAAAAGTACTACCCACCAACGTAGATACCAGTCCCTTCCCTCCCATCCCTCTTCCAATGCCCCAATCCCAGGAATCAAAATCCTTTGGCCTTCTGGTACCTGTTATGGGTTTCAGTGAAAGGCAGATGACTCTGGAGCACAAGGGACAAGGGGAAAAAGAAGCGAAGGGGAGAGTGAGGGGGAAATGTCTCTGAAATGAACGAATGTTCCTGAGGTGTGGGTAATAATGCCAAGGCCGCACTTCTTGGCTGTCGCCTCATGTTGCGTGACTCCTGCTGGGCGACGTTCCCCTGGAAATGGAGGAGAGGAAGTTCAGGATTTTAATAGGCAGGAAGGTGAACAATAAAGGGGAAAAGGGAGATGGGTGAGGAAGAGGGAGAGGGGTGAGGAAGGGAGATGGATGAGTAAGAGAGAGAATGAGACAGAAGGGAAAGAGAGAAAATAATGGGAGAGAATAAAGAGAGAGAGGAAGAACTGGGAGAAAGAAACAGGGAAAGCGAGAGTATTGGGAGAGTATTAGAAGCAGAGGATTGAGACGAGTATTGGGAGGAAGTTAGAAGGCAGCTCACCACCACCCTCTCAAGGGCCACTAGGGATGGACAATGAAATGCTGGCTCAGCCTGCGAAGCCCACATCCCTTGAATGAATATATAAAAGAAAAATGAACAAAATATAGAAAAACAGATTGATGATTTGTGTTTTAGGGCTCTTAAATTCATTAAGCAGAGGATATGTTCATTTACATTTGATTTTCCCTATTGGTCCATTTCCGTTCTCGCTCCCCTTTTCGTCCTACACAAAGTCCTTCACACGTAACCTGTAGACTGAGGTTCCAGCTGCATGCCTCAAGCTGTATAAAATTCCCAGCTGTTGAGACATGTCGTACTGAACCACCTCAGTGCCCCCATCGTGTTCTAATCCAAGGGGCGATCCCACAGCTTAGATTTATTTGCATGTTTTCACTTTCATTTTTAGCCACTTCAGTAGCCTGCTGACATCATGGGTATAAAGATAAAAAGGAAGGTACATGTATACTTGGGAACAGGGAGGTGCGGAGGAAGTTACGGAGACAGAGAGGGGTTCGGGACACAACTGGGTGGAGGTATTTAAATTTACTAGACTAGGAGCCAGTGTGGGTCAGTGAGGGGGGTGGACACGAGGGAAGGGGGTCTCTGCAAGTTAAGACACAGGGCAGTAGAGTTTAGGATCTCAGATTTACAGGTGGAAGGCCCAGGAGGGAACATGTTTGATGTTACAATCCTTTCTGAAGCTCATGGAGGCTTTATCCAGGCGTAAGCATTGACAGCCATGTTCGGCCAATCAATGAACCAGTTGGGCTTCCTCCTGAGGACCCCATCATCTTTGAAGCCCGTCTTCATCCGATTGGATTCACTCTGTGATATTCAGAAACAACTAGTAGCACAAGATATAGAGCAAAAAAACTGCTGGACGATCTCAGCGGGTCAGGCAGCATCTGTGGAGGGAGATGGGCAGTCAATGTTTCAGGTCAAGACCCTTCATCTGGACTGATAGATAGAGGGAAGGCGGCCAGGTTAAAGGGGAAGGGGCGGAGCAAGAGCTGGCAAGTGACAGGCAGATCCAGGTGAGGAGGGGTGATTGGAGGAGGGGAGAGTGGAAACAGTGACAGAGGCTGCGAGGTGATAGGTGGAGGCAGCAATAGGGCTGCACATGATGGAATCTGATAGGAGAGGAAGGTGCAGCGTGGAACCAGATGAGGATGGTGCCGTTGCAGTCTGGCGGACAGACCTTGCAGAAGCCAGGCAACAGCTCCTCATACCTACGACACTCCAGCACCAAACAAAGCAAAGTCCATGAGACTGGACACATCCTGGTTACAGTGCTGAAAGCCTGTGCTCCCGAACTAGTCACAACTCTAGTCAAGATATTCAGGTGTAGTGACAACGCTGGCATCTACCCAACAACATGGCAAATTGCCTCGGCATGTCCTGTTGTCAAAAAGCAGGGCAAATCCAATGGGGTTAATTGTTGGCCGATCTGTCTACTCTCAGTCATCGACAGGGCAATGGAAAGTGTCATCAGCTGTGCTCCCAGTTACTCACAAGTAACGGCTTCACAAATGTCCCATTTAGAACCATCTGTCTCAGACCTCATTGCAGCCTTGGTCCAAACATGGAGCAAAGAGTCACTTCTATGAATGAGGTGAGAGAGACCGCTTTCAACAACAAAGTGTTGACCAAGTACGGCATCAAAGAGCCCCAGTCAACCTGAGATCAATGGACAAGAAGGGGCTGTAATCATTCTTTGCCGTAGAGGAAGATGTTTGCGTTTGCTGGAGTCAATCGTTGCAGCCCCAGGACATCAGTGCAGAGGTTCCTCAGGGCGATGTCCTGGGCCCAATCACCTTTAGCTGTTTCGTCAATGACTTTTCTTCCAATATAAGGTCAGAAGTGGGAAGGTTAGCTGGCAATTGGGGTTCAATTCCACTTGCAACTCCTCAGCAACTGAAGCAGCCCATAGCTGCATGCAGCAAGACCTATACAACATTTAGCGTGGTGACTGAGTCCTGGGTAACATGCACACCAAGAAGTGCCAGGCGATGACCATCTCCCACAAGGGAGGGTCCAACCACCTGCCCTTGATATTCATTAGCATTACCATCGTCATGTCCTCCAGCATCAGCTTCCTGGTCACCAGTGGTTGGAGACTCAACCGGGGCAGCTTCATAACTACCATGGCCACAAGAGCAGGTAGGAGGCTAGGTATCCTGCAGTGAGTGAGTGACTCTCATACAGGGCATGTCAGAGGCGTGATGGAGTTGAGATGATCGCAGTTTCGACGATACTCAAGTAGTTTGATGCCATCTAGGACAAAGCAGTTTACCTGATTGGCAGCCATTCACCACTGATGCACTGTGTCTGCAGAGCATACACCTCAGAATCAGAATCAGGTTTATTATCACTGACATATGATGAGAAATTTGTTGTTTTGCAGCAGCAGTACAGTGCAAGACATAAAAATCTTTCAATTACAAAAATAAATAAATATTGCAAAAGAAAAGGAATAGTGGGGCAGTGTTCATGGGTTCATGGACTGTTCAGAAATCTGATGGCGGAGGGGAAGAAGCTGTTCCTGAATCTTTGAGTGTGGGTCTTCAGGCTCCTGTACCTCCTCCCTGATGGTAGTAATGAAAAGAGGACACGTCCCAGGTGGTGAGGGTCCTTAATGATAGATGCTGCCTTCTTGAGGCACCACCTCTCAAAGATGCCCTCAGTGGTGGGGAGGGTTGTGCCCATGATGGAGCTGGCTGAGTCTATAACCAATAAAATACACTCCAGTTACTTGCCCAGACTACTACAACAGCACCTCCCAAACCCTTGACTTCTTGTCAAAGTCAAACTCGAGTTTATTGTCATATGCTCAAGTACATGTGTGCACAGGTGCAATGAAAAACTTACTTGCAGCAGCATCACAGGCGCATAGCATCAGATAAGCAGCATTCACAAGAAAAACATAAATTAAACATAAATTAAACATAAATTAACACAATTTTTACAAGAAAGAACATAATTACAACAAACAAAAAGCCCATTTTGGTGCAAAGTTATTGGTACCGCAACTGCTCTGCCTGTGGCCGCAAGAAACCGCAGAGTTGTGGACACAGCTCAGTACATCACAGAAACCAGCCTCCCCTCCATGGACTCTTGTCTACACTTCTTGCTGCCTCGGTAAAGTAACCAACATAATCAAAGACCCCATCCACCCTGGACATTCTCTCTTCTTCCCTCTCCCATTAGGCAGAAGATACAGAAGCCTGAAAGCACATACCACCAGGCTGAAGGACAGCTTCTGTCCTACAGTTATAAGACTATTGAACGATCCCTAGTACCATAAGATGAACTCTTGACCACACAATCTAACTCATTATGACCTTGCATCAGTTATGCAGAGTATCTAATGTAATAGGTTGACATAATTTAAGAAAAGATATTAATGCATTGGAGAGGTGGTTTACTAGACTAATACTTGGGGTGTGCAGGCTGTCCTATGAGGAAAGGTTGGACAGGATAGGTTTGTATCTATTGGTATTGGTATTGGTATTGGTTTATTATTGTCACTTGTACCGAGGTACAGTGAAAAACTTGTCTTGCATACCGATCGTACAGGTCAATTCATTACACAGTGCAGTTACATTGAGTTAGTACAGAGTGCATTGAGGTAGTACAGGTAAAAACAATAACAGTACAGAGTAAAGTGTCACAGCTACAGAGAAAGTGCAGTGCAATAAGGTGCAAGGTCACAACAAGGTAGATCATGAGGTCAGAGTCCATCTCATCATATAAGGAAACCACTCAATAGTCTTATCACAGTGGGATAAAAGCTGTCCTTAAGTCTGGTGGTACGTGCCCTCAGGCTCCTGTATCTTCTGACTGATGGAAGAGGGGAAAAGAGAGAATGACCCGGGTGGGTGGGGTCTTTGATTATGCTGGCTGCTTCGCCAAGGCAGCGTGAGGTAAAGTCTAAGGAGGGAAGGCTGGTTTCCATGACGCACTGGGCTGTGTAGAAGAATGAGAGGTAACTTGATTGAAACATATACAGTTCTGAGGCAGCATTGATAGGGTGGACCGCGGGCTGTTCTATGTTCTATATGCTTCCTCTTGTGGAAGAATCTAGAAATAGAGCTCTCCGTTTAAAAATAAGGGGCTACCCATTCAACTTAGAGATGAGAAGTGTTTTCTTTCTCTCTGAGGCTTGAAAGGCCTTAGGACTCTCTTCCTCAGAGGGCATTGGAAGCAGAGTCATTGAATATACTGATGGCAGAGAGAGAGAGAGATCTTGGTGAGTCAAGGGGAGAGAGGTTACTGGGGTAGACAGTCAAAGTCAAGTTTATTGTCACACGCACAAGTCCATGTGTGCACAAGTGCAATGAAAAACTTACTTGCAGCAGCCTCACAGGCACATAGCATCATATAAGCAGCATTCACAAGAAAAACGTGAATTAAACACAATTTTTACAAGAAAGAACACAATTAGAACAAAAAAAAAGTCCATTTCAGTGCAAATTGATCAAAGTGGTCGTGGTGTTGCTAAACCGTAGTGATTAGGGTTGTGCCGGTTGGTTCAAGAACCAAATGGTTGAAGGGAAGTAGTTGTTCCTGAACCTGGTGGTGTGGGACTTCAGGCTTCTGTACCGCCTGCCCGATGGTAGCTGTGAGAAGATGAAGTGGCCCTCTTCTTGCAGCTACCAGACATAAGCTAGGAATGTGGAGCTGAGATTACAGTGAGATCAGCTGTGATATTTGAAGGGTACAGCGGTTTGGAGCAACCAATTGTCCATTCCTGATCTGAATTTGTACTTTCGTATAAACCAAGATCTAAGACAAAGCTGTTATGAAAAGGTTTCATTTCGATGGTATTGCAGATACTTCCACTGGCTCAAGTTCAAGAGAGTTCAAGTTCAATTATTTAACCAGGTCCCTGCAAACATCCAATTATGCAGAAATGAAGTCAGTTTACTTAGAAAACTGAGGCTGAGAAACTCAACCATATTGTGGTGTTAATTTTCAACATTACACAGCTGAAAGTCCTTTGAATCACAAGTAATTTCCAATTGCTTTGCTCCCCTCTGGTCAAATACTCCCTGGTGTGAGTCACACCTTGCACTGCAGATATGACTTAAACATCGGTGAGACGGCATTGTTTCCTTGGAAACACTCCTTTTGCAGCACTGTAGGGAATGTAGGTTGGGTTGTACAGGGACGCCTGGATATTTTCTCTTCTCCCCTCTCCCATCGGGCAGAAGATACAGAAGCCTGAAAGCACGTACCACCAGGCTCAAGCACAGCTTCTCTCCTGTTGTTATAAGACTCTTGAACAGACCTCTTGCACGATAAGATGGACTCAACCTCACAATCTACTTCATTGAGGCGTTGCACCTTATAGTCTACCTGCACTGCATTTTCTCTGTAACTGTAACACTATAATCTGGATTCTGTCATTGCTTTTGCCTTGTACTACCTCAATGGACTGATGTTGTGAAATGATCTGTATGGATGGCATGCACAACAACGTTTTTCACTGCACCTCAGTACATGTGACAATAATAAACTAATTACCAGTTGTTGGGTGACCATACTGTATTAGGGCCATGCTGAATATTGACTCTACCCCCAACCCCAGAAAGGTATGTCCTCACTTTGATTCAGTTCTGATGAAGGGTCATCCACGTGTAATGTTAACTCTGTTCCTCCTTCCACAGTATTCCCACCAACTGATGTTGTTATTTCAGATTTTCTGCGGATTTTTGCTTTCCTTGCTTTGATCGCTCTCCACATTGCCCCCAGCACACAAATCAATCCCTGCCAACACCACGCTGCAAAGCCTAAGCCCCAAACCACTGGCATGGTCCTGATTCCTAGAGCTTCTGGGCCCCCCCTGTTGCTCGGAGGCCACAATTACCCCTCTGCTAACTGTTGCACCTCCACCCCTTGAAACAATGATCTCCACTGGCTCCTGGTGCTGGCTGTAACCTCCCTGGATAACTGCCCGATCTCTGGCCCCGACCCTCAGCTTCAATTCTTCCTAAAGGACCCTTCTCCAATCTCCGACCTTCCTGAGAAACCAGTTCCTCATCCTCTAGCCGCTGGTCTTCTCTCACCCTAACTCTTCAGTCCAGCTTTGGTCCTGCGTGGCAAATTTTCCATCGCAGAATGCTGCAATACCCTTTCAGTGGTGCTGGAGGAGGGGAGGGGCTATAAGCAAAGAACCTCTATCCAGCATCCCATTAGGTCAACATCTGTTTAAACAGGAGAGGAAACTGTAACAACTTCTCCCATAAATAGCAGGATGATAGGATGGTCACCCAGAGATATATCACCCCGCCCCCCACTCCTCTCTCTCTCACCCCTTGCTCTCTCACCCCTCGCTCTCTCACGCTTCACTCTCTTTCACCCCCTCTCTCTCCCATCCCTCTCTCACCTCTCTCTCACCCCTCTTTCTCTCTCACCCTCTCTCTCCTCTCTCTTTCTCTCACCCCATCTCTTGCCCCCTTTCTCAACCTCTCTGGTACTCTCTCACCCCCTCTCACTTTCTCCATCTCTCTCTCTCACTCTCTCCCTCACCGCCTCTCTCCATCTCACTCCCTCTCTCTCTCACATACACTCTCACCAACCCCCCTCTCTCACCCACCGTCCCACTCACTCTCTCTTTCTCTCTTTTCCCTCACTCTCTCACCCTCTTTATTTTGCCCTCACACTATCACCCCAACCCTAACCCCCCCCCCTTAATTTGAATACGAGACAGTGAATCAATTCCCCGTAAAGCAGACGCTGTGATAATGGTACGAACTCTGGGCAGGTTATCTTTGATCTTTTCATCAAACCACACAATTGAAACCTCCTTATGACTCGTGGCACAAGCAGTTCAGAGAAACATCTGCTCAGGTGGTTCTGTAATAGTTACAACTGTGTGAAAAAAAACATTTTGGTTATGTGTGGATTTTGACTCCATCCAGTCATGGCCTAGACAAACCCAACCCCAACATGGACATTACAAGTCCAATCCCAACCTGCGCCACACAACCACTGCCAATCCCAGCCCCATCTAACCTGACCATGGTCTCCTCTGACAAAGATTATCACCCCATAGCCTCTGAACATCTAGATGGGTGAGGGAGACATGCCCAGCCAACAATAGACTTTATGTTTCTCAAAGAACACATTCAAATTAACCTCATTCCTGAGGCAGAAGAAAATGGCTTGCATGAGCTCATTTTGCTAGGGTCTGAAAAGATTCTCCATCAAATCAGGAGGTGGCGTATGTCATGTGGCAAAGATTAGGTTCTCAGTCTTGTGTGAAAGTGTGTGTGTGTTAGTGTGTGTGTGCGTGTGTGTGCGTTTGTGTGTGTGAGAGAGACAGAGAGGAAAGTCAGAATCAGCAAGATGATGGGACATGTTGCCATCCAGTCTGGTAAATAAAAAGACTCTTCATCTTTACAATGCAGCAAGTGATTAAATACAAATCCTGATCATGAGGATGAGGGTTTATGTTCCCAGTTGTTGAAGCAGAGTAAATCAATATTTAGGAGCTTAAATTCACATGTTCTAAATTTCATGCTGGAGAAAGGGGGAGGGGCGAGGGTGAATTCCCACCTGTTGTCTCCCCAGAGAATCCCAACCTGTCTTGGCCTCGACCAATCCAAACCCAGCCCTATCCTCGGCAAATCCAAACCTGACACAACCAAACCCATCCATGGCCAATCCAAGCCCGACCAGACCACGACCAATCCAAACCCAGCACAAGCACAGCCACCCTGAAACCGATCCAATCACAGCCAACCCAAACCAGCCCAAACAACCTAATCCCAGCCAATCCAAATCTGACCTGACCACTTCCCATCCAAACCCATCCCAAACATGGCTGCTCCACACCCACCCTGACTGCAGTCAACCTGAATGAATTATGCCACAGCCAACCAGAAACTGACCAAATTATGGCCAATACAGACCATACCACAGCCAACCTGATCCAACCCAACCCACCACAGACAACCTAAACCCAACACAACCCACCATAGCCAACCTAAACCCAACACAACCCACCACAGCCAACCTAAACCCAACCCAACACATCACAGCCAACCTAAACCCAACACAACCCACCACAGCCAACCTAAACCCAACCCAACACACCACAGCCAACCTAAACCCAACACAACCCACCACAGCCAACCTAAACCCAACCCGACCCACCACAGCCAATTTAATCCAATCTTACCTGACCCACCCAACCTAAACACAACCCAACTCACCACAGCCAACCTAAACCCAATCCAACCCACCACGGCCAACCTAAAGCCAACACAACCCACCACGGCCAACCTAACCCAACCCAACCCACCACAGCCAACCTAAACCCAACCCAACCCACCACAGCCAATCTAAACCCAACCCAACCCACCACAGCCAACCTAAACCCAATGCACCACAGCCAATCTAAACCCAACCCAACCCACCACAGTCAACCTAAGCCCAACCCACCACAGTCAACCTAAGCCCAACACATCACAGCAAATCTAAACCTAACCCACCACAGCGAACCTAAACCCAACCCCACCCACCACAGTCAACCTAAGCCCAACCCACCACAGCCAACCTAAACCCAACACAACCCACCACAGCCAACCTAAACCCAACACAACCCACTACGGAAAACCTCAGCCCAACCCAACCCGCCACGGCTAACCTAAGCCCAACCCAATCCACAACAGTCAACCTAAGCCCAACCCACCACAGCCAACCTAAACCCAACACAACCCATCACAGCCAACCTAAACCCAACACAACCCACCACAGCCAACCTAAACCCAACACAGCCCATCACAGCCAACCTAAACCCAACACAACCCACCACGGCCAACCTAAGCCCAACCTAACTCAAACTGACTACAACCAACCTAAACCCAACCCAATTTAACCCAACCACAGCCAACCTAAACCCATCTCAATCCAATCAAATACCAGCCAGACGGCTCATAATTTTTTGACACCCAATCTGACCTGGCACATACCAGGTCTGGTCAGGACTAGCTGGAGAGCCAGGTTCTCCCTCTGGTTACCTGAACCTGTGCTCTGGAATCTCTCCCCAAACCTCCCTCCTCCTCTTTGCATGAGCTTTTAGTCACTTGCCGTGACACCTCATTATGTGGCTTTGTGTCAGATACTACTTCAATGACATTCCCATGAAACTCCTTGGTAGCCGTGCCTATGTTCAAGGTCGATTATTATAGGAGACTGACAAATGTCTTTCCCACTGTCTTCTGGTTGCCTGTGTTCCATTAGCTGCCAGTGAGTCAACTATTGAGCAACTTTGTCTACAGTCGAAAGTTTGGGGAAACCACCAATTTCCTTTTAAAAGTTCAGGGGCAAATGTTTAACTGGGTGTCTGGGATATAAGTAAGCCACAGACATCTGACATTAGTAGATAACAAGCAACTGTTAGACTGCAATGAGTAACCACCCGATGAAATACAACCTGAACTGACAAACATTTGCATCTTACATGACAATCTCCCTGCTCGTGGGGATATTATGTGATTTAGGCACTTGTTTCTACCAGAGATGCTCGTGTGGGTGGGTGTCAGCTGTGAGTCAGTGGGTGGCTCTGTTGCCTCTGAGTCAGGATGCTTGTGGGTTCGTGTACCGCTCCTGGGCTGTGACTTGGAGCACTCAGGGAGAGTGCTGCCCATCATCGGTACCCTCAACAGAGTTATGAATAATCCTGTCACATTAACTCAAAGATCAGGGTTGTGTAAGCTAATATTCATCCAGTAACTTCCCTTTTCTAAAACTAAATTAAAATCTGGTTCATTGTTATGAACATAAAACAGAAGTTTCAGATTTCCAACATCTGTAGTTTGTTTTTGATTTTCACTGTGGTTCACCATTACATTGCATTTTGTGGGATCTTGCTGTGCACAGTTCCCCACACTGTAAAAATAACTCCAAGACTTCCACTGCCCTTTGTGTGAGGAGGTGCCTGGTTACATCGCCCTGATGGATTTCAGTTGCTGGCTCCAAAATGTTCCACTGGAGAAAACATTACCTTCCTTCTGATTTTGAATTCCTATTAATCAGCACAAATATTCGCCATTAAATCATCCAGTCTTCTCTCTTTTAGCCCACTGTCCCATCTGCCCTCCCCACCTCCCTTATCTGGTTCCAGGCTCCACCTTCCTCTCCCATCAGATTCCACCATCTGCAGCCCTCTGTTGCCTCCACATCTCACTGTCTCCACTCTCTCCTCCTCCTCCATCTGCCTATCACCCCCTCCTCACCTGGATCCACCTATCGTTTTCCCCACCCCTTCCCCTCACCTCTTTATACTGGCTGTCTCCCCTCTGCCCTTTCAGTCAAGATGAAATGTCTCGAAACGTTGACTATCCATTTCCCTCCACAGATGCGGCCTGACTGACTCACCGAGTTCCCACAGCAGTTCATTATTGTTTGCTCCAGATTCCAGCATCTGCAATCTCTTAAGTGTCTCTCTTCTTTTTTCTGCAATTCTGCAAAAATTACCCTAGTTTTAAAACTCTTCATGGGGCACTGTCCCGGGCCAAGTGAGGAACAATCCAAGTGAAGTATCTCCATCTGTTTACACAACTCACTAAGCTTGCCATACTCTACCTGGGTAGTCTGCAACCCAATGGTGTGAACGTTGAATTTTCCAATCAGGCAACACTTACCTTCTGTGTTCCCGCCCTCTCTTCTCTAAATACTGGTTTTCTTCCCTCTCCACTCTCCGTTCAGATGTTGGGTTTCGAACTAAAACATCGACAAATTTTTGATCCCCATTGCATCAAAAAATGTTCACTCCTGAGTCCCTGGCTCTGGTCCCTGGTTCCAGATTCCATAATCACTGGGAACACTTTCTCTCCATCCACTCTACTAGCTCCCCTTAATATCTTGAATGAAATCGGCCTTTAACTTAAATTCCAATAAACATAAGTTCAGTTTAGAGTCATAGAGCCATAGGGCTAAGCGTACACCTCAAGGATGTGTGCTTTGCCCACTGCTCTGCTCTCTCTACATTCATGACTGTGTGGCTAGGCACAGCTCAAACGCCATCTATAAATTCACCAATGACACCACTATTGTTGGCAGAATCTCAGCTGGCGATGAGGAGGCGTACAGGAGTGAGACAGATCGGCCGGTTGAGTGGTGTCTCAACAACAACCTCGCACTCAACGTCAGCAAGACCGAGGAATTGATTGTGGACTTCAGGAAGGGGAAGTCGGGAGAACACACACCAGTCCTCATTGAGGGGTCAGTGGTGGAAAAGGTGAGCAGCTTCAAGTTCCTGGGTGTTAACATCTCCGAGGATCTATTCTGGACTCAATACATTGATGCATTCACGAAGAAGGCATGCCAGCGGCTCTACTTCGTTAGGAGTTTGAGATTTGGTAGGTCACCAAAGAATCTTACAAATTTCTATAGATGTGCGGTGAAGAGCACCCTGACTGGTTGCATCACTGCCTGGTATGGAGGCTCCACTGCGCTGGATCGCAAGAGGCTGCAGAGGGTTGTAGACTCAGCCAGCTCCATCACAGGCACAATGCTCCCCACCATCGAGGACATCTTCAAGAGGCGGTGCCTTAAGAAGGTGGCATCCATCTTTAAGGACCCTCACTATCCGGGACCTGCTCTCTTCTCGTTACTATCATGAGAGAGGAGAGACAGGAGTCTGAAGATCCACACTCAACGATTCAGAAACAGCTTCTTCCCCTCCACCATCAGATTTCTGAACAATCCATGAACCCATGAACACTAATTCATTATTCCTTTTGTTTTGCACTATTTATTTATTTTTGTAATTTATAGATTTTTATGTCGTTGCACTGTACTGCTGTTGTAGAACAACAAATTTCACATCATATGTCAGTGACGATAAATCTGATTCTGATTCTGATTCATAGAGAGATACAGCACAGAAACACTGAGTCCACACCAACAATCAACCACTCATTTGCACTATTCCTAAACTAATCTCATTTTATTCTCCACAATTTCCCATCAATGCCCCATTCTACCCCTCACCTACACACTAGGGGCAATTTATAGTGGCCGATTAACCTACCAACCCACACATCTTTGGGATGTGGGAGGAAACCGGAGCACCTGGAGGAATACTAGGTAGTTACAGAGAGAATGTGCAAGCAGCCATTTTGTTTTAGTGTCTCATCTCTTCCTGTTGTATAATCTTGGGTTACCCAGGGTCTCATATCTGGTAAACTTGCATTCGAAAGACCACATCCCATCCTTAAGATGTGGAGGCCAGGACTACTAACTTGCATTCGAAAGACCACATCCCATCCTTAAGATGTGGAGGCCAGGACTACTAACTAGTTTTCTTGGGATGATCTCATCAGCACTGCACAGCTCAAACTCATCTACCCTCTTGTACAAGAATAAGAGAACTGAATAAATATTTGAAAGGAAAAAGTTGGCAAGGTTAGCAGGAGAGGGGTGTGGCAGGACTAAACTGGACAGGAAGCTGAGTGTGCTCCTTGTGTGCCGTATTGTCCTAGGGCCGGTCAAAAGATTCTCATAAGTAAGTCAGTCAGGTTTTCATGATAATCCATCAACCTTACCATTCTCAAATTCCTGCAGTGGCGTTCTACATTGCAGGCTGAAACTCTCTAGTCTGGTACCCTTGGGACCTGACCAGTGCCAGACCACAGAAAGTCCAGACCACAGAAATTTCCCCTTGATTATCTTCCTCTGAGGAGGAGAACTATTCTGTAGTACAGACACTCCCCAGGTTACGTAAGGCTCAGAGAACTGTCTGTAAATCCAAAACGCTGTTGGCTAAAATTGCACAATTAGCTACTGTTTAGTACAGATTTTAGTTAATTTTAGATCTTGGTTAGAATTGGTTAATTAGAGCAGATCTGTACTACAGATTGAAAACATGAAAGACTAGAGGGCTTCCACCTGTATTATTCAGGACCACCTGATAGGTTGCAGTTTCCTTGAGCATCAGTGTCTCCCTATCCATCTTATTAGATCCACTTAATTTCTTGGATGAAATCAACCTATAACATAAATTCCAGTGAACACATTTAATTTCGAGATACAACACAGAAACAGGCTCTTCGGACCACCGAGTTCATTCTGATCATCAACCAGCCACTTACACCAATCCTACACCAATCCCATTTTATTCTCCCCACACCCCCATCACCTCTACCACTCACCTACATTCTAGGGGTAATTTACAGCGGCCAGTTAACCCACCAACCAACACATCTTTGGGATGTGGGAGGAAACTGGAGCATACAGAGGGGCTGAGGGGAGATCTAATTCAGGATCATAAAATTACAAGAGTCCCAGGTAGATTAAATTAGAATCTATCTCCCCTTATTGGAGGGGTCAAAAATGAAATGAGACATAGATTTAAATCAATTGGTAGAAGAGGGGAGAATTAGTGAGCAGAAACCCTTGTTATATTACACAGCATTAGGATGTGGCCTTGAAGAGCTGTGACCTACAGTGTTGCTGAGCTACAGTTTGATCCCGAACTCTGGCGCTGTCTGTGTGGAGTATGCACGTTCTCCCTGTGACCGTGTGGGTTTCCCCCAGATGCTCCAGTTTCCTCCCACATCCCAAAGACTGTTGGGTCAGTAGGTTAATTTGCCGCTGTAAACTGCCCCTAGTGTGTAGGTGATTGGTAGATTGTTGGGGGGAAGTTGATGGGACTATAAGGATAATTAAAAATAGGATCAGTGTAAAATAATCCAATGGTCAGCATGGACTCGGTGGGCTGAATGGCCTGTTTCCGTGCTATATGACTTTAAGATGTGGGATGAGTGCTGGAAAGCAAGGGATTTGAGGTTCTGAGTGGGATCATTGTATAGGCTTTGAGAAGCCTCTGAGAGACAGAGAGATGGAGACAGGGACAGGATGGACAAACAAATAGACAAAGACTGACAGGTTGATTGATGATTGGATTGGATTGGATTGGATTGGATTGGATTGGATTGGATTGGATTGGATTGGATTGGATTGGATTGGATTGGACTGGATTGGATTGGACTGGATTGGACTGGACTGGACTGGACTGGACTGGACTGGACTGGACTGGACTGGATTGGATTGGATTGGATTGGAGAGATGTGGGGACTCCAACGAGGCCAGAAATAGAGGAGAGAGGTTTCACCTGTTGTAAGGCTGGAGGAAGTTGCCAGGATGGAGGGAGTAGTTGCATAGTTGCACTCCTCTCAAGAGTAGGCACATAACATCAATGCTGAGGTCAGCTGGTTCCTGATGCTTAGAGCAGCTTGCCTCTCTATTAATTCCCTTCTCCTCCAGTTACTGCTTACCCATCAGTTGAAGGTGTTGCTCCCATTCTGAGGTCTACCTTACACTCTTTCCCCAGCCCTGATTCATCGGAACATGCCCAGCATGGGTAGGGTTTCCCCCTGCAAGCTTGCCGGCCTGTTATGGGGGTGGTTCCACAATGGATCCCGAACCAATATTAACTGGAATGTGATACATATCTCCTAGCTTTCCTTTGGGAAAGGCAGCCTCTGCAGCAAGGTGTTTGACTCAAGTGAGTCAATGATAGTTGGGTGTTAGCTCTGGTTTCTTGTGATGTAGCTAACACATTGCTGCCCCTAGGACACACAACATCTAGACCCTCTGTAGGTTGTTATCACAGCAGTAGAAGGTGATGGGCTTGTTGATGAGATCTTCTTGTGTCTCAAGGTGATGAGGTTTGGGGTTCTTCCTTCCTGAGCCAGGAGAACATTCCCAATTCTCATCTTTGCCACATACATTTTCCCCGACTGCAGTTCACCCACTGGGGCTGCACTGCCACCAACATTTAACCAGAGTCCATAACAGTCTGCGACATCTCAGGATGGTGCCCCTGGTCGACAGGAAGCTGGCACCTGTCTGAATCCAACCATGCTCAAGAGAGCCAAACCCTTTGTCACACCCACTGCTTTTGGAACCTGTAAGAAAATGAGCTTGAGGTTAGACTTGGGTTACCAACATATTAGTTGGCCACTTCTTGACATCCATCAAGTGTAAAGTGTGAGCCTGAGTTCCTCCTGATCTGCTCAGATGAAGTAATACTTCCATGTAAACTGGAACCTGAGGTCACCATCCCACAATAAGGGGTAGGACAGAGATGAGGATTTCCTTCACTCAGAGAATGATGGATCATTGGAATCCTCTACGTCAATGGGCCCTGGAGGCTCAGTCACTGAGTACAGTGATGTACAGTGGAGAGCATTCTGACTGGTTGCATCACCGCCTGGTATGGAGGCTCCAATGCGCTGGATCATAAGAGGCTGCAGAGGGTTGTAGACTCAGCCAGCTCCATCACGGTCACAACCCTCCCCGCCATCAAGGACATCTTCAAGAGGCGGTGCCTCAAGAAGGCAGCATCCATCACTGAGGACCCTCGCCACCTGGGACATGTCCTCTTCAAGTTACTACCATTGGGGAGGTGGTACAGGAGCCTGAAGACCCCCACACAACGTTTCAGGAACAGCTTCTTCCCCTCCGCCATCAGATTTCTGATCAGTCCATGAGCACTACCTCGTTATTCCTCTTTTGCACTATTTATTTATTCTTGTAACTTTTAGTAATTTTTATGTCTTGCACTGTACTGCCTCTGGAAAAACATCAAATTTCACAACGTGTGTCAGTGATAATAAACCTGATTCTGATGCAAAACAAAAGTCAATGGAAATGGAGACACATGAAGGGTCTCGGCTCGAAACATCGACTCTTCGTTTCCCTCCGCGGATGCTGCCTGACCTGCTGAGTTCCTCCAGCATTTATTGTGTGTTGCTCAATGGAAATGGGAATTTTGCTGGAAAATGGTTTGGATGTGGAAGATTAGCCATGGTGTTGTTGAACAGTGGGGCAGGTTCAAGTGTGCTAATGGGCCATTTCTGCTTCTGTTTATAGTTTGAAACTCTCTAGTCTGGCTGCATTGGGGCCTGACTGGTGCCAGACCACAGAATTCCCTCTGATCATCTTCCCCTGAGCAAGAGAGCTGTTCTTTTTAAGTGCAGGACTCTCCACAGATTACATGAAGTTCCATTCCTGAGAACTGTTGGTAACTCAAAGTTTCCATAATTGGAAACACTGTCTGCTGAAATTGCAAAAGTTGCACTGGTAGGTTAATTAGCTACAGGTTAGTATAGATCTAAGTTAACTTTAGATCTTAACTAATTCCAACTAAGATCTAATTAATTAATACAGATCTGTACTGCAGATCCAAAACATGATGGACTGTGGGAGTTGCTGAAACACAGTGCTAGACCAAAGAATTTTGACCAGTAATGCGGAGACACAAGAGATTCTGCAGATGCTGGAATCTGGAGCAACACACAAAATGCTGGAGGAACTCAGCAGGTCAGACAGCATCTATGGTGGACAGTCGACATTTCTTCTGAGGATAGGTTGAGTGAGCTGGGGCTTTTCTCTTTGGAGAGAAGGAGGTGACTTGATGGAGGTGCACAAGATGATAAGAGGCATAGATCAAGTGGACAGTCAGAGACTTTTACCCAGTGTGACAATGGCTAACACGAGGGGATGTAATTTTAAGGTGATTGGAGGAAGGTATAAGGGGGATGTCAGGGGTAAGTTTTTTACACAGAGTGGTGGGTGTGTAGAACGCAGTGCCAGCAGAGGTTGTGGGGGCAGATACATTAGGGACACTTAAGAGCCTCTTGGATAGCCCCCCATTTCTCTATCATTCACGTGTCTATGTTGGAGGGAAGAGTTAGATAGATCTTAGAGCAGGATAATATGTCGGCACAACATTGTGGGCCGAAGGGCCTGTACTGTGCTGTAATGTTCTATGAAAGGATAGCTCTGGTTCCCGACACACCAGCTAAACAAAGCAGTCCCACATTATTAGGCCTAGAGAATTGTCTCAATACTTTACACTCTTAGTGTGACCAACCCTTGTACTTCTAAACTACAATGAACATTGGACAATCTTCTTCACAAAAAAAACCTCCCCTCATCTGAGGGGCTGATTTGGATTTTAAATCTATCTTCGTACCTTAATTTGATCCCAGTCCTGAAGCTTTCAGTTGAAATTCTCCACTGGGCTGCTTTTTTGGTGGAGAGAGTTTGAGATTGACCTTTCGCCTTGTGTAAAGAATTGCATCCTTACACCTTGGCTCTATCTTTAAGGTTTCTCCCCCGTCTGGACCCCTTCCTCAACTGATATTCACTGGTGGTAGAATCTGGGGGGGGGGGGGGGGGGGTAGTTGGAAATGTTGGGAGAATAAAATGGGTTAGAGAACGACTAGTGTAAATGGGTGCTTGGTGGCATGGATTTGATGGGCCTGTTTTTGGGTTATATCTCTCCATGACTCCAATATCTCTCCAAATCTGCAACAATAATATTTAAAAGATATTTGGATGAGTACATGGATTGGAGGGGTTTAGAGGGTAATGAGCCAAAAGCAGGCATATGGGACTAAATTGGCGGGCATCATGGTTAGCATGGACGAGATGGGCTGAAGGGCCTGTTTCTGTGCTGTATTACTCTGAGGCTTAATCAAGTGACTCATTTTCTGACAAGGTGCCACAGTAGCACAGTGAGTTGAGTTGCAGCCTCACACCACCAGTGACCCCAGGTTCAATCCTGACCTCGGGCGCTGTCTGAGTGTTGAGTTTTCATGTTCTCCCCGAGACCACACGAGTTCCAACCCCCCCCCCCCCCCGGTGCTCCGATTCCCTCCCACATCCCAAAGGTGTACAAGTTGTTAACTTACTGGCTGTAAATGGCCCCTAATGTGCTAGGTGGTGAAATCTAGAGAATGTTGATGGGAATGTGGGGGGAGTAAATGGGTGCTCGATGGTCAGCATGGACCCGGTGGGCTGAAGGGCCTGTTTCCTTAGGGTCATATCGGGTAACGATGGCAAATGGGGTGCATTCAGTCAGAAGGAAGAGCTCCCATTTCCATTGTGGTTGGCTGACATGGGTAGGGTGTCTGACAATTTGCTGACATGGAAGTACTTTATGAAGTGTCCTTGCCATAGTAAATGTAGGAGACTTTGCCCCTAATTTGTGCACAGCAAGATCCAACAACATTGAAATAATGACCAGATAGTCATGGTTTTGGAATGAATAAAGTCCCATGACACTGTGTGCAGTCCAGTAGTGTTCTGAAATCCTTAACATCTAACTACTCTTTAATCAGACACTCCCAGGGTAGGGACAGCATGGGTCAGATACAGAGTAAAGCTCCCTCTACACTGTCCTGTCACACACTCCTAGGGAAGGGACAGCATGGGTCAGATACAGAGTAAAGCTCCCTCTACACTGTCCTGTCACACACTCCTAGGGAAGGGACAACATGGGTTAGATACAGAGTAAAGCTCCCTCTACACTATCCCATCAACCTCTCCAAGCACAGGGTTAGGTTTATGATACTAACCATCTCTCTGATTGGGATGATGAATAAAATCCTGTTTAAGGTTGAAGCTGAGCTAGTTCGATGGGTACAACAGGAATTGTGACTAGCCACACACCTTGTCCAACAGTCTGGGTTATTCCTAACCTAAAGCACCGTAACTGACAGGCAATGTCTGCACCAGGTGGGTCCCATGACTCCCCACCTTACACAGAGTAACTTGGTGACAGCGGCCTGGTAATGCATCATGTGACTGGAGATCTGGTATTCTGGCCAATGGGAACCACAGCAAACCATTCAGACGTACCCCAGCGAACAGCACCAGATATCGAAGAACGGGGACCACGAGAGGAGACTCTGACAGTGATGGAGCCACCGTGCTGCCTCTCTAAAGTCGGGAAAAACAGCAAAGGATCTTTTAATCAGATTGTATTAACATCATAAAGGAAGAAATGGAGAAAGATTTGCATTTCTACAGCACCTTTTATAGCCAGAATGAACTTCAAAGGAAAAAAAAGTGTTCTCAATGTGTAACAGTACAAGGCATTGTGGGATACATGGCAGTCCATCTAGACACAGCAAGATCCCACATTGCAATTGGACCATGACTGGGCTATGAGTGATGTTGGATAAGGGACAAATATTTGGTCTAGTGCATTGTGGATAGAAATTGCCCCTCTCTTTGGAATAGTTAATGGGATTTTTAATCTCTATCCATGGGGGCAGACAAAGCCCCACCTCCCAATTTGTCAGATCTGCTCCAAAGGACAACCAGTGATTTTCCGAGGATCGGTTTTCCCAGACCTGTCATAGACTGTGTCTTTGTCCCCAGTGTTGGGCCAATGGTAGGCAGTGCCAATTGGTTCAGGAAGCCTCATCTGCTTCACCTAGGGATGGGTGATAAATGCTGGCCCTGCCCATGTGACCTGCTCCCCGAGAGTGAGGGAGGTTCTGAGTGGGGCCCCGGAGATACAGGTCATCTCAGAGCCCACAAACTACTAAACAGATTATCCTCCACTAATGGCGAGGAGAGTTTACGGTACAGATGTCAATTCAGCCCATCATAATCATCCCAGGGTCTGATCTGGTTCAAATCCTGGTGCTGACCTTTGGTCCTGATCTTTGGTCCTGACCCTTAGATTCTATCCCTGTTCGAACCTCAGGATCTACCCCTGTTCTGACTCCCTAGGTCTACTGATCCAAACCCTGGGGTCCACCCTTGGTCTTGATCCCCAGGGTATATCCTTGTTCCTGATCCCCCAGGTCTCCCACTGGCCTGACCACCAGGGTCTATCCTTGTCTGGATCCCCAGGGTCCACCACCCCCAATTGGATTTCCCCAGGGTCCACTCCCCCTACCAGTGTCCACCCCTGATTGGACCCCATGGTCTATCCCTGTCCCGACACAAACCCCAGACATTGTTATATTTCAGGACCTCAGCTGATGACAGTGCAGCCTGACAATGTAGTGGAAGGTGATGAGCTACTCACATCCCAAGGGCTGTCCAGTTCGGGCCAGAATGGGAAACCCTGAAGGTCAAAGTGCATCTGATCTGTAATTAAACAGAAATAAATCAGGATCGGTCACTCAGCAGATCATTGTCCCTTCAAGGGACATTACATTACCCCAGCAGAGAACGTTATGAGAAGTCTCATGTTGTCACCTGTGTTTCAGTGGGTCAGAAGGGATTAGTTTAGTTAGGTATTTGATTACTGGTTCAATTAGTTCGGCACAACATCGTGGGCCAAAGGGCCTGTTCCTGTGCTGTACTGTCCTATGCTCACACACTCACCCCTGAGTTGGTTGTTCTTCAAGTGCTTTGTTAGCACTTTGGAGTGTCCAGAGAATATGAAAGGCACTGTAGAAATGCAGAATCTTTCTATAGTGCAAAATCTGGAAGTGCAAAGCTTTCCAGATATTTTCTTACGGGTACCAAAACCGTACACAGTTCTGTAGATATGACCTCACCAACAGCCTGTATGAATGTAACAATACCTCTCAATTTTTAAACAGAGACAGGAAACTAATTTGCCATCTGATTCACCTCATTGCAACTTGCATGAAGAATAACTCTGGGGATTACAACGCCTATTGTAATGGAAGTATAATGTCAACCCCTTTCTCCACAGTAAGATCCCAACGTGTGAAGATAATTGACACCATAAACCTGAAGATTGTATACTATATTATATCAGTGTTAAAACAGTGAGATAGTCTATGCCTGTGGGAAGCTGGAAGATAAAATGTTTAGTATTTAAAAACAGAAAATGCTCGAACCCTTTCATCTCAAACCTCAAACGATAACTCTGTCTCTCTCCCTACAGATGCTGCCAGACCTGCTGAGTGTTTCCAGCATTTTTATTTCAGATTTCCAGCATCTGCATTTTTTTTTTTAATTTTCAGCCCGTTTATAATTTCAACAGCACAGGAGAGGCACTACCACAGTGTAGCAGGTAGTGCTGCTTCCTCACTGCTCCAGTGACCCTAGTTCAATCCTGACCTTGGGTGCTGTTTGTGTAGAGTTTGCAACGTTCCCTCTGTGACCTTGTTTTGCTTTCTGGATGCTCCGGTTTCCTCCCACATCCCAAAGATGTGCTGGTTGGTTAATTTTCTGCTGTAAGTTGTCCCTTGGTGCAGCTTAATGGCAAAAGGAATCAGCAGTGAGTTAATGGGTGAGTGAGAGAGAATAAGTTGCAAGGCTACAGGGAAATAAGGAGGGGGAATGGGACTGGTGGAATTGTTTCCCTGGGAGATGGAATGGAGCGAATGGCATAAACGGCCTCCTATGTTGTTAGAAATATAAAACAGGATAAAACTTTTACAGTAAGGTGAGTTCGAATCCCACCTTGGGGGAACATAAAATTCAGGGAACTAAATGAAATTGGGAGGGGGAGGGGCTTAGAGAAGCTGATAAGATAAGATTTCTTTATTAGTCACATGTACATCGAAACACACAGTGAAATGCACCTTTTGCGTAGTGTGCTGGGGGCAGCCCGCAAGTGTCACCACGCTTCCGGCGCCAACATAGCACGCCCACAACTTCCTAACCCGTGCGACTTTGGAATTTTGGAATGTGGGAGGAAACCGGAGCACCCGGAGGAAACCCACGCAGACATGGAGAGAACATGCAAACTCCTTACAGACAGCGGCCGGAATTGAACCCGGGTCACTGGCGCTGTAAAGCGTTATGCTAACCGCTACACTACCGTGCCTGCCATTAATAGTAACTTTGTAAATTCCCGCCTGGTTCACTAATGTGGCTTGGAAGGACGTCTGCCGTCCTTACCCAGTACGTGACTCCAGGTCCGCCAATGGGATAGATTCTTAAGTACCTCCTTGGGGGTAGTTAGGGATGGGCAATAAACGCTGACGTTGCCACAACCACAGAAATGAAGATGTGAGCTCCACCAGGTAGCATTGCTTGCACTGTATTACTGCTGATTTAATCCTGGCTCATATAGCTGGTACCATTTGACCTGAAAGCTGTCACCTCTCCCTCTTGCTGGGATAATGGAGACCAGCCTAAGGGAAATCCCACTGGAAAGTGAGGAGCTGAGTTTCCCGATGACTGGTGCCACTAACACATGGAGAAATGGGGGCAGGTTGGGCTTACCCTCAAGTGCACAGGATCATACTTTTTTGATGAGTGGAGGAATTTCTGTGTCTCCAACTGCGCTAGTGCCTGTTGAACAATACACATCAACCAGAGCCAGACATGAGAGACTGCAGATGCTGAAAATCTGGAGCAACACACACAAAATGCTGGAAGAACTCAGCAGATCAGGCAGCATCTATGGAGGGAAATGAACAGTTGACGTTTCAGGCTGACACCCTTCTCAAAATGTCGAATGTTCATTTCCCTCCATAGATGCCGCCTGACCTGCTGAGTTCCTCGAGTGTTTTGTGTGTGTTGCCTCAGCCAGATGGAAAACTTTTTCCAACAGATCCCTGGGAGGGAAGAGGGGACTGGTTTCAACGCCTGGAGTGCTGGAGAGCACATTTGACTGTGTGGCACTCCCTCAGCACTGTATGGAGTTGTTCTTGCTCACTCGTGGGCATTCTAGAGTCAAAGAGCCACAGAGCTGAACAGAACAGAACTGGGCCCTTCAGCCCATCATGTCTATGCTGACCTTTTTGCTCATCTACACTAATCTAATTTGCCTGCATTAGGTCTATATCCTTCTATGCCTTGACTATTTAAGTGTCTGTCTAAATGCCACTTAAATGTAGTGATTGGATCTGATCCGACCAGATATGAGAGAGAGGGTGAGTGAGTGTGGGAGGGAGGGAGGGGGGGAGAGAGAGACACACACCGGAGCAGAAAGAGGGCAAGAGAAACAAAGAGTTAATGTAAGCAGAGAGTGAGAGAGCACAGAGAAAGTGAGAGGAGGCATAATGGAGGGATTCTGCAAAGGGGAGGGGGAATCTGAGGGCCACAAGAGACAGATGGGCAGCTGTGTCAGATTGCACCTCTTCTCAAAGTCCTATTGTGTGAAGAAATAGGTTGTCGACCAACCAATACTTGCCCTGGTTCAGCTTAACTCTCATTTCTTCAATCTCTTTCTTCAGATGACTAACTTCTTCTTCTAATCTTCTATTTCTGGCGCTGGCTTTCATTAGGAGCCTGCAGGGAGAGGGAGAGAGAGGGGAAGGGAGGGAGATCGTAAGAGAATAATGAAGGGGTGTTAGAGAAAGGAGGGTTGTAATGAGGCACATGTGGGAGGAGTGGATGGTGTAACGGTGTGGCTGTTTATTATAGGATGGGTGGGATGAGGGGTTTACTGTAATAGGGTGGAGTGTGTTCTATTATCAGGATGGGTGGAGCTAAAAGGGCTTTACTGTAATAGGGTGGATGAGGTATTGAATATATGCTGATATAGCAAGAAAACAAGCTTCTGCAGGAATTCAGCAGGTCAGGCAGCATCTGTGGAGGCATAGGGATGGTCAGCATTTCGGGTCGAGATCAGAACTGATGAAGGGTCTCAACCTGAAATGTCAGCTGTTTCTTTACCTCCACAGATGCTGCTTGACCTGCTGATTTCCTCCAGCATTTTGTTTTCCGCTCCAGATCCCAGCGCCTGCAGTCTCATCTCCATTCTATATGCTGTCAGGAAGCAGGATTGTGCATTTATATTACATGCTAACAGAATAATTTCTAAAAAGAACTCTTGTGCACAGTGTTAGGACATTTGGGCAAGGTGCAGACTTCAACAGGAATTGTACACACACGGATTATAGTGAGAGAACAATGAAACATACATAGGCATGCTGTAATGCATTGTGCCACAGAGATACACTGTGAACTGTGAAAGGGCACTTGGATTAATGAACCTTACTGTTACAGGACATTGGGCAGGTACTGTAATGCCGTGAGTCAGGCATGTAATTTATACACAGATCATCAGAGAGCCACCAAGAGCACTGCAATATAAAGGCACAGAGTAATGGATACACTGGGACTGTAATAGGACAACAGCAAGAGTTATTGTACTGACTAACAGAAGGGTCATTTGTCCATACACTAATGGAACAATTAGGCACTGTAAATACTATGAACAGGAGAGCAAGTAGATTTACTTTAAATTCTAGAGAAACAAAGGACTGTAGATGCTGGAATCCAGATGAAAAACACAATGAAGCTGGAGGAACTCAGCAGGCCAGGCAGCATCCGTGGAGAAAAGCAGTCGGTCAACGTTTCGGGTCAGGACCCTTTTTTCAGGACTGAAGGTAGGAAAAGGGGAAGCCCAATATATAGGAGGGAAAAGCAGAGCAGTGATAGGTGGACAAAGGAGGGGAGGCAGGAACATAGGTTACGGGGGAAAGGGACTGATGGGTACGCTGAGAGCTGACATAGACTTGATGGGGCAAATGGCCTTCCAAAATGTAAGAAAAGTAAAAGTACTGTCACCAGACGGCAAATAGATACCGTATTTACTGGAGTGGGGAGGGGCAATTAGAATTACAGCAAATGCTATTATGGGTGAGAAATTAGTTATTGTATTTACTGGACTAAGGTAGCAGTCAGTACATCCTCTAATAAGAGAGTATTTAGAGTTCCTGTGAATATTATAAAAGTAGAGCAATGAGTGAACACTAATTGGTTGTCAATCAGAGTTGCTGCAAATGTTGTAACAGGGGACAAATGCTGTGTATCCTTAATCTGAGAGCATGGTTTTTATAATCCTATGTGTAATTACTGCATGTACTGTAATACGATGCATGGATCCACTGAATTTTCAGTAACAAGGTGGACATATGGATCTACCGTATATACCACAGTAGGAGGGCACAGACAAATCACTGCTTAAAAATGGATATATAAAGGGTAATACTGTGAGGTCTATTACATATAAATGTAAGAATACATGGTTACAGTAAATACTGTATTGCAGGCACAGATTTTCCCACGGTGAGTGCTCCTTACCTCTCAGTTGCCACATTAGCAACCCTTGCTTTAAGAAGCTCATCTTCGATGTTGACAGCCTGTGGTACGCCTGCCTCTAGTGCTGACTGCAGCTTCCGTAACCCAGCCTGATCCGGGTCTGGAGCATGACTCTCGAGCGGATCCTGAAGGAATGAAACGGAGGTGCCCGGCAGGTTTTTGGAGTGGTCCCAATCGGAATGGATGAGCCAGCAGCGGAAGACTGCAAGAACCCATCGCCTCCCACCAAGTGCCCTTGGTGTTGGCAATGGTAGTTACCAGTCCGTTCACGTGAATGGTGCTGTTATCCAGAACAACAAGGCTGCAGTTGCCATTGTCGTTCCCCAGGTGGCGATGCAACCAAGTTACAACAACAACTTAAGCTTCAACTAGCAATGGGCAACGCCAAGTTAGGTTTACTGGAAAGACATTTATTGTCTTGTGCAGACCCTGTACCTTCTGGGTCACTCTTGCATCATTTTCCCCCTCCCATTGGGCAGATGGTACAAAAGCCTGAGAACACATACCAGGATCAAAGACAGCTGCTATCCTTCTGTTATCAGACTCTTGAATGGGCCTCTTAAACAATAAAAATGAACTCTTGATCTCCCAATCTACCTCGTCGTGGCCCTTGCACCTTATTTGTGTATCTGCACTGTACTTTCTCTGTAACACTACATTCTGCATTCTGTTTTCCCTTTGTAGCAGCTCAATGTACTTATGTACAAAATGATCTATCTGGATGGCATGCAAACAAAACTTTTTCACCAAATTACCAATTCTCAATCTTAGGCAAAGTGAGCCATGTTCAGTTCACCTCGCCGGACACTGCCTGACCTGCTGAGAGCTTCCAGCAGTTTCTATTTGTGTTTCATCCTCTGACTGGCCCATAACAGCCCTCAGGAGTATTCAACTATTTCAGATAACCAGCCTTCCCAGTACTAGAACAGGCTGGTTCTGACGAAGGGTCTCAGACCCAAAACGTCAACTCTGTTTCTCTCTCCACAGCTGCTGCCTGATCTACTGAGAGTTTCTTGGTTTCTCTGTCACATTTTCACCATCTGCGGTGGCTTGAACTCTTGTTACCTGACTGGACAGTTCTTGACTGCCGATGGAGCAGCCTTCCACCCCCCGTTTCCACATCACTAGGCTACTCCACCCATCTCATCTATGCTGGTTTACACTCCCACTTTGCACCATAAGAAAGCATCCTATTCGGATGCATCATGGATTGGTATGCGCAAGACCGCAAGAAACTGAAGAGAGTTGTGGATATAGCCCAGACCATCAGAAGCTCTTCCGCTGATGTTTCAAACTGTGACCTGCTGGTTCCATTGGCGTGAGGGGAAGCATCTCTCCAGACTTCATGTGCATGCCTAATTGGAGCCTGTGGCCTACCTGCCTGAAGAGCCCAGGCTTGGGTGGAAATATACAGGCCCAATCTCAATGTTGGGGGAAGTCTCAAAACCGTCGGCAATTTCTATAAGTTCCCAGGAACCAGGCATCAAATCCAGACAGTTCCAACGAGCAGTGAGGACAGGTGAGCTGAAGAAGGCCATTTGGCCCATCACACCAGTTCTAACATCATGGTTGATTTGTGTCTAAACTCCATTTTCTCGCCTCGCTCCCTTTTGAAAAGTTTGGAAGCTTTCAGTGGGTTACACAGGCTGCATGAACAAACCTCCTCAACTCCCTTCCCTCTGCTCTCTGAATATTCCAACACCGGCGACACAAGAGACTGCAGATGCTGGAATCTGGAGCAACACACAAAACGCCAGAGGAACTCGGCAGGTCAGGCAGCATCTATGGAGGGAAATGGACAGTCGACGTTTTGGGCCGAGAGCCTTCATCTGGGCTAGCAGTCCAGATGAAGAGTCTTGACTCGAAACATTGACTGTCCATCCCTTTCCATAGATGCTCCCATTCTAACACTGGCGTCTATTTCTGTTCCTTCAGGGGTGAAAGATGAGTTACTGGAATAAGTGAGCAGTCAGTTACTGTACATCCCATGATAAGAGAGTGATTAGAGTTTCTGTGAATAGTATAAAGGTAAAGCAATGAGTGAACACTAATTGGTTGTCAGAGTCGCAGCGTATACTGTAATTAGGGAGAAATTAGGCTGTGTATTCTTAATATGAGAGCACGTTTACTCTTATCCTACATGTAATTACTGTGTATACTGTAATATGCATGGATCTACTGAATTTTCAGTAACAGGCAGGACATATGGATCTACTGTATGTACCACAGTAGGAGGGCACAGACAAATTGCTGCTTAAAAACGGATATCTAAAGGAAGGGTAATATTGTGAGAGGTCCCCTCTATATCAATAATATAAGATTTCTTTATTAGTCACGTGTACATCGAAACACACAACAAAATGCATCTTTTGCGTAGAGTGTTCTGGGGGCAACCCTCAAGTGTCGCCACACTTCTGGCGCCAGCATAGCACGCTCACAACTTCCTAACCTGTACATCTTTGGAATGTGAGAGGAAACTGGAGCACCTGGAGGAAACCCACGCAGACACGGGGAGAACGTACAAACTCCTTACAGGCAGCAGCTGGAATTGAACCCAGGTTGCTGGCACTGTAATAGCGTTACACTAACCGTTATGAATGTTAACACACATGGAGTTACTGTAAATACTATAATAGGCAGGCACAGATTTTCCCATGGAGAGTGTTCTTAGTCATAATGTTAGCAACCTTTGCTTTTAAGAAGCTCATCTTCGAAGTTACCACCTTGTGGTTTTCCTCATTCTAACAAAAGCCTGTGGTGGAATCAGGCACAAATGCCACGTTTAAGGGGCATTGATGCTTCAGTAGTCGAGTCACGGAAGGATACAGAACTAATTCAGGCAAATGGGATTAGGGCAAAAGGGCCAGCATGTACGAGGTGTGCCGAAGGTCCCGTTTCTGTGCTATACATTGGTATTGGTTTATTATTGT
The DNA here is from genome assembly GCF_009764475.1 of Pristis pectinata. NCBI lineage: Eukaryota > Metazoa > Chordata > Chondrichthyes > Rhinopristiformes > Pristidae > Pristis > Pristis pectinata. The sequence goes on along the minus strand of NC_067439.1, from coordinate 5,909,565 downwards.
CACTTGTACCGAGGTACAGTGAAAAACTTGTCTTGCATACTGATCGTACAGGTCAATTCATTACACAGTGCAGTTACATTGAGTTAGTACAGAGTGCATTGAGGTAGTACAGGTAAAAACAATAACAGTACAGAGTAAAGTGTCACAGCAACAGAAAGAATGCAGTGCAATAAGGTGCAAGGTCACAACAAGGTAGATCGTGAGGTCATAGTGCATCTCATTGTATAAGTGAACCGTTCAATATTCTTATCACAGTGGGGTAGAAGCTGTCCTTAAGCCTGGTGGTACGTGCCCTCAGACTCCTGTATCTTCTGCCTGATGGAAGAGGAGAGAAGAGAGAATGACCCAGGTGGGTGGGGTCTTTGATTATGCTGGCTGCTTTGCCAAGGCAGCGAGAGGTAAAGACAGAGTCCAAGGAGGGGAGGCTGGTGTCTGTGATGTGCTGAGCTGCGTCCAAAACTCTCTACAGTTTCTTGAGGTCCTGGGTAGAGCAGTTGCCATACCAAGCTGTGATCCATCCAGATAGGATGTTTTCTATGGTGCATCGATAAAAGTTGGTGAGTGTCAAAGGGGACGTAGTGAATCTCTTTAGCCTCCTAAGGAAGTTAAGGCACTGGTGAGCATTCTTGGCCGTGGCATCTACGTGATTTGACCAGACAGGCTATTGGACAGGACAGGACAGCTTTGTGTCTCGATAATTTTGAGCAATTCGATTAAATCCCCTTTGACCTGTGCTAGAAACACCATGCCCCTCATCTCTCTATTCAAGAATGCTGGGATGTTGTACCACTGAAGTTTAAAGGGACCTGCAGTCCATTCTAGATGGTGACAGCAGCTTCTCCCACAATAGGAGGGAGTGTAGGTGACTTGTTCGTGGATAAGTGGGAAGAGCAGCTTGGAATTTCCATCTCCCCTCCCACCCCATCCCAGCCCACCTGGGTCATTGCCTATAACTGCACAAGCCTCTGGTACTGTACTCAATAAATGTTCATGGGCTATTCAACCACATAAGGAATCTCATCTGGCCATTCCAAAAGGGCAATCGAAAGTGAGGCAGCTGTCTCATCCTACCACATTGGGAGACCTTGAATGTGAGAATCCAAGAGAATAAGAAATAGGAGCAGGAGTCAGCTGCAGAGCCCCTCCAGTCTCATTCAATAGCTGATCCAATTTTGGCATCAACTCCACTTCCCAGCCTGTCCTCCATAACCCCAGGGACCAAAAAATCTATCGCAGTCATGAATATATTCCATGCCTCCACCTGAGGAAGAGAATCCCAAAGATAGAGAAGAACTTCCTCCTCGCCTTCTCTTTAAGGACCTCTGTCCCAAAACCATGCCCTGTCATTCTAATTCCACCCCCAGCTCAGAATCTTATCTGCTTAAATACGATCATCCCTCATTATTCTAAGCTCCAAAGAGCGTCGGTCCAACCTGCTCCATCATTCCTCTTAAGACAACTGCTTCATTCAAGGGATCAGCCCAGCGAATCTTGTCGGAACTGCCTCCAATGGAAATATATCCCTTAACTAAGGAGCTCAGGGCTCTGCACAGTGCTCCAGGTGAGGTCCTGTCCCTTTGCTGATTGGACACCTCTCGCTTCTCCCCTCTCCCATCAGGCAGAAGCTTGGGAATACGTACCACCAGGCTCAAGGGCAGCTTCTACACCACTGTTATCAGACTTTCATACTAACTTCTTGTACAATAAAGATGAGCTCATGATCTCCTAATCTACCCCATCATAGCCCTTGCACCTTACAGTCTACCTGCACTGCACTCTCTCTGTAACACTATTCTGCATTCTGTTATTGTTTTTAGCTTTGTACTACCCCGACGTACTTACTTTCGCATGGAATGATCTGTCTGGATGGCACACAAACAATACTTTTCACTGAATCTCGGTACGTGCGACAATAATAAACCAGTTACCAATAGAGGAAGGCCTATGCTTGAACCTGAATTTAAAGAGGCAATATGAAGGTCACAGCTGGAGTCACCCAAGAGATGCAGCAGATGTTCACCGGAGCAGTTCCCAGGATGAGGGGTTTTCCTATGATGAGAGCAGTCTCTGGAGTTCAGAAGAGAAAGATCACCTCATTGTAACATGCAAAATACTTATAGGGCTGGGCGGGGTAGATGCAAAATTGTTTCCCCTTGCTGGGGTGTCTAGAACCAAGGGTTCAGAAGAATGAGAGGGGATCTTCTAGAAACATAAAATTATGAAAGGGATAGATAAGATAGAGGCAGGAAGCTTGTTTCCACTGGTAGGTGAGACTAGAACTAGGGAACATGGCCTCAGGATTCAAAGCAGTAAATTTAGGACAGAGATGAGGAGGAACTGCTTGTCCTACAGAGCAGTGAATCCGTGGAATTCTCCGCCCAGGGAAGCAGTAGAGGTTACCTCATTAAATATATTTAAGACACAGTTAGAATTTTGCATAGTAGGAGAATTAAGGGTTATGGGGGAAAAGGCAGGTAGGTGGAGCTAAGTCCACGGCCAGATCAGCCATGATCTTATAGAATGGCGGAGGATGCTCAACGGGCCAGATGGCTGCCTCCTGCTCCTATTTCTTATGTTCCTATGTAGGGGTCACAGTCTCAAAGTAAGAGGTTGGCCATTCAGGACTGAGATGAGAAGAGATTTCTTCACCCAGAGGGTGGTGAAGTTTTGGAATTCTCTCCCCAAGAGGGTGTGGAGGCTCAGTCACTGAGTAGATTCAAGACAGGGATCAATAGATTTTTGGATATAAAAGTCAGGAAATTGTGTCATAGCTGTATAAAACTTTGGTCAGGCCACATTTGGAGTATTGCGCGCAGTTCTGGTCACCCCATTACAGGAGGGATGTGGTGGCTTTAGAGAGGGCGCAGAAGAGGTTCACCAGGATGTTGCCTGGATTGGACAGTATTAACTATAAGGAGATGTTCGACAGACTTGGATTGTTTTCTCTGGAGCATCGGAGGCTAAGGACTGACCTGGTAAAATTATGAGAGGCATAGACCAGGTAGGTATTCAGTAACTCTTACCCAGGATGGAAATATTAAATACTAGCGTGTGTAGCTTTAAGGTGAGAGGGGGAAAGTTTAAGGAGATTTAGGTGGCAAGATTTTTTACACTGAGAGTGGTGGGTGCCTGGAACACGCTGCCAGGGGAGGTGGTGAAAGCAGATACGATTGCAACGTTTAAGGGGTACTTAGATATGCAGATGCATAGACAGGGAATGAAGGGTTATTGGCCATGTGCGGGCAGTTGTGCAGTTTAAATTGGCATCAATGTGGGCCGAAGAGCCTGTTCCTGTGCTGTACTATTTCATGTTCTATGGAATATAGCCAGCAGTAATGGATGTTAGAGGAATCACAGGATATGGTGTTGGTGCAGGGAACTGTCCCCAGTGTAAAAGGTCAGCCTTGATTTTACTTCTCTACACTTCAGACTTCCTTATAACATGGAGTCTATGTCTGCTCTCAGAACTATTCCACTCCCCCACTTATTTCCCAATCTTATCTAATGCTGGAACAGGCATAAAGGGATGAATGGCCTTCTAGGACATAGAACATAGAACACTACAGCACAGTACAGGCCCTTTGGCCCACAATGTTGTGCTGACATTTTATCCTGCTCTAAGATCTATCTAACCCTTCCCTCCTACATTGCCCCTATTTTTCTATCATTCATGTGTCTAGGAGTCTCTTAAATGTCCCTAATGTATCTGCCGCCACAACGTCTGCAGGCAGTGCGTTCCACACACCCACCACTCCTACTTCTATATCTAACGTTCCCGTCATCTTACCTCTGCGTTTGAGACCAGCTCCCTGCTCCCACCTGTGGCACGTTTCGCTTCCTCCGTCGATGAGCCTGGCCCCTTCACAACCTCAGCCGCGTCACTCTGCCTGGAGAAGAAGGGCTCCGATTACTCCGAGCCTGCCGACCCCTCCCCTGGTGTCCAGGCTTCCCTTGTTCCACCTCCCTCAATGTCAAAGTAACCCCCTCCAGACTGAAGCTACTCTGCTGAGAGGGTGTGGCCAAGATGGCTGTAGATGCTGCTAATCCTGGGCATGATGCAGCTTTGAATCTCTCCCCAGTAGCTGGGAGAACCTGGTTGATTAAAACCTGTGGTGATGCAGGAGGCTGCAGATAACGGAATGTGTAGCAACAAACAATCTGCTGGAGGAACTCAGCAGGTCGAGCAGCATCTGTGGGGGGAAAGGAACTGCTGAGTGGTGGTCAATCAGTAGTGGTGATTGTACCCCCAATCTTACACTACCTCTGACCATATTTCTTTTTGTCTCTCTCAAGTTGGACGAGTGTTGTTTTTTTTGTGTAAGTTATGTATAATTTATGTTAATTTGTTTATGTTAACTTATGTTTGTAATGTACTGTGTTGTTGCAAAAAAAAAACTAGTTTTCACGGCATTTATACATCCACAGGGTAGCTAAGAAAGCTTATGGGTTGTTAGCATTCATAAATCATGGGACTGAGTTTAAGAGCCACGAGGTAATGATGCAGCTCTACAAAACTCTGGTTAGACCACACTTAGGGTACTGTGTCCAGTTCTGGTCGCCTCATTATAGGAAGGATGTGGAAGCGTTGGAAAGGGTGTAGAGGAGATTTACCAGGATGCTGCCTGGTTTAGAGGGTATGGATTATGAGGAGAGATTAAGGGAGCTAGGGCTTTACTCTTTGGAGAGAAGGAGGATGAGAGGAGACATGATAGAGGTGTACAACATATTAAGAGGAATAGATAGAGTGGACAGACAGCGCCTCTTTCCCAGGGCACCAATGCTCAATAAAAGAGGGCATGGCTTTAAAGTAATGGATGGGAAGTTCAAGGGAGGTATCAGAGGAAGGTTTTTTACCCAGAGAGTGGTTGGGGCGTGGAATGCACTGCCTGGCGTGGTGGTGGAGGCAGATACATTGGTCAAATTCAAGAGATTGCTAGATAAGCATATGGAGGAATTTAAAATCGAGGGATACGTGGGAGGAAGGGGTTAGACAGTCTTAGGTGAGGTTTAAAGGTTGGCACAACATTGTGGGTCAAGGGGCCTGTATTGTGCTGTACTGTTCTATGATATACCCTGGGTATGCATGACAATAAACGAAGTTCCTTCGGGAAGATCAGGGCTCCCTCCACACCAGCTCCAGATTCTGAGTGCCTCTCAGATCACACATGAAGCAGAAACCTTGCCAAGTGTCCTTACCTGACGCCGGAGAAGGTGAATCCCACAAACGGAAGGTGGATTCCAGGAAGACTGCTGTTGGCAACGGGACACAAAGTCTCCTAGGGAATGAACCAAGAAAATAAGGCACAGTTCGCCCAGTGGGGAGGGAGCTGTTGTTGGGCGTCACTACACATCCAGACTAGAATTCTGGAGATTCTTCCTCGCACAGAGAGCAGGGAGAACTTGGAACTCCCTCCCATGGGGAATAGTTGAGGTAAACAGTAGAGATGGATTTCAGTTGAGACTGGGTAAACACATAAGGGAGAGGGGGTTAGAAGGGCATGAGGAGATAGGGGAAGGAGGCTAAATTGGAGTATAAACACTAGCAAAGGTTAGTTAGGCCAAATAGTCTGCCCCAATGCAGGGCACTGAGCCCCACCAGTAACTTAAACCCAATTGTTTGGAATACGCACAGGAGCACTGAAGGTATCATCCTCCACGTCGAAGTTTGAGGTGTCTGTGGGATCAGTGACATCGGGGAGGAAGGGAGGCTCGCACTGACCCAGAAGGTCCCACGCAATGCCGCTGAAGAAGGGGTGCTGCTTCAAGTCCTCCACTCCGTTCCGTCCCAGCCGCTCCTCTCTGCTGCAAACCAATTCCCGGATGAAATTCCTCGCCTCGTCCGTCACGTCCGACTCTGACTCCGGGAAATGAAAGGTCTCCTGAGGGGCGAGGGGGAGTGAAACAGGAAGGGTCACGGAACCAGGCTGGAGAAGTTGCCACCAATCTCTGCATTAGACCAGGACTGAGACCAGTATGGGAGGCCCGGATATTGTGGGTTGCCAACGTCAGTCTGGTGTCTTCCTGGGTCATTTGTGTGTCCTCCCCCCATTCTCCCACCATCAGTTCCCATCTCCCCACCCCACCTCCCTCACTCAATTCCACGCTCCACCTTCCTCCTCTCAGATTCCATCCTGTGCATCCCTTCGGACACACGAGAGACTGCAGATGCAACAAACAATGTGCTGGAGGAACTCAGCGGATCGAGCGGCATCTGTGGGAGGAAAGGAATTGTCGACGTTTCGGGTCAAAACCGGCATCGAGACGAGTGCAGGGTTTGAATCCGAAACGTCAACAGTTTTTCTCCTCCCGTAGATGCTGCTCAATCCGCTGAGTCCCTCCAGCACAGTATCTACAGTCCTTTGTTGCCTCCACCTACCACCTCCCAGTTTCCTGTCACTACCTCCACTCTCCCCTCCCCCATCTGCCTATCACCCCTCCTCACCTGGATCCACCTATCACCTGCCAGCTCTTGGTCCACCCCTTCTCCCTCACCTACTTATACCGGCTACTTCCCCTCTATCTTTCAATCCAGATGAAGGGTCTCAACCCGAAACGTCGACTGAACATTCCCCTCCACAGATGCTGCCTGACCCGCTGAGTTCCTCCAGCTTCTTGTTTTTTGTTCCAGATTCCAGCATTCACAGTCTCTTGTGTCTCCCATCATTGGTTGTCCAAGATGTCCAATGGTCTGGCTCCCCATCCTCCCACAGCCAATGGGAAGAGACTAAAGCCTATAGACTGGATTGGACAAAATCCATTCTGCCTAACAACTCGTAATGTGGGGCTTTGGAGGGTTCAGACACATTTCCTAATGTCTAACACCCAACAGGCACTTGGACTAGATACTTCCTGTTGGGATTCACTCTAATGCTGACATCATTTCCCTCTTGTATTTTGCATATGAGATGACATCAATGTTTGGCATCTTATAGCATTAATAATGGAGAGTCACAGAGAGATACAGCACAGAAACTGGCCCTTTGGCCCACTGAGTCCGTGCTGACCATCCATTTACACCAATCCTACATTAATCCCCATTTTATTCTCCCCACATGCAGGATCTTAGATGTTTCAATAAAGTCTCCTCACCTAAATGATACAAACCTACCCTGTCTAACCTTTCCACTTAAGACAACACATCCACAAGGGATCCACTGTTCTGCAGCTTTGTTCCTGACTCTCATTGCTTACTCTGTGATTGAGGATCTTCCTGTAAGTGCCCGCCAGAGTATCATCGTAGAAGGGTGTCTGTCCAAAAAGCATCTCATAAGCACAGACCCCAAAGGACCACCAGTCGCTCTCTGCGCCGTACATTGCCGAGGTGTCCTCCAGAGCCTGCAGGATTTCCGGGGAGATGTAGTCAGGGGTTCCGACTGCCACAGCCGACTGCACCTGGAGGAAAATAGTGGAGAGTCACAGAGGGATACAGCACAGAAACAGACCCTTTGGCCCATTGAGTCCGTGCCAACCATCTACCACTCATTTACACCAATCCTACATTAATCCCCATTTTATTCTCCCCACACTCTCATCAACTCCCCCCAGATTCTACCACTCAACTACACATGAGGGGCAATTCACAGTGGCCAATTAACCCACCAACCCGCATCTTTGGGGTGTGGGAGGAAACCAGAACAGCCGGGGGAAACCCACATGGTCACAGGGAGAATGTGCAAACTCCACACAGACAGCCCCCCAGATCGGGATCGAACTGGCGCTCTGAGGCAGTGGCTCTTAGCTTCGCCTCTGTGCCGTCAACAGATATCAATGGGCTGGGTTCCAGAGGAACTGGCCTGTGTTATACTGCCGCATGCACACCTCAGGAGTACAGCAAATGGTCAGAACAAAGAATTTTGACATTTTTAATTTCAGCCCATGAATTAGTTTTAGTATTGGGGATAATGAGGAGTATAAAAGGCCATTTCACTGATCGACAACCGTCAGTCAGTTGTAGGTATGTGACAGTGGGAACCCAGTGATGATGGGCATGTTAGATGTCCAATAGGAGGAGTGTGAGGGGTGCCTGATGAATGATGATGGACACAACAGGTGCCCAATGGGAGGAACATGAGGGTGGGTGATAAGAAGATCATGTGACAATGCTTGGAGGAATGTGATCAGGTCTGGTCAAGGAGTAAGGTCACCCAAGGATTGTGGCTACTCTTTGACCCCCTAGTTCCAAATGTTTGCGTTAAAGCCTCTAGAGTTGGCACAACGCCTAGACTTTCCTGGAAGTTGCCAGCCTCCATCTCTGGTCAAGACCTGGTTACCTGATGCGGTATGGCAATAATTGGCCAGGTCTGACCCTGTTGGCCCAAGGTTAATGATCACGTGAGCCATACTCACGTAGCCGTCCTCGTTCAGTTGCAGGCAGGAGCCAAAGTCGGCCAGCCTGATGTGGCCACTCACGTCCAGCAGGATATTATCAGGCTTCACGTCCCTGGGAAAAGGAATGAATGATCAACCACACATCCGAACGCAAGCAGTTTGCTTTCATGGTGTGTGTGTTTTGCAAATATGTTCAGACCATGCAGGTGCCAGTTGACCATGTTCCACCTCCTTATAACTCTGGGTTAACCCTCTCCAAGGCTGGAGGCTGGATTGTAAACAGGCCTTCTGAGTTAGGGGTGAACCAAAGAGTTACCTCTCAAAATTGGCCAATAAGATATAAGATACATCCCAGGTTGATGAGGTCCACAGTCGCTTGTCCTGTCCAATGCAGGGAGCAGACTCTCTCTCTCTCTTTCCTCCTTCCTCCCTCTCTCTCTCTCTCTCTCTCTCTTTCTTTCTCTCCCTCCCTCTCTTTCTCTCACTTTCTCTCTTTTTCTCTCTCTCCTTCCCTTTGTCACTCTCTCTCTCTCACACACTCTGCCTCCCTCTCTCTCACTCTGCCCTCTCCATTTTCTTTCTCATCTCCCCACCCTTTCTTCCATCTTGCTATTTCTATCTCTTTCTCCCTCCTTTTTTTATTTTCCTCTTCCTTTTATACTCTCTCCCACTCCCCTTCACTCTCCCTCTCCCTCTCCTCTCGTCCTCCCCTCTCCTTTTCTCCCTCTTTCCCATGTCTTCACTCACAATGGATGAATACTTGACAGAGGTGTAGTGGGCAGCAGGTAGCCAAGTGTGAGGTCCAATCCCACTCGGCCGAGAGACTGAGAGAGAAGCAAACCAGTCTAGGTCCAAGAGATCAGTTACAGGGCGGTGTTTAGTGTCTGGTAATCCTTTTAAGTCAACTGTGCATAGCTGTCAGCAAATAGGGAGCCAGTCAGTACTTCAGCTGTCACCAACTGATGTGTAGCTGTACAGTAGGCCAGTAATTCTGACCTCACATTGACAGTGCCAACAGTAGCTCTGACGTACTGCACTGCAGCCTCCTTTGTGTTACTGTGATAGAACATCCAGCAACGCACCCCTTATTGAAGGCAGCCATCACTTGGCTAACAGCGGTGGCTGGTATAACAATGTATAAAAAGTTGCACTCTATGATAGTTCTGAAAAGTTTGCTCAGTTTCGTGAATAGTGGACTGCCTTTCCCAGTTACTGGGTTAACGATGGTATCCAACCACCTAGTGACCGTCAGCGGGGACAGATGCTGGCCCACCAAGACTCCCAGGTTAAGTGACTACTTGGGTCTGTGATGGAGCACAAATCCCCTGTACTGGGCTGACAGGGCTGTCCCATCCCCAGCAGCTAAAGAAATTCAACCTAAATTCTTTATGGTTTGGAAGACCATTTTTTCTTTGGAAGACCAATTTTATTGAAACATCTAAGATCCTGAGAGGATGTGACAGGGGATATGTTGCGATGTTTCCACTTAGTGGGAGAAGTCACAGGATTAGGGAGCGGTCATTTAAAACTGAGGTGTGTCAGGACTTCTTCTGGCAGTGGGTGGTGAATCTCTGGAATTCTCTGTCTCAGATGGGTGTGGAGGTTGGATTATTGCAGTATTTAAATAAACAGTAGATAAATTTTTGAAAGATTAAAAAATTGAGGGCTATGGGGAACTGGCACAGAAGAGAAGATGAGGGCTCTTCTCAATCAGCCATGGTCATAGTGAATGGTGGGGCAGGTCTGAGGAGTCAAGTCTTCTTATGCTCTAGGTAAGACCCTGCTCTAACCATGGGGTAACAGTCTCAGATATCTCTAACGTCTTGATGTCCTCCAGCATCTTGTGTTGCTCCAGCATCTTGTGTCTCTAACATGTTCCTGTTCTAGCGGTTCGATGCCAGAGAATGTGGTGGTCACGTTGCCCAGCGAGGGCATTGAACCTGGTGCCTTCCTACTAGGGATTTGACCCAGTGCCCCACCAGCCAGCTGTGCAATCTTTGGGTCATCCCTACCCTTCAGCTCTGAGATTCTCCCCACCCAACACCATCAACTTCGTTTAAGATATTTAAGGCATTTATTTATTAGTCACATGCACATAGAAACACACAGTGAAATACGTCTTTTTGTGTTGCTAAGAATGTGCTGGAGGCAGCCCGCAAGTGTCGCCACTCTTCTGGCGCCATCATAGCATGTCCACATCTCCTAACCTGTATGTCTTTGGAATGTGGGAGGAAACCGGAGCACCCGGAGGAAACCCACGCAGACACGGGGAGAACGTACAAACTCCTTGCAGACAGCAGTGGGAATTGAACCCAGGTTGCTGGTGCTGTAATAGCGTTACACTAACCACTATGCTAACGTGTCGCCTGTCATATTGTCATAGGCATTCAAAACTAGGGTATAAATGCCATGAAAATTAGCTTTTTGCAACAGCAGCACGGTACATTATGAACATGACAAACATAAGATAACATAAACTTAAATTATGCATAACTTATGTGACAAAATAAACATAACACTAGTGTAAGTTGAGAAGAAATGCAGTCCGAGGTGGTGTTAGGGTTTATCAGGTCGGTTCAAGAACCTGACGGCAGTGGGGAAGAAGCTGTTGTTGAACCTTGAGGTGTGGGTCTTCAGGCTCCTGCACCTCCTGTCTAATGGCAACACCAAGAAGAGGGCTTGCCCCGGATGGTGGGAGTCCCTGATGATGGATGTCACCTTCCTGGGACATTGTCTCTCATAGATGTCCTCAACGGGTGGGGAGAGCTGTAACCGTGATGGAACTGGCTGAGTCCATCACTCTCTGTAGCCTCTTGTGTTCCCGTGCATTGAAGTTTCCATACCAGGCCGTGATGCAACCAGTCAGAATATTTTCCACTGTCGAAGTTTGTCAGTCTTCGATGACGTGCCTGAATCTCCTTAAACTTCTACGAAAGTAGAGACGCTGGCACGCCTTCCTCATGGTTGCATCTATGTTCTGGTCCCAGGGTAGATCCTCTGAGATGTTGACACCCAGGAACTTGAAGCTTCTAACCCTTTCCCCATTTCCCACCGCTGCCGTCCCCAACCCTCTCTCAGATCCTCCTCCCCTCTCTGCCCCCACCCCTCGATTTGGGATAATGAAGAATGACCGACAGGATGCTGATTTGTTGGATGAACCTGACTTTCAGATGAGATATTGCACTGATCTCTCAGGTATTGAACAGAGGCCCTACCTGATCTCTCAGGTGGACGTTAAAGATCCCGTGGCTGAGAATCTCACGAAACTGTGGTATGAACTTCAAAGTACTGCAGCCCAGTTGAGAACATGCGACACGATTTCAGACAAGTTATGTCAAATTTCATTAATTACAATAATTTGAGGAAATAAGTCGGCATATTTGTTTCAAGGGGTGGAACAGCTTCAACTACAAAAGCACATCTATTTTTTAAAACATTTGAATCATTAAACTATGCCTATGGAGTGTCTTACCTCAGGAACCAGTGATTTTATCAGCGTACATCATTGCATCTTACACATGGAAAAGGCCCTTCAGCCCATCAAGTCTGTGCTGACCATCAACCATCCACTTACACCAACCCAACACTCATCCCATTTTATTCACACATTTCCATCAACTGGAGAGATTGGATATGCTGGGTTTGTTTTGAATTGAATTGGTTTGAATTGGTTTATTATTGTCACTTGTACAGTGAAAAATTGTCTTGCATACCGTTCGTACAGATCAATTCATTACACAGGGCATTGAGGTAGTACAGGGTAAGACAATAACAGAGTGCAGAATAAAGTGTTACAGTTACAGAGAGAGCGCAGAGCAGGTAGACAATAAGGTGCAAGGCCATTACGAGGTAGATTGTGAGGTCAAGAGTCCATTTTATCGTACTAGGGAACCGTTCAATAGTCTTATAACAGTAGGATAGAAACTGTCCTTGAGCCTGGTGGTACGTGCTTTCAAGCTTTTGTATTATCTGCCTAATGGGTAGGGGGAGAAGAGAGAATGTCCAGGGTGGGTGGGGTCTTTGATTATGCTGGCTGCTTTACCTGATAGAGGTATATAAGGTTATAAGAGGCACAGGTAGGCACAGAATCTCGTTCCCAGGGTTGGGGTGTCAAAAATAAGAAGGTTTAAGGTGAGAGGAAGGAGTTTTAAAGGGGATCTGAGGGGTGTTTGTTTACATGGAGAGTGACCGATATCTGGAACTTGCTTCCAGAGGAGGTGGTGAAATCGGAGACAATCGCCATGTTTAAGAGACATTTAGACAGTCATTTGAACATAGAAGGATGTGGTCCCAATGCGGGCAAATGGGATTAGTATGGATGGACATAAAGGTCAGCATGGAGGTGATGGGCTGATGGGCCTGTTTCTGTGCTGTACCACTCTGTGACTCAGGGACTGGACCAGTTACCGCTTTGGCACAAGATGTAGACAGTTCGATAGAAATTGAGTCTTTCTTAACCTGGACGAGCTGTTCCTCACCTGTGTACGTAGCCAAGATCGTGCACAGAGCTAATGGCCAGCGCGAGCTCCGCGAGGTAAAACCGTGCCATGTCTTCTGGAAATCGATCACCGAACCGGCTCAGTAACGTCAGGAAATCTCCTCCCGCGTAGTAATCCATGATGAAATACTGCAAGGGTGAGAGTGAGATCCAGAATCTTAACACAAAGCCCATTTGTGGAGAGGATATCTCCCCTGCATCACGGCTCCGTACGGCAACTGCTCTGCCAGAGACCGCAAGGAATCACAGAGAGTTGTGGACACAGCCCAGTCCATCGCGGAAACCGGCCTCCCCTCCACTGACTCCATCTACACTTCCCGCTGCCTCGGGAAAGCAGACAACGTAATGAAGGACCCCTCTCACCCAGGTCATTCTCTCTTCTCCCCACTCCCATCGGGCAGAAGATACAAAAGCCTGAGAGCATATACCACCGCGCTCATCTTTAGCATATAAGGGTCTGATAACAGAGGAACAGGTTTCTGTCCCTCTGTTATCAGACTCTTATACGCTAAAGATGAACTCTTGATCTCCCAATCTACCTCGTTGTGGCCCTTGCACATTGTCTACCTGCACTGCACTTTCTCTGTAAATGTAACGCTTTATTCTTCATTCTGTTTGTCCCTTTTTGTACTACCTCGATGTACTTATGTATGGAATGATCTGTCTGGATGGCACGTACACAAAAGCTTTTCACTGTATCTGGGTACATGTGACAATAATAAACCAATTGCCAATTACCAGCGTCAAAGGAAGGGGTTGGTCATATAGGTCACACGTGAAGTTTCTTCACCCAGAAGATGGTGAACCTTTGGAATTCTCTACCTGAGAACATGCAGAGGCAGAGTACATTCCAAACAGAGATCAATAGTCATCCAGCACGGAAACAGGCCCTTCGGCCCAATTGGTCCATACCGACCTAGATTTCCATTTGCCTGCATTTGGCCCATATCCCTCTAACCCTTTCCTATCCATGTACCTGTCCAAGTACCTTTTAAATATTGTTAGTGTACCTGTGTCAACCACTTCCTCTGGCAGCTCGTTCCACATACTGACCACCCTCTGGGTGAAAAGGTTGCCCCTCAGGTTCCTATTAAATCTCTCCCCTCTCACCTTAAATCTGTGCCCTCTAGTTCTTGACACCCCCAACACTGGGAAAAAGACTGTGCGCATTCACCCTATCCATGCCCTTCATGATTTTATACACCTCTATAAGATCACCCCTCATTCTCCTACGCTCAATGAATAAAGTCCCAACCTGCTCAACCTCTCTGCATAACCCAGTCCCTCGAGTCCCGGCAACACCTCGTAAATCTCCTCTGCACTCTTTCCAGCTTAATAGCATCTTTCCTCTTGCAGGGTGACCAAAACCAAACACAGTATTCCAAATGCGGCCTCACCAACGTCCTGTACAACTGATCATCAGATATCAAGGGAGAAAAGGTTTGTGAAGGAGTGTGGCACTGACGTCAAAGATCAGCCATGACCTTATTAAATGGCTGAACAGGCTCTAGTCCTGCTTTTTTAAATTATTTTGTAAAACAGAGATATCAAAATTCCTTTGCCTGATTCACTTAAAAGTGACCACAAAGTCCTGAAGTAAGAGTGTGAAAATTTCTGAGTTTGATCTTCTTTGCTGCTAACTCGATAGGCAACATTCACACCCCTTCAACCATTCTGGGCTGAAGTCCCTCTCCAAAGATGTGAGCACAAAAGTACAAGCTCTGACTCCCAGTGCAGTACTGAGGGAGTGCTGCACTGTTGCAGGGAGAGTGCAGAGGGGCAGTCTATAGTCAATGATGCTAACTGTTCACTGAAGTGCTGAACCAGTGTCGATTGGCGATATTGAATGGAGGATGGGTTTCTCCCTGTGACCACAGTGAGTGAACAAATCCCAGCCAGGAGAAACTACTCACAAACACATACCAGGTGATCCTCATCCTGAAAGGCAAAGTGGAGCTTGGTGATCCATCGACTGTCCCCGTTGACCAGAACCTGGCGCTCCTCACGGAATCGGGCAGTCTAAAGACATGGAGGCGATGGACTGGTTAAAGGTTCCATCTAAAAACTAACTCCCTGGTGTGGGCAATGAGTTCCATTCCAGTCTCCTGTGGAGAGCCCATTCAATGGCCATTCACCATTCAATGGATATTAGCCCTCTCTCTCACCAGAGCCCAGGATGAGTTCAAAACTGTTCCTCATTTCAGTTAGCAGGTTGTCCTGTCGTTGTATCACAATCCCCATCTTAAAGGCTTTACTTTAGGTTAGGCACTGTGACACCATGACAGCACAGAGCAGAGAGAACTTTACTCTGTATTTAACCTTTTCTGTTAATGTCAAAATATACATTGGAGCATAGAGCAATACAGCACAAGAAAAGGCCCTTCGGCCCATGATGTCAGTGCCAACCATGATGCCTGAAGTGATCCCACCTGAGAGGACTTGGAACAGTACAGCAGAGAAACTCAGTTAAGTGCACCAAGGAATTGCCAGAATAATAATTGGACTCCAAGGGTTAGTTTACAAGGAGAAATTAAACAAACCAAGATTGTATTCTCTTGAATTTAGCAGATGAAATGGCAATTTAAATCATCAGCTGAATTCCGGGGAATAAAATCTTTGTACTTTATTCACACAAAAATCTGAAATATCTAAATACAGAATGATCGAGTCAAGATTTTCATTATGTGTTGTTAGTCTATTATTTAATATTGACAATATCATCAGTTATCATCCAACTACAAATTTATTCATTGAATTTTAACAGAAATTTTAAGTAATTTGTATATCTCACCCGAGCTCTCTCTCCCCTGGAAATGGTTAATGGGACGTTGTAGAGGGAGCTTTGCTCTGTATCCTACCCATTTCAGCGCTTATTTTTTAAATCAGGGGTTAATTTACGCGTTTACAATACGTACATAATTTCCAGTAGAATATTTGCAAAATTCAAAATTAAAACATGGCTCTCCTTGTCCAGGACACACTCCTGCCCCTGAAGTGTCCACTGGTCCCAGAGGGCCTCCAGAGAGCTGATGAACACCACGTGCTCTCTCTCCTGGGACGCCCAGGCACGGACATAGCCTCAGAAGAGGCACAGGCAGTCGGCTAGACAGACCACTGCCTGGACCTGTGAATGTCCACCTCAGCCAGTCACAGGCACAGACCAACAAGAAAATCCCCTGACTGACTCACACCCACTCTGCACCAGGTGCCCAAAGATCAGGAGGGAGGTGCAACCAGAACTTGAGGAGCAGCCCCTTCCAATACTCAAACCTCTCACACTCTGGACACACCTGGAACACATGGTCCTCCAGGCCACTGAAGTGGCAGGTGGCCTGGGAGTTTGTGAACCAACTTAAAAACCTATTACATGGCACTGCTCTGTGCAACACTCTCCACGCCAGGTCCCCGATGTAAAGAGACCTCCACTGGGTTCCCCTCCTCACAACCTGGTCTGTTCTTGTCCTGGGAGTGATAGGATAGTGTACAGGGAGCCTTACTCTGTATCTAACCCCTGCTGTCACTGGGAATGTTTGATGGGATGGTGTTCAAGGAGCTTTACTCTGTATCTGACCCTTTTTTAAAATTTCAAAATATACTTTATTCATGAAAAATTCTGGAATATATAAATGTACAATATTCAAGTCAACATTTCCATGACAAGTCATGTTATCCTCATTACTTAACATTAATTTATCATTCATTTACAAACTTAAAATATGTAGTTCATGAGGTTTTAGTATCAATATCAATTAATTTTGTGCTATTCCTGTGCTGGAGATAGAACAGTGCAGAGCGAGCTTTATATTTCATCTAACCTGTCCTGTTCTCTCTCTGAAAGTGTTTAACAGTAGAGGGAGATTTACTCTCTATCTCTATCCCTTCACTGGGAATATTTGATGGGACAGTGCAGAAGGAGTATTTATAGCTGGTCACAGTTATATTTGGTTGTGATTTATTGTCATGAGATACGTTATCTCCTCCTGCCCAAGCTCCTTAACCAGTGATCTCATTCCATTTGCGAGTTCTGCCCTGCCCATTGGAACGCTCGGTTTGGGGTGGGCAATACTACAGATCTCGGACCCACCTCCTCTCGTTTCAACATGTCCCACTTGTTCATTCTCTTCATTGCATACACTCTGTCCGTGAGCTTCAACCTCACCACCGCAATCTGTCCGGAGAGAGCACAGGTCCAGATCAGCACTCTGCCCACCTCCCCAACTGCTCGGCACTGGTCAATGTGCTAATTAGGGCCCTTCGAGCCTGCACATTCACCAAAGTCTACTCAGCGCCACTTCCCTGCGTAACACACACAATGTGCTGGAGGAACTCAGCGGGTCAGGCAGCATCTATGGAGGGAAATAAACAGTCAACGTTTCGGGTTGAGACCCTTCATCAGGACCGGAAAGGAAGAGGGGAGATGGCCGGTATAGAAAGGTAGGGGGGAAGGGGTGGAGCAAGAGCCGGCAGGTGATAGGTGGATCCAGGTGAGGGGTTTGGGGGGGGTAATAGGCAGGTGAGGGAGGGGGGAGAGCGGGAATGACGTCAGAAGCTGCGAGGTGATAGGTGGAAGCGACAAAGTGCCAAAGATGATGGAATCTAATAGGAGAGAAAGGTGGAGCATGGAATGAAGGGAGGGAGGTGGGGGGAACCAATGGGAGGAGCGTGTGGGTGATGGGCAGATGTCCTCTCCTATCAGATTCGTCTTCAGCCCTTCATCACTTCCACCCCTCACGTCCCAGATTCTGACATCATTTCCACTCTCCCTCACCTGCCTATCACCTCCCCTCACCTGGATCCACCTATCACCTGCCAGCTCTTGACCCACCCCTTCCCTCCACCTCCTTACACTGGCCATCTCCCCTCTTCTTTTCCAGTCCAGGTGAAGGGTCTCAACCCAGAACGCCAACTGTTCATTTCCCTCCATAGATGCTGAGTTCCTCCAGCATCATCGTGTTTTTCATCTGTAACAACAGAACCCATTTGTAACCCGGAGACAGCCCGGGGAAAGCAGTCGGTCAACGTTTCGGGTCAGGACCCTTCTTCAGGACTGAAGGTAGGAAAAGGGGAAGCCCGATATATAGGAGGGAAAAGCAGAGCAGTGATAGGTGGACAAAAGAGGGGAGGTGGGGTGGGCACAGGGTGGTGATAGGTAGATGCAGGTGAGAGATAGTGATAGGCAGGTGTGGGGGAGGAGGGGAGAGCAGGTCCACCAGGGGATGGGTCAAAGGTAAGGAGAGAGAGGGAAAAAGGTAGGAAAAAAAAGGCTAGGAAAGGAAAGGAGAGAAGAAGCGTGGTGGGGGGGGGGGGGAGGTTTGTGGGGAAGGGGGGTGGGGATTACCTAAAGTGGGAGAATCCACTGTTCGTGCCGTTAGGCTTCAATGTTCCAAGACGGAAAAATGAGGTGCTGTTCCTCCAGTTTGCGCTTGGAATTCTCTTGGCAGTGGAGGAGGCCGAGGACTGACATATCTGTGATGGTGTGGGAGGGGGAGTTGAAGTGACTGGCAACGGGGAGATGGCAGGGGTCCCAGACCAGATCCCTGCGGAACACCACTGGTCACCGACCTCCAGGCAAAATACTCTCCATCTACCACCACCCTCTGAACCCACACAGTCGAGTTTCCCTGGATCCTATGTCTCCTAGCTTTCTGAATGAACCTTCCATGAGGAACCTTATCAAATACCTTACTAAAATTCATGTACACCGCATCCACTGCTCTACCTTCATCAATGTGCTTTGTCACATCCTCAAAGAATTCAATCAGGCTCGTGAGGCACGACCTGCCCCTCACAAAGCCATGCTGACTGCCCCTAATCAGCCTATGCTTCTCCAACTCATAAATCCTGTCTCTAAGAATCTTCTCCAGTAATTTGCCCACCACTGAAGTAAGACTCACTGGTCTGTAATTCCCAGGGTTATCCCTACTCCCTTTCTTGAACAAAGGAACAGCATTTGCCACCCTCCAATCATCTGGCACTAAACCTGTGGCCAGTGAGGACGCAGAGATCATCGCCAAAGGGGCAGCAATCTCTTCCCTCACTTCCCGTAATAACCTTGGATATATCCCGTCCAGCCCCGGTGACTTATCTATCCTAATGTTTTTCAAAAGTTCCAGCACATCCTCTTTCTTCATATTGACATGCTCTAGCCTATCAGCCTGTTGTACGTCATCCTCACAAACGTCAAGGTCTCTGTCTCTGGTGAATACTGAAGCAAAGTATTCATTAAGGACCTCCCCTACCTCTTCCAACTCCAGGCACATGTTTCCTCTTTTATCCTTGATCGATCCTACCCTCACTCAAGTCATCCTCCTATTCTTCACATACGTGTAGAACACCTTGGGGTTTCCCTTAATCCTACTCACTGAGGCCTTCTCATGCCCCCTTGTAGCTCTCCTGTCCATTCTTAAGCTCCCTCCTGGCTACAGTGTAACTCTCCAGAGCCCTGTCTGATCCTTGCTTTCTGAATCTCTGTTAAGCTTCTTTCTTCCTCTTGACAAGATATTCTACATCTCTTGTCAACCACGGTTCCTTCACTCTACCATCCTTACCCTGCCTCAATGGGACAAAGCTATCCAGAACCCCATGCAAGTACTCGCTAAACAACCTCCACATTTCCGTTATGCACTTCCCCAAGAACATCTGTTCCCAATTTATGCTCCCAAGTTCCTGCCTAATAGCATCATAATTCCCCCTCCCTCAATA
The DNA here is from genome assembly GCF_009764475.1 of Pristis pectinata. Taxonomy (NCBI): domain Eukaryota; kingdom Metazoa; phylum Chordata; class Chondrichthyes; order Rhinopristiformes; family Pristidae; genus Pristis; species Pristis pectinata. Next base: position 5,890,037 of record NC_067439.1, on the reverse strand, counting down.
AAATACTTTCCCATATCGTCTGCTCCCATCCCTCTCCAAGGCTATGGTAAAAGTCAAAGAGTTATGGTCACTGTCTCCAATATGCTCTCCCACCAAGAGATCTGAAACCTGGACTCTCCTCTAGTCGGCCTGTCCACGTACAGTACAGTATGTGTCAGGAATCTTTCCTGGTCACTCCTAACAAACTCTGCGCCATCTATCCCCTTTACACTAAGGAGGTACCAATCAATATTAGGGAAGTTAAAATCACCCATGACAACAGCACTGTTATTTTTGCACCTTTCCAAAATCTGCCTCCCAATCTGCTCCTCAGCATCTCTGCTGCTACTGGGGAGTGGGGGGTGGGGGGAGGGGTTCTGTAGAATAATCCCAATAGAGTGATCGCCCCCTTCCTGTTTCTGACTTCTGCCCACACTTACTCAGTGGACGATCCCTCCAGAACATCCTCCCTTTCTACAGCTGTGTACCATCCCTGATCAGCAAAGCCACTCCCCCGCCTCTTTTACCTCTGTACCTGTCCCTTTTGAAACATCTAAACCCAAGGAGACTAAACACTTCAGAAGAAACCCTCCCAACCTCTGGGCCCCGGGTTACCTCGCTGAAGGCTCCTCTGCCGATGACTTTCAGGATGTCAAAGTCGTTCCTCTGCAGTTGCAGATCCTTCACCTCCCTCACGATCGGACCAGCTGTCGAAAGAGGGAAAAGTGGAAGGTGAACGGCCCGTGGTTTGGCTCTCCCAGCAGAAAGAAAGATCTCACCCTGGGGAGGTGCAGTTCCAACAGGGTGGGACAGAGAGGCGGAAGGAAGGGACAGGGTGAGGGCAAGTGGGAGGGGGAGAAATGGGGAGTGGTGGGGGAGCTTTGTTGGGAGGGAAGGGAGGGAGGGAATTATGGAAGAGAGGAGTGTAGAAGAGAAGAATGGGATGTTCCACATTTTTCCCCACAGCCTCCCCAGCAGTGAAATAGTTTTTAAGCCTAGTCACAGCTGGAAACACAGTGGACAATCTGAGCAGAGTAAAATCCTACACAAACCAGATAATTACCAGATAATTGACTTTTGATTGACATAGGCCAGCATGAGGTCAAGAGGGTGGAGAGCATCAAGTTCCTAGGAGTGAACATCACCAATAGCCTGTCCTGGTCCAAGATGCCACAACCAACAAAGCTCACCAGCGCCTCTACTTCCTCAGGAGGCTAAAGAACTTTGGCATGTCCCCTTTGACACTCACCAACTTTTATCAATGCACTATAGAAAGCATCCCATCTGGATGCATCATGGCTTGGTACAGCAACTGCTCTGCCCGGGACCACAAGAAACTGCAGAGAGTTGTGGACACAACCCAGCACATCACGGAAACCAGCCTCCCCTCCATGGACTCTGTCTATACCTCTCGCTGCTTTGGTGTAGCAGCCAGCATAATCAAAGACCCCACCCACCCAGGTCATTCTCTCTTCTCTCCTCTCCCATCAGGCAGAAGATATAGGAGCCTGAGGGTACATTCCACCAGGCTCAAGGACAGCTTCTATCCCACGGTGATAAGACTATTGAACAGTTCCCTTATACGATGAGATAGACTCTGGACTTCACCTTGTTGTGACCTTGCAGCTTATTGTCTACCTGCAATGCACTTCCCTGTAGCCGTGACACTCTGTATTCTGCTATTGTTTTTACCCTGTACTACCTCAATGCACTGTGTAATGAATTGATCTGTATGAACGGCATGCAAGACAAGTTTTTCACTGTACCTCAGTACAAGAGACAATAATAAACCAATACCCATACCACACAGTGAAGCAGAGGACAGAGCCACTGCCTCACAGCTCCAGAGACCCAGGTTCAATCCCGATCTCCGGTGCTGTCTGTGTGTGCAGTTTGCACCTTCTCCCTGTGACCATGTGGGCTTCCCCCAGGTGCTCCTTTTCAGCCACATCTCAAAGACGTTGGTAGGTAGGTTAACTGACCACTGTTATTTTGCCCCTAGTGCATAGGTGAGGGGTAGAATCTGGGAGAAGTTAATGGGAATGTGGGGAGAATAAAATGGGATATGTAAATGAATGGTTGATGATTGGCACAGACTCCCTGGAGCTGGAAGACAGCGGATCTACCAGCTACACCACTGGGCTGTCCAAGTGGAGGTAGTCAGGATTATGAGAGGTTTTGGTCGAATCATTGTTCGCCTGCCACCGAGTCACGTGGGTTTGGATTTAGAAAATTCTGGAAACACTCAGGCACCATCTGTGAAACAGAGTTAACATTTCGTATCAGAATGAGCTGGAAAGTTGACTCTACTTCTCTCTCCACAGACACTGCCTGATGCTGAGTGTTTCCAGCGTTTTCTGTTTAGATATCAGAACTCTAACATCTGCCATTTTGTTTCAGACTTTCATTGTCAGGGTTTGATTTGTTTTTGTTGTCTTAAACAGTCAAAGGTCACTTAATATCCAGGGAACAGTGTGGCTATTGCAGTAAAAGAGTGGATCTGGTCCCCTATATAAATGAAGTTGTTGTTGTTGTTGTTGTTTGCCAGCAGTACCATTACCATAGACACAAGAGATTCTGCAGATGCTGGAATCTGGAGCAACACACATAAAAAATGCTGGAGGAACTCAGCAGGTCAGGCAGCAGCCATGGAGGGAAATAAACAGCTGACGTTTCGGGCCGAGCCCTTTCACCAGGAAGAGGGCGGAAGCCAGAATAAGAAGCCAGAATAAGAGGGGGGAGGAGCACAGGCTGGCAGGGGAGAGGTGAGTCCAGGTGAGAGGGGGAAGGCAGTGGGTGGGGGAGGGGGAGAAGATGTAATAAACTGAGAGGTGATCGGTAGAAGAGGCAGAGGGCTGAAGAAGAAGGAACAGCCAGGACCTCCCGGTGGCCACCCACTTCAATTCCACATCCCACTCCCACACTGACATGTCTGTCCACGGCCTCCTCGACTGCCATGTTGAGGCCAGGAGCAGGTTGGAGGAACAGCACCTCATATTCCACCTTGGGAGTCTCCAACCTGCCGGCCTCAGCATCGATTTCTCTAACTTCTGATAACCCCCCACCCCTTCTTTTTCTCCCGCCCCCAACTCCTTTGTCTTCCCTTATTCCTGTGGCTCCCTTCCCCTGCCTTGATGACCTGCCCATCTCCTCCCCTCCCCCATCCTTTATTCCATGGTCCACCTGTCCTACCGGATTCCTTCTTCTTCAGCCCTTTGCCTAATCTACCGATCACCTCTCAGTTTATTACATCTTCTCCCCCCTCCCCCACCCACCTACCTTCCCCCCTCACCTGGACTCACCTGTCCCCTGCCAGTGTGTGCTCCTCCCCCTCCCACCACCTTCTTTTTCTGGCCTCTGCCCTCTTCCTTTCCAGTCCTGATGAAGGGTCTCGGCCCGAAATGTCGACTGTTTATTTCCCTCCACGGATGCTGCCTGACCTGCTGAGTCCCTCCAGCACTTTTTGTGCATTGTACCATGACAATTGCTTTCAGCTTCTGAGGTCAATGATGGTCTAAGCTCTGCTCTCCTCCTGCCTCCACACCCATGCACTGGCACATTGGTTTGTAGGTGATGCACCTTGTGGTTAAATAGCCGTGCATTAAAGGAAGGTCACCCCTACTGGAGGCCAGTGACGTCAGAAGCTTTGACGAGGAGCAGGGATGGTTTTACACCTGTAATATTGGACCCACTGACGTGGGCTCCAGCAGAGACTGTAGAATGGGGGAAAGAGGAACCGGACCCTCATTGCCAACTCCAGCCCATGGTGAACGTTGGATAAAATGTGACCTGCCTGTGGGTCTGGTCACTCCTCCTGACAGCCCAGCACAGCTGCAGCGACCAGAGTGAAGTCACCCTCTGTTATTGACACTGGGCGCTGATCCAGACGCCTTACATTCTCCTGGCCGAGCTCCAGTCTGCTTCTCCCACGTCAGCGGGTCTAACATAACAGGTGTGAAACCGTCCCTGTTCCTCCTCAAAGCTCCTGACGTCACGGGCCCTCAGCAAGGGCAACCTTCCTTTATTGCACAGCTATTTAACTACAAGGGGCATCACCCACAAGCCCAGTTTGGGCCAGTTTACCCAAACTAGAGGAACAGCACTCCGTATTCCCCCTCGGCAGTCTACAACCCGATGGCGTGAACACTGAATTCTCCATTCTCAGGCAACCTGCTCCACCTCTGTCCCTTTCTCGCTCCTCCTGATCTACCCAGGTCCTCACACACATCCCCTTCTTTCCAGACCCATCCCTGCTCCCCATCACCCTGTTTCTTTCTCCAGCCCCACCCACTCCTGCCCGTCACCCACACACTCCTCCCACTGGGTCCCCTCCCCCACTGTTCCCATCTGCCCTCCCCACCTCCCTTCCTTTATTCCACGCTCCACCTTCCTCTCCTATCAGATCCCACCATCCGCAGCCCTTTGTCACCTCCACCCATCGCCTCCCGGCCTCTGTCGCTATTCCCACTGTCCCCTCCTCCATCTGCCCATCAACCCCTCCTCACCTGGATCCACCTATCGTCTGCCCCGTCCCTTCCCCTCATCTCTATACACTGGCCATCTCCCCTCTACTCTTCCAGTCCAGAGGAAGGGTCTCGACCCGAAAAGCCGGCCGACCGTTTCCCTTCACAGATGCTGCCCGACCCACTGAGTTCCTCCAGTTTGGGCCTTGCCTATTTTTGGGATGGCGAGCTTGTGGAAAAGGCATGGACAGGGGGAAGGCTGAACCTGCAAACATCATTCACCCACGGGAGCTGAAGGGAATTATAGCAATTGTACCACTGGCCAACAACAACAACAACAACAGCATAACATTCCATTTATATAGAACCACTAATGCAGTTAAAATATCCTGAAGCATCTCAGAAGAGCACTGATAGAAATTCGGTGTCACACCACATACCTGGGTGCAACACGGCTTGGCACGGCAACCGCTCTGCCCGGGACCGCAAGAAACTGCAGAGAGTTGTGGACACAGCCCAGCGCGTCACGGACACCAGCCTCCCCTCCTTGGACTCTTTTACCTCTCGCTGCCTTGGTGAAGCAGCCGGCATAATCAAAGACCCTACCCGGGACATTCTCTCTTCTCTCCTCTCCCATCAGGCAGAAGATACAGGAGCCTGAGGGCATGTACCACCGGGCTTAAGAACAGCTTCTACCCCCCTGTGATAAGACTATTGAAGGGTTCCCTTATACAATGAGATGGACCCTGACCTCACGATCTACCATGTTGTGACCTTGCACCTTATTACACTGCACTTTCTCTGTAGCTGTGACACTTTACTCTGTACCTTTTTTGTTTTTACCTGTGCTACCTCAATGCAGTCTGTACTAACTCACTGCACTGTGTAATGAATTGACCTGTACAATCGGTATGCAAGACAAGTTTTTCACTGTACCTCGGTGCAAGTGACAATAATAAACCAATAAACCAATACCAATATATAAGAAGAGGGAAGCAGAAGCTTGGTCAAGGAGGATGGCTTCTGGGAGCATTGTAGAGGATGGGGGGGGGGGGGGGGGGGGTTGGGGGAAATGCTTGTTTCCAGAACCTGGCCCTCAGTGGCGAGATGTTGGAAATGGAGGAGCACGGAGAGATCCTGGAGAGGGGCAGGATTGTAGAAGAAGATGGACAGAGAGATGGGTGGAGGGGTCTCAGAGATATTGAAGTATTGAGCACAGTTCTGGTCGCCCTGTTGTAGGAAAGACATTCTATGACGAGGGTATTGCCAGCATTCGAGGGCCTGAGTTATAGGGAGGGACAGGCTAGGACTTGGAGTGTAGGGGGCTGACGGGTGACCTCCATGTGTATAAAATCATGAGGGGTATAGATAGGGTGAATGCTCAGTCTTTTTCCCAGGGAAGGGGAACTAAAAATTAGAGGGCATAGGGTTAAGGTGAGAGGTGAAAGATTTCAAGGGGACCTGAGGAGCAACTCTTTCATGCAGAGTGTGGTCTGTATATGGAATAAGCTGCCAGAGGAAGTGGTTGAAGCAGGTACAATAACAATATTCAAAAGACATTTGGACAGGTACATGGATAGGAAAGGTTCAGAAGGACATGGGTCAAACGCAGGCAAATGGGACTTGCTTGGTGGGCACCTTGGTTGGCATGGATGAGTTGGGCCGAAGGGCCTGTTTCCATGCTGTATGACTCTATGACTAAGCAGGAACCAGTGTAGGTCAGTGTAAAGGGGATGTTGGGTGAAGGGGTGACTAGGGTCAGGCAAATATCTCAGCACAGCCTTGTAACAAAGCACAGGACCCTCTGCCTCTACAACTGAGCATGTTATCTTCACGTTTCTGCCTGTGGCAGTCTTTACATTATTGAGATCCTTAGGTGACCTCATGCGATTCTGCCCTAACCCAGCCTGGTCCATGGTGAGTGTGGAAGGGACCTAGTCCCATCTGATGGCACACTGCTTCTTCCTATCTCAGGGCCAACAGCTGAGACACCAGAGACTGCAGATGCTGGAACCTAGAGCAACAAACAATTTGCTGGAGGAACTCAGCAGGTCGAGCAGCATCTGTGGGTGGGTGGGGCGGGGCAGAGGGGGTAGGATTTATCGATGTCGAATACAAGGTTAATGGCAGGACTCTTAGCAGAGGGATCTTGGGGTCCACATCCATAGATCCCTCAAGGTTGCTGTGCAGGTCGATAGGGTTGTTAAGAAGGCATATGGAATGTTGGCCTTCATTAGTTGGGGTGTTGAGTTCAAGAGCTGCGAGGTGATGTTGCAGCTCTATAGAACTCTGGTTAGACCACACTTGGAGTATTGTGTTCAGTTCTGGTTGCCTCATTATAGGAAGGATGTGGAAGCTTTAGAGAGGGTGCAGAGGAAATTTACCAGGATGTTGCCTGGATTGGAGAGCATGTCTTATGAGGATAGGTTGAGTGAGTTAGGGCTTTTCTCTTTGGAGAGAAGGAGGATGAGAGGTAACTTGACAGAGGTGTACAAGATGATAAGAGGCATAGATCGAGTGGACAGTCAGAGACTTTTTCCCAGTGAGACAATGGCTAACACGAGAGGACATAATTTTAGGGTGATTGGAGGAAGGTAGAAGGGGCATGTGAGGGGTAAGTTTTTTACACAGAGTGGTGGGTGTGTGGAACGCACTGCCGGCAGAGGTTATGGGGGCAGATACATTAGGGACATTTAAGAGACTCTTAGATAGACACATGAATGATAGAGAAATGGAGGACTATGTGGGAGGGAAGGGTTAGATAGATATTAGAGCAGGATAAAATGTTAGCGCAACATTGTGGGCCAAAGGGCCTGCACTGTGCTGTAGTTTCCTATGTTCTATGTTCTATTGTTCACGGTAGTGTAGCAGTTAGCGTAATACTTTACAGTGCCAGCGACCTGGGTTCAATTCCGGCCGCTGTCTGTAAGGAGTTTGTATGTTCTCCCTGTGTCTGCGTGAGTTTCCTCCGGGTGCTCCAGTTTCCTCCCACATTCCAAAGACGTACGGGTTAGGAAGTTGTGGGCATGCTATGTTGGCACTGGAAGTGTGGCAACACTTGCGGGCTGCCCCCAGAACACTACACAAAAAAGATGCATTTCACTGTGTGTTTTGATGTACATGTGACAAATAAAGATATCCGATCTTATCTTATCTTCAGGTCGAAACGTTGCATCTGGGCTTCTGCTTTAGGATGTAGTGTCAAAATCCTGAAATATCGCCAATTCCTTTCCCCCTACAGATGCTGCTCGAGCTGCTGCTCTGGGCCACCCGTTCGCTCTGGATGAGCTGACATGATCTCTCCATTACTTCCAGGTAAGTCAAGCTGCCAGAAGTGAAGGTTCCTGGCCAGGTTGTACTCAGTTCTGTGGGACTGGATGGGGACAGACCTACTGGAAGTGTACAGTGCTATGTTTCTGGCTGACAGCATGTCAGAATCCACGAGGAAGGGCATCATCATCCTCATTGACAAGCAGAAAAGTGGGGAGGGAGGACATCAGGAACTGGAGACCTACCTCACTATTTTTTTGAACTTTTTATTACTCTTTTCAAGGAGGTTTATTCAGTGATCACAGCATCACATTACAACAATACTACAATATTCCACAATTCACACAGTTTACAGTCAACAGCTTCAACTTACAACAGTCATCTCTATCCAGAACACACTCAAGCCCCTGTGGTACCCACTGGTCCCGGAAAGCCCCCAGTGTACCCGTGGATACTGCATGCTCCTTCTCCAGGGACACACGGACATGGACATAACCCCAGAAGAGGGGCTCACTGTCCGCCGCCTGGACTAATGAATGGCCACCTTGGCCAGGCTCAGGAGTAAACTGACCAAGAGATTCCCCCAACCCACCCCCACGTTCCCCCCCTTCCCCCACCTCCCCCCCACCTCAATGTTGAATGTGAATCATAAGATCCTGTCCAAAGTCATCACCAGGTGAGTCAAGTCTGCTCAGGGCCAGGTGATGTACCCAGAGCAGACAGCAGGGAGATCTCGGACAACCTTGTGCTGCTCAACCATACCATCGCCTACGTGCAAGACAGGGGTTGGACATGTATCTGGTCAGCTTGGACCAGGAGATGGCCTTGGGCAGAACATTACGCTCTCCAAAATGGAGTCTGATCATGTCTGGTCACAGGCAAGACTGTCCACTCTCCTCTGCCTTGTTTGTGTGTTGTATCAGGCTTTTTGTTGAGCCCATCAACAAGGACACAGGAATGAGAGGGGTGACGATGCCAGGCAGTGGGAGGATCTCTGGACAAAGCCTCCCTGTACATGGACAACACACTGACACAGTTGTTCCCACTGAGACAACGACCAACAGCTGCTGGAAGATCATCAACTTGGTGAAAAACGCACTTTGGTCTGTCAAGACCTGTTGGTCTTCAGGTGTAAGGAGATGTCTACAAGCGAGTGGCGCCCACTGGCACATTCCAGGGTGCAGAGGATGTCTGAGGGACACACTGAAGATGTGTTGGGAAGAACCACAACCTAGGGTCCAGTCACCACTGGATACTGAGGGTCTGGAATGTGAGAGGTTATATCCTCAGATTGTTTACTCAAGGAAGAACGACTCAGGCTGATGTAATGTAAACAGAACAGGAATGGAGCACAACATATGTTATGTGCTGTAAAACCCCAATAATCCACTATGCAATTGTTCACAAATCCTGATGGATCAGCTTCTGGTTCCCTGGAACCCTGGTCCCACACTCCTTAGGGACCTGGTGAGTTTATAAGGAATGTGGGAATGGGAATCCAGTGAGTATGTGTTTCCAACATTCCTTTTAAACTCACTGGGGCCCCTTTTCACACACCCTGTTCATTGAAAATTTTATTATACTACAATGTAGCATCTGAAAAAATGTGAATTAAAAGTGTGTTGGGCTATTAATAGGTTTAATGTCCAAAATCTGCCGGTCCAGCATGCCAAAGTCCTGGGGGTGTCAGATTTTGGGAGTTTTAATGTACTTGCAAACTTTGTGATCAAAAGAATAGAACAAAAAGAGAACGTAGAACAATACAGCACAGGAATAGGCTCTTCGGACCATGATGTGGTGTTGAACTAACTAAGCTAATGACACCTAATTAAACTGATCCCTTCTGCCTGCAAAATGTCCACATCCCTCCACTCCCTGCACATTCATGTGCCTGGCTAAAAGCCTCTTAAACACCTCTATCATATCTGCCTCCACCACCCCTGGCAGCCCGTTCCAGGCACCCACCATTCTCTGTGTAAAAAAAATTGCCTCGTACATCTCCTTTGAACTTACCCCTTCTCACCTTAAATGCATGCCCTCTAGTATTTGACATTTCGACTCTGGGAAAAAGATTCTGACAGTCCACCCTATCTGTGTCCCTCATAATTTTATAAACTTCTTTCAGCTTCTGCCGCTCCAAAGGAAACAATCCCATGTTAAAAATCAAATAAAACACTTTTGCTCCAACTGCGCATTACAGGTAAAAGGTTGCAACAGCAAAGGCATAGAACATAGAGCATACAGGAAGGATGTCCACAGATTGAGCACACATGGAAGAAAAGTAGATAGCACTGTAACATATAGAGGATGAACACTAGGAAACAATAGAGCAACCTCAATGGGGACATGAGGATATAGAGAGGGAGCTCATGAGCATTGGGATATAAGGAGGGAGCTTCACTGGAGAATGAGCTCTCAGAATATTCGGATATAGAGAAGGAAGTAAGATAAGATAAGATCTTTATTAGTCACATGTACATTGAAACACAGTGAAATGCACCTTTTGCGTAGAGTGTTCTGGGGGCAGCCCGCAAGTGTCACCACGCTTCCGGCGCCAACATTGCGTACCCACAACATCCTAACCCGTACGTCTTCGGAATGTGGGAGGAAACTGGAGCACCCGGAGGAAACCCACACAGACACGGGGAGAACGTACAAAGTCCTTACAGACAGCGGCCAGAATTGAACCTCGGTTTCTGGCGCTGTAATAGCATTACGCATTGAGAGGAAATGCTGAGTATATCAGGATATAGAGAGTTCTGGGATTATCAAAATGGAGCAAGCTCTGGGAAAATTGGGATATAGAGAGAGAAGTTTGGGAATATTGGGATGTAGCTAGGGAGCTTGAGACTATTGGATGAAGAGATGGAACTCTGGGAATATTAGGATATAGAAAAGGAGTGCTGATATTATTGGGATATAAAGGCTCTTGGAATATTGGAATATAGAATGAGATCCCTGGATACTGGGATATAGAGAGGGATTTCACTGATTTTCAGGGTTGTACCCCAGCAGAAATATACATTTGTTGGATTGTGAGATAGTGCTTGAGTAAAACGGAGATAATTAGTTGGACTTTAATGGATAAAGTATTGCATTTCTATATCACACTTTTCAACCTCAAGACATCTCAGAGCACCTCAGAGACAACAAGAAACTCTGCAGATGCTGGAATCTGGAGCAGCACACAAAAAGTGCTGGAGGAACTCGGCAGGTCAGGCAGCATCCGTGGAGGGAAATAAACAGTCGATGTTTCGGGCCGAGACCTTTCATCGGGATTGGAAAGGAAGAGGGCAGAAGCCAGAATAAGAAGGTGGGGGAAGGAGGGAGGTCATACCCCAGTTACAAATGCCTGATTTATGGACACCCCTACATATGACCGAGCTCCCATAATATTATTAAGTTCAAAAGTTCCTACAAACAGCAGAACTGGTTTCTTCTCGCTCTCTCCACTTCCTTTCTTATCAGCCTTATCTGCTTGTGATGTCACTCATTACATCACTCTGGAGGTGGGTTACCATATTGAGTGATTTTTGTGCATTTTCCAACTTAAAAATCGACTTATGGACGTCTGTGTAAAAATGGAAACTGTTACCCTAGGGATGGCCTGTGTATCGAAATTGGACAGCACTATGGAGCAGCAGGTAAAGCCGCTGCCTCACAGCTCCAGCGACCCGGGTTAGATCCTGACCTCCGGCGCTGTCTGTGTGGAGTTTGCACCTTCTACCCATGAAAATGTGAGTTTCCTCCGGGTGCTCCCATTTCCTGCCACACCCAGAAGACGTGCGGGTCAGCGGGTTAGTTTAATTGGCCGCTGTTAAGTTGCCCCTAGTGTGTGGGTGAGTGGTCGGAGAATCGGGATGAGTTGAATGGGTTGCAGGGAATTGTGGGGAGATGAGACTGATGGGATTGCTTCGTGAGGTAGCATAGACTCGATAGGCCGAATACTTCCCTTCTATGTTGTAAGACAGCATGAAAATAAAGTAGGAAATAAAAATATGAAACTAATTTTAATGTAACACGATAGTGGTGCTTGAGAGGCATTTAGACAGGTTCATGAACATGCAGAGAATGGAGGGATATGCAGGCAGGTGAGTTTAGTTTAACTTGGCACAGACATTGCGGGCCGAAGGGCCTGTTCCTGTATGCACTGCTCTATGTAAGAAACTCAGCCAATTTGTACACAGCAAGATCCCACAAACGGCAGTTTGATCGCAGCATAGGTTAGGGGTTAACTATTAGCCCAGAGTACACTCCATGCACTTCTTCAAAGTGTGGCGTTTAGATATTTTACATCTGTCCAAAAGGACGGATAAGGCCACGGTTAACACTGCATCCGAAACGTGGGGGCTTCAACACTGCACTCAGCTCTTGGGCTCAAGCCTCCAGAGTGGGGCTCTCACCCCATGACATTCCAACTCATTGCTCCCCACAGACATTCATGTGGAGGCGTGCACCCTGGAAACTACTCACCCCACGCAAGGAAGTCCAAGATGTGCTTCTGCTCCCTGAGAGCCGACCGGCTCAGCTCCTCGTACACACAAACCAAGACATCCAGGAGCCCCTCGACACTGAGTAACCTTCCCGTAACAATCAACGTCTCCAACTCCCTCAGCCTGACTTCTGCCAACATTCTCTCTTCCCCACTCAGCTTCCAAAAGAAATCTAGTAGTTTAGTACGGCTTTCCAAAGTTTTGAAATCAGGCACACTTCTTTTGCTTTGCCTAGCAAAGATTTCTCTCTCTCTCTCTCTCTCTCTCTCTCTCTCTCTCTCTCTCTCTCCCTCTCTCTATCTTTCAGTCTATCTAACTCTCTCTCCCCCTCTCCTCTCTATCCCTCCTTCTCTCTCTCCCTCGCTCTCTCTCTCTCTCTCATTCCCCTTGTCTTGCCCTTCTGCTTCAGTGCCACCAACTGTTCCACTGTTTTAAGCTCCACACTAAATCCATGGGAATGTCTCTTAAAGCAAAAATTATCGTTGTGCACTTAATATTCTCAGCTGTGAAGGCTCCTGTTCATTTCGCGTTCTGATGGAAAAAGATTGAATGGATATCGTTTCGGATCCTCTGCTGGTTACAGTTCTCACATTAGAGGCTGCAGACCAACCCATCTTTTGTTCTCCCTCTACACTGTCCTGTCACACACTCCCAGGGCAGGGACAGTTGGGGTGGAGAGGGCTGCACAGATCAGCTGACTGCCTGTCCCTCTCTCGGGGTTACGTTCATGCCCGTGTGTCCCTGGAGAAGGGGCACACGGTATCCACAGGTACAATGGGAGATTTCCAGAACTGGTGGGTGCCACAGGGGCTCGACTACGTTCTGGGTAGTGATGACCGTGTTGTAATTTGAAAATGTAAATAGTGTGTATCATGAAGTATTGTAATATTAATGTGATTCATGTAATCACTGAATAAACCACCTTTGTAAAAGGAAAAAGAAGGGCAGGGACGGCAGAGATTGGATTCAGAGTAAAGCTCCCTCTACCCCGTCCCATCACACACGCCCAGAGCAGGAACAGTATGGGTCAGATACAGAGTAAAGCTCCCTCTGCACCGTCCCATCACACACGCCCAGAGCAGGAACAGTATGGGTCAGATACAGAGTAAAGCTCCCTCTGCACCGTCCCATCACACACGCCCAGAGCAGGAACAGTATGGGTCAGATACAGAGTAAAGCTCCCTCTGCACCGTCCCATCACACACGCCCAGAGCAGGAACAGTATGGGTCAGATACAGAGTAAAGCTCCCTCTGCACCGTCCCATCACACACGCCCAGAGCAGGAACAGTATGGGTCAGATACAGAGTAAAGTTCCCTCTGCACCGTCCCATCACACACGCCCAGAGCAGGAACAGTATGGGTCAGATACAGAGTAAAGCTCCCTCTACACTGTCCCATCAAACTCCTGGAGGACTTTGTGTTCCATGTGTGAATGTGAGAGGTTGCAGCCCCCCTTTGAGTATCTGAAGGGGCTGCCGCTCGAGGTCTGGTTGCAGTTCAGCCCCAAGCTCCCAATCTTCGAGCATCCTGTGCAGAGAGTCAGTCAGAGGTTCTCCTTGTCAGTGTGCTCCTGGACTTGGGCTAGATAGTCATTCACAAGTCCCAGCAGCCAGACCCTTGAGGGGTCCATCCAGACTGACTGCTTGCCCCACTTCCGAGGTCATGTCTGTGCCCAGGTGTCCTTAGAGAGCGAATTAAACTCCTGCTATCCTGTCCTGATTAGACACAGAGGAAAGGTGCACTGGGTCAACACAATTTCAGCTGTTTCATGTACAGGATCAGTGTGACGCAGGAACCAGGAGAGAAATTGAACCAAGACAGAAGGTGCTGGGAATCTGAGGTGAAGGGCCAAGATCCACATTGGGGGATACGAGCAGATCTGAAGTTGAACGTTAGGTAGATCAGTAATGATCAGTCACATCGAGATGACATTTTGAGAAGCTGTCCATTGTGAAGGGGAAGTCTGAGGATCTCCACATGTTCCCGAGGCAAAGTGCTGGGGTGGTGAAGCATCGGGGGAAGCAATGGGGGTCAGGTTTGGGAATATGCCAGTAGAATCAGAAGAAGATTAGATCACAGTGATGAAACCCAGTGATACAACAGGAAGAGCCGCTAACCCACCTCCAGAGACCCAGGTTTGATCTCGACCTCCGGCGCTGTGTGTGTGTGGAGTTTGCACGTTCTCCCTGTGACCGCGTGGGTTTCCCCCGGGTGCTCTGGTTTTCCCCCTCATCTCAAATCTGGACAGAATGGTAAATTAATCGACTACCATAAATTGCCCCTAATGTGTGTATAATTGGAAGATTCTGGAAGGGACCTGACAGGAATGAAGGAATAATAAAAAGGGATTGGAGTACAGTTAGTGTTTTGATGGTCATGGTGTGAGACTCCTTCTGGTTTGGGAATGGGACAGAATCAAGGCAGAGAAACAAGCCCTTCAATCCATCAAGTCCTCACCGACCATCAACCATCCATTTACACTGATCCCATTTTATTCTCCCCACATTCCCATCAACTCCCCCCCCCCAGATTCTACCCCTCACCTACACACTAGGGGCAATTTACAGCGACCAATTAACCCACCAACCCACCGCATGTCTGTGGGATGTGGGGAGGAAACCGGAGCACCTGGGGGGGGGGACCCACCAGGTCACAGGGAGAACGTGCAAACTCCACACAGACAGCAGCGGTGGTCAGGATCGAACCTGGGTCTATGGCATTGTGAAGCAGCAGCTCTACCAGCTGCGCCACTCTGCAGCAGGGCAGTTTTCTAAGCTTCGTTGCACACCAAAAGATAAACTGTCAAAGTTGGCACCTTAATGAATGCGTCGTTCTGTAATCAAGACCAGCACCAGCTTCCTCCCATGTTATCAGCCGTGCCTCAGTTGGTAGTATACCTGCATCAGGCAGCTGTGAGTTCGAGTCCTGCTTCAGAGACTTGGTATTGGTATTGGTTTATTATTGTCACTTGTACTGAGGTACAGTGAAAAACTTGTCTTGCATACTGATCGTACAGGTCAGTTCATTACACGGTGCAGTTACATTGCATTAGATAGCTTTATCTTTATTAGTCACATGTACATCGAAACACACAGTGAAATGCATCTTTTGCGTAGTGTTCTGGGGGCAGCCCGCAAGTGTCACCACGCTTCCGGTGCCAACGTAGCATGTCCACAACTTCCTAACCCGTACGTCTTTGGAATGTGGGAGGAAACCGGAGCACCCGGAGGAAACCCACACAGAAAGAACGTACAAACTCCTTACAGACAGCGGCCGGAATTGAACCTGGGTCGCTGGCGCTGTAATAGTGTTACGTTAACCGCTACACTACCGTGCCTGCCCCATTACAGAGTGCATTGAGCTAGTACAGGTAAAAACAATAACAGTACAGAGTAAAGTGTCACAGCTACAGAGAAAGTGCAGTGCAATAAGGTGCAAGGTCACAACAAGGTAGATCGTGAGGTCAGAGTCCATCTCATCGTATAAGGGAACTGTACAATAGTCTTATTAGTGGGATAGAAGCTGTCCTTAAACCTGGTGGTATGTGCCCTCAGGCTCCTGTATCTTCTACTTGACAGAAGAGGAGAGAAGAGAGAATGACCCAGGTGGGTGGGGACTTTGATTATGCTGACTGCTTCACCAAGGCAGCGAGAGGTATAGACAGAGTCCATGGAGGGGAGGTTGGTTTCCGTGATGCGCTGGGCTGTGTCCACAGCTCTCTGCAGTTTCTTGCGGTCCTGGGCAGAGCAGTTGCCATACCAAGCTGTGATAAACCTAGACTGACTCCAATGAGGGACTGAAGGACTATGCGAGGTGGTGTTAGGCAGAGGCCCTGAATGCATGTCAAAGATCCCATGGCACCCTACAGAATGAGAGTGCTTCCTGGGGTCAATATTTATTCCTCAATTAATATCAGAAATATTCATTACCTAATCAATATAGTGAGAAATGTGAAGCAAAACCTTTGGAAGTTAGAACAATTAACAAATGGGAGGATTTGGGGTGGTGTGCAAGAACAATGGATCTTGGAATGTTTGCTCACAGGTAGCAGGACAAGTCAATAAGGTGGTTATAAAGGTAACTTGGTGAATTGGTTTATTATTGTCACATGTACCGAGGTCCAGTGAAAAACTTTGTTTTGCAAGGTATCCATACAGATCATTTCATTACATCAGTGCATCGAGGTAATACAAGGGAAAACAATAACAGAAAGCAGAATAAGGTGTTACAGTTACAGAGAAAGTGCAGTGCAGGCAGACAATAAGGTGCAAGGGCCATGACGAGGTAGATTGTGAGGTCAAGAGTTCATCTTTATCGTATGAGAGGTCCGTTCAAAAGTCTGATGACAGCGGGATAAAAGCTGTTCTTGAACCTGGTGGTACATGCTCTCAAGCTTTTGTATCTTTTGTCCGATGGGAAGGGGGAGACAAAAGAATGACCGGGGTGGGAGGGGTCTTTGATTATGTTGGCTGCTTTCACAAGGCAGTGGGAAGTGTAGACAGAGTCAACGGAGGGGAGGCTGGTTTGCATGACGGACTGAGCTGTGTCCACATCTCTCTGCAATTTCTCGCGGTCCCGGGCAGAGCAGTTGCAGTACCAAGCCGTGATATATCCAGATAGGATGGTCTCTATGGTTCACCTGTAAAAATTGGTAAGAGTCATCAGGGACACGCTGAATTGCATTAGCCTTCTGAGGAAGTAGGGGCATTGGTGGGCACTCTTGACTGTAGCGTCAACGTGGTTGGAGCGGGACAAATTGTTGGTGATATTTACACCCAGGAACTGAGGGGAGATAAATTGAGGTGTATAAAATGACGAGTGGACTGGGAAGAGTAAATAGAAAGGACTGTTTCCCTGAGCAGTTTCAATGTAATCTGTAGAAAGTGTCAAAGGGAGATGTGGAAAGACTTCTTCCCCCAGACAGCGTTGGGGGTCTGGAAGGGTGGTACAGGGAGAGACCCTCATCACATTTAAACGGTGCCTGACCGTGGACTTGACCTGCAAGTATACGGACCCAGAACTGTGGGTTGGGAGGGCTATTAAACTCGGTGGACCATTTCCAACCATCATGGACACAATGGACCGAATGCCCTCCCTCTGTGTCCTGAAGGTTCTAAGATTCTACGTTGCTGTCCATGGGAGCTTGCTGTGCACAAACTAACCAGTGCTTTTCCTACATTAGAACAGCGCCCACACTTCAAAGAGTGACAATAAAATGCTTTGAAGCTTCCTGAGGTGGTTTAAAAGATTCAGTGATCCCAATGAAATAGAGTCATAAGAGTCATAGAGCAATACAGCACGGATACAGGCCCTTTGGCCCAACCAGTCCATGCCGACCATGGTGCCCACCCAGCTAGTCCTAATTTCCTGCGTTCGGCCCATATCCCTCCATGTACCTATCCACGTGCTTCTTAAATGATACTATTGCACGCACTTCACCCGCTTCCTCTGGCAGCTCGTTCCATATACTCACCACCGTCTGCGTGAAAAAGTTGCCCCTCAGGTCCCTTTTAAATCTTTCTCCTCTCACCCTCAACCTATGCACCCCTAGTTTTGGACTCCCCAACCCTGGGGAAAAGACTGTTACCATCCACCTTATCTATGCCTCATAATTTTAAACACTTCTATAAGGTCGCCCCTCATTCTCTTACGTTCCAAGGAATAAAGACCTCGTCTGGCCAACCTCTCTCGACAAAGCCAATGAAGGCACAGTGCATTTTGCTTCACTTGTTTCCCAGAAGTAAATTGCTTTGTCTATCTTTCTCATCTCTGCTACAGGAGCTAAGTCTTAATTTATTTCAAGATTATCCGCGATGCCAGCTCCAGTTGTTTGTTCCGCTGACATAATGGAAGGAGGCATTAATCCTATTGAAGCATAAATAAAGATCTAGGGCTGAGAAATCGAGCACAAGTCTCCCAGCTTCAGGAAAGAGGAGAGAAAGAGGGAGAGGGAGAAATGCAGGGTTAGAGCAAGAGAAAAGGAGCAAGATGTAGAAAGAAAGGGAGAGAAACACATGAGGATAGAGAGAGAGAGAAGGAGGGATGCACGAAGATAGAGAGAGCAAGAAACAAGGGTATATACAGAGAGAGAGAGAAACACACAGATAGCGAGAAGGAGAGACGCAGGAATAGATAGACACGCGGAGATATATTTTGGAATTGGGGGAGAGAGACACACACACAGATAGAGAGAGCAAGGAGACATAAAAATAAATATAAATACAGAGAGGTAAAGAGGAACAGAACAAGAGAGACAGAGAGAGAAATAGAGAAAGCTAGACAAAGGGAAACCAACAGAGAGAGAGCAGGGAATAACAAGTGATAGAAACACAGGGAAGTGTTTGAGGAAAGATCCAGGGATAGAAATAAAGACAAGAGTTAGAGGGGGAGACAGGCTGATAGTGGGACGGACACAGGGAGAGAAAGAGAGAAAGAGAGAGAGAGACAGAGAGCAGGCAACCCAGGGACAGCAGGAACAGACACAGATTTAGATAAAGTGACAGTGACAGGACCCAGACAGACACAGAGACAGACACAGAAACAAAGCTGCAAAGACAGGCAAATTAGCCGGAGCAAGCCTCACTGATAGGGATATAGAACAAGACAGAAGCAGAGTCGTTGACAAGAAGAGAGAGACAAAGGGGCAGAAAGTGACAGGGCAGGAGACGGTGAGACGGGTCAGTGCGCCAGTTTGAGAGGGGAAGGATTGTACGGAAGGTAGCGAGGCCAAAGGCGAAACAGGGTGTGTAAGACTGTGTGCGTTTTACCTGCTGAGGGAGCTGCTTGTCAACTGAGATGCCCCTTGACAGTGGCTTATTGAAACGTGTTTTAATTCTCCTCAGGGCATTAATCTAAGAAGGGATTTTTTTGCGCCACGTCGTACATCCCTCGTGGCTGAGGGACCTGCAGCCCCTGCTGGTGACCTGGTTCCACCAGATACTTGACAGGTGCAAATCCCTCAGGCAGCGTGTCGCGGGTGAGGTCGGAGGTGGACTCGGAGGCCAACGGCGGAGGGCATGGAGTGAGGTAGGCAAAGCTGACTTCGAAAGCTGCTCCTGTTCACATTCCCGTTCCCCAGTCTGATTACAGCAGGAAAAACTTCTGCAATCGTCTCATCTCCTTGGTCCACACCATGAGCCACTTTAACTGATCTGTGCATTATCTCTATTCTTCATTGTCACTCAGTCACCTCAGTCTTACGTTTAACTATATCTCCCCTTTCATCTCTCTTTCTCCCCCTCTCTTTATGGTCTTTCATTCCTTCCTTCCCCCTCGTTTCCGACCCTCTCTACGATTCCATCTCTTGAGGCTCTGCTTTTGTTTAATCTAATTTAATTTCAGGTCGGACAAACTTGGGTTGTTTTCTCTGGAGTGTCGGAGGCTGAGGGGAGACTTGATAGAAAGTTTATAAAATTACGAGAGGCGTGGATAGGGTAGACGGTCAGGGTCTTTCTCCCAGGATGGAAATGTTGAATACTGGAGGACATGCATTTAAGGTGGGGGGGGGGGGGAAGTTTAAAGGAGATGTGCAGGGCAGGTTTTTTACAGAGAGTGGTGAGTGCCTGGAATGTGCTGCCAGGGGTGGTAGTGGAGGCACTGTATATTCCGTGTTCTTTGTTCGTTTTCTCTCAGGCAGAGAGACAGGGTGGGAATAGATAGATAGATGATAGATAGATAGATAGATAGATAGATAGATAGATAGATAGATAGATAGATAGATAGATAGATAGATAGATAGATAGATAGATAGATAGATAGATAGATAGATAGATATCTTTATTAGTCACATGTGCATCGAAACACACAGTGAAGTGCATCTTTTTGCATGGAGTTTTCTGGGGGCAGCCTACAAGTGTCGCCATGCTTCTGGCGCCAACATGGCATGCCCACAACTTCCTAACCCGTACATCTTTGGAATGTGGGAGGAAACCGGAGCACCTGGAGGAAACCCGCGCAGACACGGGGAGAATGTACAAACTCCTTACAGAGAACGGTCGGATTTTTAACCCCGGGTTGCTGGCGCTGTAATAGTGTTGCGCTAACCGCTACACTACTGTGCCTGCTGTGGGAGAGAAGCTGGGGGATAGGGTGGGAGGGAGTGGAGGGAGCAGGAACTGGAGATGAGTTGGGTGGTGGGGAGTGGGAGGGGTGGGAGTGGGGGTGATCAGGGTGGTAAGTGTGGGAGAGGTTGTGAACGTGGAGGTGGGGGAGCATCGGGTGTAAGAGCTGAGGTGGTGTGGAGCATGGGGAGGGAGTAGAGGAGGGAATGGAAATGGGAGTGCGTGGGCAGTAGAGGGTTTGGGAGAGTGGTGAGTGGGTGTGTAGAGAGTCAGGGAGTAGAGGTATTGGGAGAGAGTGAGGAGCAGGGATATTGAGAGTGGGAGTGAATGGGGAATGGGGAGAAGTGGGGAGAGAATGTATCACATTTTCTAACAGCAGCCTCTATGTTTCCTGTTACACAGCTCTGGGCAGGTTGAAGACCAGACTGGCGCACTCCTCTCACTCTCTGTGCCTACCTTTTTGTCTACTGTTTGAACATTATTAACCAAGACTCCTTGAAACTAATAATCCCTTTGAGGTCTCACACCTGGCAGATGCAGTGTGGACCCCAACACTTTGGTTTTTCCCAACAGCTCTCTCAACAGCTTTCCACAGCCTCTCCCCAACTTCCCCAGAGACAGGTGCACCAGTGTTGGGGGCCTCCGTTTCTCACCCAAGTCCCAATGGCTCTTCAAATTATTACTGAAGCAAGGTATTCAACCTCATAAAACATCACAAACAGGCAAAACCTCGTTTAAATGCCTTCCCACTGACTCCCAGAGCCTGGAAGTTTAGTTCCTACCCAAACAAATCCATCTCAGTAACGGTAACCACAAAACTACCAGAGAGTTGTAAAAATCTACCTGGTTCACTGTTGAGCTTCAAGGAGAAAGTCTGCTAGAAGAAAAACCCCATGATGCTGGAGGAACTCAGCAGGCCAGGCAGCATCCTTGGAGAAAAGCAGGCGGTCAACGTTTCGGGTCAGGACCCTTCTTCAATGACTGAAGATAGGAAAAGGGGAAGCCCAATATATAGGAGGGAAAAGCAGAACAGTGATAGGTGGGCAAAAGAGGAGAGGTGTGTTGGGCACAAGGTGGTGATAGGTGGATGCAGGTAAGAGATGGTGATAGGCAGGTGTGGGGGAGGAGGGGAGAGCAGATCCACCAGGGGATGGGCCAAAGGTAAGGAGAGAGAGAAAAAGTGTAGAAAAAAGAGAGATAGGCTTAAGGGGAATAAGAGAAGAAGCATAGTGGGGGGGGGTTGGGTGTGGGGAAGGGGGGGTGGGGATTACTTAAAGTGGGAGAATTCAATGTTCATGCCGTTAGGCTGCAAAGTTTCAAGACAGAAAATGAGGTGCTGTTCCTCCAGTTTGCGCTTGGAATTCTTCTGGCAGTGGAGGAGGCCGAGGACTGACATATCTGTGATAGTGTGGGAGGGAGAGTTGAAGTGACTGGCAACGGGGAGATGCAGATCACAGTTACGGACAGAGTGCAAGTGTTCCGTGAAACGGTCACCTAGTCTGCGTTTGGTCTCACCAGTGTGGAGGAGGCCACACTTGGAGCTCCCCTTTGGCTTCCCCTATATAGGGCTTCCCCTCCTCCTATCCTCAGTCCTGAAGAAGGGTCCTGACCTGAAATGTTGACCACCTGCTTTTCTCCACAGATGCTGCCTGGCCTGCTGAGTTCCTCCAGCATCATCGTGTTTTTCATCTAGATTCCAGCCTCTGCATTCTTTTGTTTCCCTAGAAAGTCTGCTCTCTTACCTCGTCTGAATCCAAACCTGCCAATGTGGATGACTCTAAAATGATCCAGCAAACCATTCAATGTCAGGAAGACGACTTACAGCCACTTTCTCAAGAGATAGTGAGTTACCATGCCAACCCCATCCACCCTACCATTTCCCAGTGCAGAGGTACACAGGCAAAGAAGTGGACTTGGTGGAGTGATAAAGCTCTGTTCCTTCTCTCTTTCCTTCAGTTATTGGATCCAATTCTGAATCCAATCTGATGGACCATTTTCAAATTGGACCAACAGAATGGGGAGAGTCTAAGCCTCTCAAACCAAGATAACAACACAGGAGGCTGCAGATACTGGAATCTGGAGCAACACACAAAGTCTGGAGGAACTCAGCGGGTCAGGCAGCATCTATGGAGGGAAATAGTCAAATTTTCGGGTCAAGATCGTTATGAAGGGTCCAGATGAAGGGTCTGGACCCGAAACATCGACTATCCATTTCCCTCCATAGAATCTGCCTGACCCATTGAGTTCCTCCAGCATCTTGTGTGTTCCTCTCAAACCAAGGCTGGGACTAAAACCAATTGCATTCTACACACCAGCAGCAATATCTCTCAACCGGCACAGAAATACCTTGATAAAGCAGGAAAATCCACAGAGCTACTGGCATTGTGCAATTCTAGTTCTTCACTCATGGGAGCCGGGTGTCATTGGCAAGGCCAGCATTTATTGCCTATCCCTAGTTGCCCAGGGAAACCGATGTGTAGCCACCCTC
This sequence comes from Pristis pectinata, assembly GCF_009764475.1. Lineage (NCBI taxonomy): Eukaryota > Metazoa > Chordata > Chondrichthyes > Rhinopristiformes > Pristidae > Pristis > Pristis pectinata. Next base: position 5,867,283 of record NC_067439.1, on the reverse strand, counting down.
TTTGAACTGCTGCCTGCAACAACTCCCTGGGCCACTTTGGAGGCAGTTTTAAGTTGATCATGTTGGGTTGGGTCTGGAGTCACATATAGCCTCAGACATTATGTAAGGGACTTTGGAGTCCTATTTAGGATTCCCTGAAAGTTAACTTACAGGTTGAGTCAATAGTAAAGAAGGCAAATGCAATGTTCGCATTCATTTTCCAGAATATAAAGGCAAGGATGTACTACTTTATAAGGCATGGGTCGGGCTGCATTTGGAATATTTTGAGCAAATTTGGGCCCCTGTATCGAAGGAAGGATGTCCTGGCCCTGGAGAGGGTCCAGAGGAGGTTCACAAGAATGATCCCAGGAAAGAAAGGGTTAATGTGTGAGGAGCATTTGATGGCTCTGGGCCTGTACTCGATGAAATTCAGAAGGATGAGGGGGGATCTCATTGAAACCTATCGAATACTGAAAGGCCTGGATAGAGTGGACATGGAGAGGATGTTTCCATCAGTGGGATCCGTGGACACAGCCTCAAAATAAAGGGACGTCCCTTTGAAACTGAGATGAGGAGGAATTTCTTCAGCCAGAGGGCGGTGAATCTGTGGAATTCATTGCCACAACAGGGCTGTGGAGGCCAAGTCATTGGGTGGATTTAAGGCAGAGATTGATAAGTTTTTGACAGGTAAGTAGGTTAAGGGTTACGGGGAGAAGGCGAGAGAATGGGGTCGGGAAAAAAAATCAGCCATGATTGAATAGTGGAACAGACTCGATGGGCCAAATGGCCTAATTCTGCTCCTTTTCTGTTCTGGTCTTATGGTTACCCAAAAGAGCATTCGTGAACCCATTGGAATTTTTAATGGCAATGAATGGTTACCTTATTGGGCAACAGATTGTGTTTTTGCCTCCGGATTGTTTTATTCTGCATATTTCTCCCGACACCAGGGCTAATAATCCAGGACTCAAATCCCAACAGCTCTTCAGAAAGTACATCAATGATCTGGACGAGGGAACAGAATGTAAAGTTTGCCAATGACACAGGCACAGAGGCTTCAAGGTGATTTAGGCAGATTGAGTGAGCGGGCAATGTATTTTTTATATATGTTTAAGGGATATGGGCTTCACAGACTGAGCCAGCATTTAACTAGTTGCACTTGAGAAGATGGTGGTGAGCTGCCTTCTTGAACCGCTAGAGGTGTGGGTATCCCCACAAGGCTGTAAAGGAGGGAGTTCCAGGATTTTGACCTAGGGATGGTGAAGGAACGGCAATACATTCCCAAGACAGGCCGGTGAGTGGCTTGGCAGGAAACTTCCAGGGGGTGGTGTTCCTCGTGCTTCTGCTGCCCTTGTCCTTCTGGCTGGTCGCAGTGGTGGCTCTGGAATGTCTAAGGAGTCCTGGTGAGTCGCTGCAGTGCGTCCTGTAGATGGTACAAACTGCTGCTGCTGTGCGTCGGTGGTGGAGCGTGATGTAGCTAAACATGAATTTATCTAGTTCAGTGGAAAACCAGCGAGGCATTGTAGTGTTTGAATGGTGTTAGATGGGGGAGTGTGGATGTACAGAATCAGAATCCTACAGCAGAGAAACAGGCCCTTCAGTCCACCTTGTCCACGCTGACCGTGAAGCCTACCTATGCTAATCGCATTGGCCTCATTAGAACCATATCCCTCTGTGTCATTCCTAGCCAAGTATCCATGCACAAAGAGATTTGAATGTCAAATATAACATGCTGGAACTGCTCATTAGGTCAGCCCACAAGTGTGGGAAGAGAAACAGAGTGAACGTTTCAGGTTGAAGACCCTGCTTCTAACTTGAATGTTCTGGTACACACGTCACTGAAGGCAACCACACAGGTGAAGTAAGCAGTTAAGGAGGCGAGTGGGTCATTGACCTTCATAGCAACAGGGTGTGAGGTGAGGAGTAAGGACGTCTTGTTGCAAGATCACACCTGGAGTACTGTGCGCAGTTTCTGTCTCCAACCCAAGAGAAGCTGGGAAGAGTACAAAGAAGATTTACGAGAATGTTGTCAGGACTCGAGGGACTGAGTTTTAGGGAGAGGTTGGGCAGGCTAGGACTTTATTCATTGAAGTGTAGGGGAGACCTTATAGAGGTGAATAAAATCATGAGGGGCATGGATAAGGTGAACAAGCACAATCTTTTTCCCAGGGTTGGGGAATCAAGAACTGGAGGGCATAGGTTTAAGGTGAGAGGGGAGAGATTTAATAGGAACCCAAGGGGCAATTTCTTCACCCACAGGGTGGTGAGTGTATGGAATGAGCTGCAAGTGGTAGAGGCAGGCACATTAACAACATTTAAAAAGGATTTGGACAGGTACATGGATAGGAAAGGTTTAGAGGGGTATGGGCCAAACGCGAGCAACTGGGACTGGCTTAGATGGGCACCTTGGTCGGCACTGACCAGTAGGGCCAAAGGTCCTGCTTCCGTGCTGTGTGACTCTGTACTTGCCACAGAAGGAGTGCGGCAGAGGTTCACCGGACTGATTCCTGGGACTTCTGTCTGAGGAGAGATTGGGTAAACTCAGCCTGTATTTAGAAGAATGAAAGGGAATCTCATTGAAATTTACAAAATTCCAACGGGACTAGACAGAGCAGATGCAAGGAGGACCTTTCCCCAGGATGGGGGTCGGGGCACCCACTCAGGATACGGGGCAAGACATTTAGGACTGAGATGAGGTGAACCTGTGGAATTCTGTACCACAGCGGACTGTGGAGACCAGGTCACTGGAAATATGTATGAAGGAGACAGATATATTACTGGACTCAAAAGACATCAATGGGTTTGGGGAGAGAGCCAGAAAATGGCTGCAAGAGATGATAGGTTGTGATCGTATTGAATGAGAGAGGAAGGTAAAGGGGCTGAATGTCCTCCCATGTTCTATGTTGCTCTGGAACTGGGAGGTGGCAGCTGAAGAAACTGTGGGAGAACTTCACCTGGGACAATCCCCACACTTGTAGAACAGGGAAGTGACTGAGTTCTGGTGTTCTGAAGGGTTTTATCTGTTTCCATAGGCAAGGCCTGCTGTCTGACGGAGGATCAGTTATGGAGAAAGTCAGCTTGAAAAGGAATGAGGAACAACTCCCCATCCAGGTGAGTGCTGGAGACATCTCCCTCTGCAAGCTTTCATCGTGCCCTCCTTCCCCGCCTACAATTCCCATCTTGTTCATGCTTCTGAGAGCTCCATTGTCCGAGGTCCCGCTCTCTCAGGGGATTGGGTGTAAGTATTTCCCCAACCCTCGCAGAATACTCTGCAGGCATTTAAGGACTTTTTTTCACGTGTAGTTCCCAATGAAAATGTGATGATCAATATGTGCATAGCTCAATCCCACAAAGAGCAAGTTTGGAATGGTCAGTTCAGTGGAGAGATAAATACTTCCTCAGCGCTAAAACAGGTTCATCGATGAGAACAATCAAGTTTTGGTTTAAAGTCTCAGCTAAAAGATTGCACCTCTGACAGTGTAGCACTCCCTCGGCACCACACTTGGACAGTCAAGCTAGTTTTTGTGCTCAAGTGTCTGGAGTGGGGCTTGAACCTGCGACCTGTCTGATGCCATGAATGTTATCCACTAAACCGTGGCTGTCGCCATCTCTGAGTGCGCTCCTCCTCTCTCTGAGTCAAGAGTCCAGTTGTAGGGAGCCACAACCCACAGCCCTTCCCAGTCCTCTGATCAAGTTCTTCAAAGGGGTTGATGCTGCTCAGTGCTGGCCAGGCAAGTAACCTGGCTCCTCCACAGTACCGGGTGAGCTGCCTCTCCATTTACTCAGCACATCAATTATCTTGGACACACCAGTACTCTGTAGGTCAACCTTTGGCCTTTCACCCAAGGCACCAAAGTATCTCCCATTCCCCAATGTGTATGAAAAGATATTTTGAAATTTGTGTTTGTGTGTGTGAGTGAGAGCATGTTTGCACGTGAGTGAGGGACTGTGTGTGTGTGCATGCATGTGCGTGTGTGTGTTTGTGTGTGTGTGTGCGTGCATGCGCGTATGTGTACGTGCGTATGTGTGAAATGCCATTGCTAGAGATCCACCCATCACAGGGGAGGCACTACCTTTCTCTCTTGCTCTCTCTCTTCGTCTCTTTCTCTGACTCTCTTTCTCTGACTCTCTCTCTTTGTCTCTTTCTCTGACTCTCTCTCTCTCTGACTCTCTCTCCCACCCTAATACCCTCCTTTACGATGTCCATTAAAAAGCCCACTCCCAATATCTCCTGAATGGATTCGGGGACGCATGCCAAAGTTTGTTTGATGACATTCTTGGGCAGTGCCGTGCCTCGTTAACAGGGCTGCACAGGAACGGGGGAGGTTGTTCAGACCCTCCAGCTGGCTCTGCCTTCCAACGAAGTTGTGGTTTCTCTCTCACCCACCATTGCCCTCATCCTTAAAGTCATTCGTTAGTAAAAACTGTCAGCAGCAGAGTAAGTAAATAAGATTTCACCCGAGCAGCAAACCGTTTGTGAAAGAACAACATCTCCCCATCCTGCCCATGTCAAAATCTTTCCCAACTTCACTCTAATTTTCAGACCTCTGGCCTCCTGGCCCCTTGACCCCTGGATCACCTACCCCTTGGCCTGAGACCCTTGACCCCTGCTCACTGGTCCCTTTATCCCTGATCCACTGACCCCTTTACTCTTTGCCCCTTGACCTCTGGCCCATTGACCCCCTGAACCAGTCCCCTTGACCCCTGAATCACAGGCCCCTTTGCCCCTGGCCCATTAAACCCTTTATCTCTGGCCCCTTGATCCCTGAACAACTTGTCCTTTGACACTTGGCCCATTGACCCCTTAACATCTGGCCCCTTGATATGAGTCTCTGGCCCCTTTACCCTTGACCCCATGCCCACTGACCCCTTTGACCCCTGGCCCCTTGACTCCTGGCCCAATGGTCCATAGACCCCAGGCTCCATGACCTGCTGGAAGTAACTCCAGCCCATTCATCCCGTCACATAAACGTCAACCAAACCACCCTTCAGTGTAGGTTTGAAGGAAGTTGGTCCTGGTTCCTGTAGGGAGCCAGACTGTGCAACGTAAAGCCAAGCTGTGGATGTATGATGGAAACTTTGAGACAGAAAGCTACAGTGACACTAATAAGCGCTTAGAGGGTTTAGCATTTGGCACGTACTGTTGCAATGACATTAATCACATGCCAGAGTCTGATTGTTTGCGATAGGCAACGATGACTAAAGTGCGCGACAGCTATTTATATCAAGATTAAAATAACACCGGGGACTGTGGGGACTGGATTCAGAGAACATGCCGTGGCTAAATCTGGTCTGAGGGAATTGTGTGAAATATCAGAGGTCACCTGAATTGCTTTGTCTCTCTTCAGGAATTTAGTTAAAGAGGAACAGCGCTGATTTAGTTTGCACTCAAGTGGGGCTTGAGTCTCGATGATACCTGGCCGTAGCTCAAGGAGCCAATCAGAACGAGTTTATCTGCTCCAGATTACTGTCCGGACACTCCGATTGGAAGCTGGGCTGGATCGGGCAACACACTTGACCGGCAGACCATTGACTCTTTGACCTCTGGCTGCTTCAATCCCTAATCCATTGATCCCTGCTCCTCATCCTGCTGAAAGTAATTCCAGACCATCCACCCTCTTGTAAATACCTTGGAAACTTCCCTCAACATTTACTCCCTCCGCCGTCACCGCACCAAAGAGCCATACAGCACAGAAACAGGCCCTTCGGTCCATCTGTCTCCATGCCATCCCTTTGCCCCCCACCCCCATGTCCTTCTAGCTGGTAGAGGTGGTGGGTTTAGAAGGTGCTGTCAAAGGAGTCTTGGTGAGTTGCTGCAGTGCGTCCTGTAGAAGGTACAAACTGCTGGTGCTGTGGCAGAGTGAGTTAATTGTTGTGGATGGGCTGCCTGTCAAGAGGTCCGCTATGTCCTGTGTGGTGTTGAGCTGAGAAAAGTGAGTGACATAAAAAGTTTTAAAGATTCAAAGAAAGGTGGGGTGTGGAGGAACAGAAGGAACCAAAGCGAAGGTGGAGGGCAGGAGAGGTTAAAGGGTGCTGGGGGAGGGGGGCATAATGAGGCAAGTACAGAACAGAGGTTGGTCTGGAGTAGGTGTAAATACAAACTGAAATCACCTGGGTGACACGGTGGCGCAGCAAATACAGCTGCTGCCTCACAGCTCCAGAGACCCAGGTTCAATCCTGACCTCGGGTGCTGTCTGTGTGTGGAGTTTGCACGCTCTCTCTGTGACCACGTGGATTTCCTCCGGGTGCTCCGGTTTCCTCCCACATCCCAAAGACATGCAGGTTAGGAAGTTGTGGGCATGCTATGTTGGCGCCGGAAGCGTGGCGACACTTGCGGGCCGCCCCCAGAACACTCTACACAAAAGATGCATTTCACTGTGTGTTTCGATGTACATGTGACTAATAAAGATATCAGATTCATCATCCATTTTGATAATCCCAGATCTCTCTATATCCTGATATATTCAGCATTTTCTCTCAATGTACCTTGTGTTGCAAATGGTGGAAGCAGATTTGGCAGCAATTTTCAAAGTGGGAACTTGGTTGGATCCTTGGAAAATGATATTGTTGGATGAGCATCGGGACAGAATAGGAAAACGGAACGTACGAGCTAGCTCAAAGAACCAAGGGGCCAAATGGACAATGAGATTCCATCGATCAGCTGCCTGCTTTTCATTTCTAACTGGTAATTGGTTTACAATTGTCACACATACCGAGATACAGTGAAAAGTTTTTGTTTGCGTGCTATCCAGACAGATCATTCCATACGTAAGTTCATCGAGGTAGTAAATAAGGAATAAAAAACAGAATGCAGAATATAATGTTACAGTTACAGAGACAGTACAGTGCAGGTAGACAAATAAAATGCAAGGCCGATGGCAACTAGGTTGAGAGATTAAGAGTTCATCTTTATTATACGAGGTCCGTTCAAGCCTCTTTCTCTGCCTCCACCTATCATTAACCTGCCACTGTCTCCCAACTCCACCCTTACTCCCCTCCCCTACCTGGCTCAACCTGCCTGTCACCTTACACCCCTCCTCAGTCCTGTCTCACCACCCCCCTTCCCTCTTTATACCGGCCATCTCCCCTCTCCACTCTCAGTCCTGCTGCAGGGTTTCGACCTGAGACATCGACAGTTCCTTTCCTCCCACAGATGCTGCTCGACCCACTGAGTTCCTCCAGCAGATAGTTTGTGAGAGAATGGCCAGTGTGGGAGAGGGTCCTTGATTATTCGCGATAGCTGTGATCAAAGGCCACCCCTTCCCTGTCCGGATAGGCACGGTAGCGTAACGCTATTACAGTGCAAGTGACCCGGGTTCAATTCCAGCCACTGTCTGTAAGGAGTTTGTACGTTCTCCCCGTGTCTGCATGGGTTTCCTCAGGGTGCTCCGGTTTCCTCCCACATTCTGGGTTAGGAAGTTGTGGGCATGCTATGTTGGCGCCAGAAGTGTGGCGACACTTGTGGGCTGCCCCCAGAACACTCTACGCAAAAGATGCATTTCACTGTGTGTCTCGATAACTAATAAAGAAATCTTATCTTATCTTAACTTCTGCACTCACTCGCCACCTCCCCACACCCCACAGATATTTCCAGATCCCCTGGAAAGTGTCGAGGAGTGTTCCAAGAGGATCAAGGGACGGCTGCCTTCCATTGTGGTGGAGCTGACTGACGCTGGCGAGGTGGAGAGCGGTGAGCTTCGTTGGCCACCGGAGGAGTTTGAAGATGGGGGCAACTACTTTGAGTCAGTCAACGAGACAGACAGTCCCCTTAATACTTATAAAGATCCCAGTGAGGCCACACCACTAGGTAAGAATCTTTTCATTAAGCTGGCACTTGAATAGCCAAGGCATAGAAGACTTGAGACCTAATGCAGGCAAATGGGACTGGTATGGATAGATAGATGGTTAGAATGGATAAAGTGGGCCGAAGGGCCTGTTTCAGTGCTGTATGACCCTAGAATATAATCCAGGGAGAGGGGATATCCTCCCTGATAGGGTGACCAGAGTTTGGGATGAATTAATGAATATCTTCAAAGCTAAAATAAACAGGTTTTTGGACTATTGAGGAGAAGACGGTTAAGGGGAGAGTTGGAAAGTAGAGTTGAAGTAAAGGTCAGATGGGCCAAGATCTTATTGAATGGCAAAGTAGCCTCAAGGAGACAAATGATTGACTCTTGATCATGTAAGGACAGGTCCTCAAAAGCATGATCAGAGAGATTTGTCTGAGGAGTGCCTGAAAGGAGGAGAGGTTTAGGGCAGGAATTCCAGAGCTCAGGACCCAAGCAGCTAGAGGAACGGCCACCAATGGTGGAGCGATTAGATTCAGCCTTGAGTCAGAGGACAAAATTGGACTCGGGCAAAGATCTTGGAGCACTGGCAGAGACTACAGAAAGAGAGGAAAAAATTTGACACTGGGATGAGAATTTAAAAACTTGGCTTTGCTGGGCTAATGTACATTCTGTGAAATGCCTTGCATAATTCTCTTAGCCTCTCCCCAGTGGGTCCCTTCCCAAGAAGCTGCTGAAAGACTCTGTACAACAGCAGCCTTTTGTTCTCTCAGCATTTTGTGGTTCTTTCCCAGGGGAAGCAGAAGCCAAAGAGAAAGCAGCTGATGCAAGCAGCCCTGATATAACTGTGGTTGTGACCTACCCCCGTGACAACCAGGAGGTGGCTACCTGCAACTGAATTCACCAAGGTGGAGACTCTCTCCCTCTTTCCAACGATGAAGTGAACTGGTCTCTCATAAGGGAGGAAGCTCTGGAATTGATGCTCAAAGACTGATATCATCTTCAATCATCTCTCCACTCCTCCATTGCCACACCACCACACCCCCCCCCCCAAAATCTTCCCCATCCCTCCATTCCAACTGGGCTCCACTGGCGGCACTCCTTTCCCCAACTCAAGTGGTTCTCGGTTCAAGTCCCGCTGTGGGACTGGAGCACCTAATCTGCACTGACCGAACTGTGATACGGAACCAAAGGTCTGACCATCTGGATCTTACAAAGATCACAGTGAAATCTGAGGAACAATAGAGATAAGTGGGATCGTGGGCTGGACAGCCCTGAGCCGGAATCTGAGACCGTGCCAACCCTTTGAATGAGCTTCCCAATCGGTCCCATTTCTCCGTCCTCTTTTCCCACATCCTTGTGCGCATTTTTCTTTCAAGTATTTATTTAATTTCCCATTGAAATTTCCCATTAAATCTGCTTCCACTGTCCAAGTCAACAGCAACACGCTGGATACTTTCTCCCCTCTTATTCACTTCTTGCTCGTCTGCCAATCGCAGTAAATCAGAGTCCTCCTGTCACCTACCTTCTTGCTCTTCTTTCCCGGTTACTACATCAGACTTTTGAACCTCTCTATCAAATCCCTGCTTCTTCAATCTCTCCACCTGGTAGAGGAGATAACTAGTCCTGGGAGACTTTAGCGATAGAAGAAAAGGATTTAAGACTCCAGAAGTCATGATGAAAAAGTGTCCACAGCTGTCGTTCTTATAGTTTTGCCTTGCTCTTAGAGGGCAATTATCCAACAGTATGAGACATAGTTTGTGATTTGCCACATCTGCAGTCCAGGTCATCACCAAGCTACCAACCTTGAAGGCTACAGCTAGGCATAGACCTCACCCTGTCCAGAACTTCCACCATGCACTGCTGGAGACTGGACTTCACCCGGCAGCAGCTGTGAAGTGGCAGAATGTATAAATTCAGAAATTATTCAAGCATGTAGCAAAGGGTAGTTTTAACTTGCATATCAATTGAGATAAGTGTATCAGCTTATGTGTTATAGCATCAGAGAAACCTACAACAGAGAAGGAGGCCATTTGGCCCATTGAGATGATGTTGGCCAAAAAGCATTTCCCAGCTTTTGGTCCCTAACCCCTGAAGGTCACAACTCTTCAAGAGTTTTCCCCGTTACTTTTTACAGCGAAGGTTTCTGTCTCCACTGCCCTTTCAGGCAGTGAGTTCCTGACCCCCACCACTCATTGACTGAACGTTTGTTTTCTCAACTGCTGTGTAATGCTTGAACTAATCAACTTAATTTATTGACCTCTCCACTGAAGGAAATGCAATAAATCTCCAGTAATCCAGTATGCAGTTGTTCAGAAATCCCAATGGTTCAGCATTTGGTTCACCGGCTTCTGCGACCTGTTGTCCCTTTAACCTCACCAGGGCCCTGTTTCCAATGCCCCTTTTGAACCCACTTAAGGCCTCATTTTCCACATTCCCTTTTGGGCCTGTTTCCCCACTCCCTTTAAAATCACCCAGTTCACTGGAAAGGTTGTTACACCACCGTGTAAATCTAATAAAAGTCGACTACAAGTGTGTCGAGGTACTAATCGGAGGAACATCCAATTGTCTGTAAGATCTAAGTAAAGTCTGGCATCAGCAAAGTCCCAGAGGTGATGGATTATTAGAGTTTTGCTGTCGGTCCTTTCTGTACACCCCGTCTCGATTTATGACAATTTTATTCACCTCAATTAAACCTCCCCTGAATCTTTGTTGCAAAGAAACAGCTCCGGTCTGGACAACATCGCACACTCGTTAATCCTCTAACCCTGGAAATATCCTTGGAAACCCGCTCCACGCCCTCTCTGATGCCACCACATCCTTCCTTGGTATTCCGGATACACTGATATCCCTAAAGCAGCAAGCAGACAGGATACGTACGTAATGAGTGCAGAGAAAATCTCCAGCCCAGGTTCTTTAGGATCAAGCAACATTCAAAGTAGGAACATATTTGAGTTAGATATCCTTCTTTGTCACAGTTTCATTTCCAATGTAATGGTTAAATGTTCTTTGTGTACAATACTGTGCTTTTATGTAAATATATACTGTACAAAACATTTAAAAAACATTTATTTACTTTATTTACCCAAATACATGGAACGCTATGGTACATGGAAACGTGATCCAGGAACCCCTGATCCATTTCTGTGCAAATCCAGGACACGCAAGAGTTCCGGTTTGGCATGTTTCAGGAATGTGGAGATTCAGACTGGAGATCTTATCTTGTAACAGGCCAGATTTAATGTTAAAATCAGCCATGATCGAATGGTGGAGCAGACCCTATGGGCTGAATGGCCTAATTCTGTTCCTGTATCTTATGGTATTATTGAGTCAACAGCCTCACATTGTGCAGGCAGGTATCTGATAGAGATCATAACATCATCAAGTTTAACCTGGTGCTAGAACATAGAACATAGAACATTACAGCACAGTACAGGCCCTTCGGCCCACAATGTTGTGCCAACATTTTATCCTGCTCTAAGATCTATCTAACCCTTCCCTCCCACATAGCCCTCCATTTCTCTATCATTCACGTGTCTATCTAAGAGTCTTTTAAATGTCCCTAATGTATCTGCCCCCACAACCTCTGCCGGCAGTGTGTTCCACGCACCCACCACTCTCTGTGTAAAAAACTTACCCCTGACATCCCCCTTATACCTTCCTCCTATCACCTTACAATTATGTCCCCTCGTGTTGGCCATTGTCGCCCTGGGAAAAAGTCTCTGACTGTCCACTCGATCTATGCCTCTTATCATCTTGTACACCTCTATCAAGTCACCTCTCATCCTCCTTCTCTCCAAAGAGAAAAGCCCTAGCTCACTCAACGTATCCTCATAAGACATGCTCTCCAATCCAGGCAACATCCTGGTAAATCTCCTCTGCACCCTCTCCAAAGTTTCCACATCCTTCCTATCATGAGGCAACCAGAACTGAATACAATACTCCAGGTGTGGTCTAACCAGAGCTGCAACATCACCTCGCGGCTCTTCAACCCAATACCCCGACTAGTGAAGGCCAACGCACCATACGCCTTAACAACCCTATCGACCTGCGCGGCAACCTTGAGGGATCTATGGATGTGGACCCCAAGATCCCTCTGTTCAATAAGAAGGAAGATTTTATGCAATGTTAAGTAACTCAAGAGTGAGATGGAGATTACTCAGGATTAACTGGCAGTTCTGTTAATGGGTAAAGTGATCCAAGAGCAGTGGAAGATGCTCTGTAAGGCATTTGGTGTGACACAGCTAGTTTATACCTTTATAGGGCAAGTTCTCTACTTGTTGAAAGAACCATGGATGACTAAAGTGGGAAAAGATAATGACAGATAATCCTCGCAACGCAGGAACTGGTATAAATAACACAAGATAGAATGTGAAAGGGACCTGTGAGAAAATACTTACCAGGGATATTAAAGTCAACAGGAATAAACCTTTACTGTTGTATTTGACCTCTGGTGTTGTCTGGGTGGAATCTGCACATTCTCCCTTTGACCGCTTGGTTTCCTCCGGTTGCTGTGGGTTCCTGCCATGCTCCAGAGACATGCGGGTTAGTAGGTTAATTGGCAAGTATAAACTACCCGGAGTTGTGTAGGTTGAGTGGTAGAGGAATTGATGGGAATGTTGGAGAGAGTAGGTTACAGAATTAAGTGGGGGATTGGGATAGGTGGGATTGCTCAGGGCAGCTGGCATAGACCTCTGGGGCTGAATGGCCTCCTTCCATGTCTAGGGGAGATATGAGAATGTGAAGCAATTATGGATCCCTTAAATATAGCCAATAACACACAAGTTGATCTCTCTATGTAGAGGCAGAGATTTCTTGCCTGAACATCCTGAGAACATACTGAGTCACAAGAGGTAGCGGCCAAAATTCATGCAGAAAAGCAAGAGGAAAGAATTAAATAATAACATTAAAGATTGACGTCCACAGGACTGAGAGGAAGTAGGAGAGATCCATGTGGACTTGTAACATCAGGAAATTTGACATCTGGACCCCTTCAGGTAATTGTTGGCATTGATTGTGAAAATCTGGGGCCCAGGTACAGATCCCTGTGGTATCCCACTGGTCACAGCCTGACACACTTTGCTCTCTGTTTGTTAATCAGTCCATGTCTGAATGTTGCCCCCCAGCTCCATGTGTCCTAACCTCACTAACTAACCTCTTGAGTGCGATCTTATAAAAAACCAACACGCCACATCTACTGGATTCCCCTTATCTATTCAACCTCAAAGAACTCCAGATGGTTAGTCAAACATGATTTCCCGTTTCTAAATTGACTCTGCTCAATCCTAATTATTCTTTTCTAGATATTCTATTATTATGCCTTTCATTAGAGATTTTCCCCACCAATGATGTCAGGCCAACAAGATCGGTAGTTGCCTTTTCCCTCTCCCCCTCCCATCCTTAAGTAATGGAGTCACATTTGCTGTCCAATCTGCAGGGATTTTTCCAAAATCCGTGGAATTTTGGAAGGTAATAACCATGGAACTCACTTTCTCTAGAGTCATAGAGCAATACAGCACTGATACAGGCCCTTCAGTCCAACGTGTCCATGCCAACCATGTTATCCACCCAGCTAGTCCCAACTTCCTGCGTTCAGCTCACGTCCCTCCAGGTCCCTGCCCGCCATGTACCTATCCAAGTGCTTCTTAAATGACACTCTAAAGCCGCCTCTTTCAAAACTCAGGGATGTAGTTATCAGATCCTTGGGATTGTCAGTGTGCAGTCTAGTCAGAATCAGATTTATTATCACTGACTTTCATGATGTGAAATCCATTGCACTGCTGCAGCAGTATTGGTATTGGTATTGGTATTGGTATTGGTATTGGTTTACTATTGTCACTTGTACTGATCGTACAGGTCAATTCATTACACAGTGCAGTTACATTAAGTTAGGACAGAGTGCATTGAGGTAGTACAGGTAAAAACAGTAACAGTACAGAGTAAAGTGTCACAACTACAGAGAAAGTGCAGTGCAATAAGGTGCAAGGTCACAACAAGGTAGATCGTGAGGTCATAGTCCATTTTATCGTATAATAGAACCGTTCAATAGTCTTATCACAGTGGGATAGAAGCTGTCCTTGAGCCTGGTGGTACGTGCCCTCAGGCTCCTGTATCTTCTACCTGATGGAAGAGGAGAGAAGAGAGAATGACCTTGGTGGGTGGGGTCTTTGATTATGCTGGCTGCTTCGCCAAGGCAGCGAGAGGTAAAGACAGAGAGGAGGGGAGGTTGGTTTCCGTGACGCGCTGGGCTGTGTCCACAACTCTCTGCAGTTTTTTGCGATCCTGGGCAGAACAGTTGCCACTCCAATCCAGATAGGATGCTTTCTATGGTGCGTTGATAAAAGTTGGTGAGTGTCAAAGGGGACATACAGTATTTCTTTAGCCTCCTGAGAAAGTAGAGGTGCTGGTGAGTACAGTGCAAAGACATAAAATTACTATAGATTACAAAAATAAATAAATAGTGCAACAAACAAGGAATAACGAGGTAGTGTTCGTGGATTAATGGACCGTTCAGAAATCTGATGGCGGAGGGGAAGAGGCTGTTTCTGAGATGCTGAGTGTGGATCTTCAGGCTCCTGTACCTCCTCCGCGATGGTAGTAACGTGAAGAGGGCATGTCCCGGATAGTGAGGATCCTTAATGATGGATGCCGCCTTCTTGAGGCATCGCTTCTTGAGGATGTCCTCAATGGCGGGGAGGGTTGTGCCCGTGATGGAACTGGCTGAGTCTACAACCCCCTGCGGCCTTTTGTGATCCTGTGCGTTGGAACTTTCATACCAGTCGGTGATGCAACTTCTCTGATACTTCTTTTTTGCTTGTATAACTATAATCGCAGTGGTAGAGAATTCTAAGGATTCATGACCTTTTCAAAGAAGGTCCTCCGATCTGAAATAGACAATGGTTTCTCCTCAAACTCTGCTCCCCTGGCCCCAAATTCTAGAGTCACAGAATCATACAGGCCCTTCAGTCCACTGACCCACAAGCAACCATTTAGTAATTGGTAATTGGTTTATTATTGTCACATGTACTGAGATACAGTGAAAAGCTTTTGTTTGCGTGCCATCCAGACAGATCATTCCGTACATAATTATGCTGAAGTAATACAGAAGGACAAAAAAAAATGCAGAATATAGTGTTACTGTTACAGAGAAAGGGCCGTGCAGGTAGACAAATAGACATTAGCACTAATCCCATCTTATTTTAGGTTGTATACTCCTGCTCCTAATTCTCTGGTGCATCTGCAACGTTGTCTCCTACCTCCTCTGTCAGTTCACTCTTTAGTCTCATTATTTAATTTTTAACTGTTATTTTTCACAGGCAGGCACGGTAGTGTAGCGGTTAGCATAACGCTATTACAGCGCCAGTGACCCAGGTTCAATTCCGGCTGCCGTCTGTAAGGAGTTTGTATGTTCTCCCCGTGCCTGCGTGGGTTTCCTCCGGGTGCTCCGGTTTCCTCCCACATTCCAAAGATGTACGGGTTAGGAAGTTGTGGGTGTGATATGTTGGCGCCGGAAGCATGGCGACATTTGCGGGCTGCCCCCAGAACACTCTACGCAAAAGATGCATTTCACTGTGTGTTTCGATGCACATGTGCCTAATAAAGGTATATCTTATTTTGCATACATTAATTTGGCCACTACCTCTCATGATTCAATTATCCAAAAGCAAAAATATCTGATAAATATCAATTGTGTCAAACCCCTGAGAATTCTTTAGTTGGAATTGGTAACTGGGTTATTGTTGTCACATGTACTCTTATGCAGTGAAAAGCTTTTGCTGGCGTAGCGTCCAAGTAGATCATTCCATACATAAGTACGTGAAAAAAGGAAAAGAAATCAGAATGCAGAACATAGTTTGGCAGTTACGGAGAAAGTACAGTGCAGGCAGGCAAATAAAGTGCAAGGGCCATGACGAGGTAGATTGGGAGATCAAGAGTTCATCTTTAGCATATGAGAGGTCTGTTCAATGATAACAGTGGGATAGAAGCTGTCCTTGAGTCAGGTGGTAGATACTTTTCAGGATTTTGTATCTTCTGTCTGATGGGAGAGGGAAGAAGAGAGAATGTCTGGGGCGAGAGGGGTCCTTGATTATGTTGGCTGCTTTCCCAAGGCAGCGGGAAGTGTGGATGGGGTCAGTGGAGGGGAGGCTGGTTTGCGTGACAGACTGGGCTGTGTTCACAACCCTCTGCAGTTTCTTGTGGTCTTAGGCAGAGCAGTTGCCGTACCGAGCTGTGATGTATCTGGATGAGAGGATTTCTGTGGTGTACTTGTAAAAATTTTTGAGGGTCATTGGGGACAAGCCGAATTTCCTTAGCCTTATGAGAAAATAGAGGCATTACTGTGCTTTCTTTGCTGGACCACAACAAATTACACCTAGAAACTTGAAGCTCTCAACCATCTCCGCCTCAGCACCACTGATACAGCGTGTACTCCATCCTGGTTCCTGAAGTTAATAACCAGCTCCTTCGTTTTGCTGACATCGAGGGAGTGGTTCTTGTCTTGACACCATGCCACTAAACATGGCTAAAGAATAAATGGGAGGGAAGTTGACCACCATTCATCAACTGTTGCCTCTGCCCTCCACACCTTCCCCTCTCTGTCCAACCCCTCCAGCTTGCTAGGTGGCCAATCATAGTGGCTCCCCGGACAACCAGTCTTCCTCTGGGACCATGACCAATGAATGGACCAATCTGACAAGGCTCCAGTGACAGTCTCTCCAGAACCGGGCAGCGTGTATGTCAACCAGGATAGTGACCCCTGCCCAACTTACAAGACCTTATATACCTCTGGTAGGACTGAGCACTTTGGAGACGGTCCCTAACACCAATGACGAAATGGCGGTGCTGAGTGATCGGTCCATCTTTGTTATACATGATCCAATTCTAATAAAGCTCTAAAATCGTGAGCACAAACCATAATTATCCTGCTTGCATTGACACGAATTGCCACAGTAGGCTAGGCCTGTTCACTGAGGCTGCTCGTTACTGTCTTGAATGTAAATTAAGCCTCAGGGTCAGAGATCCTACTTAATTAAATTCTGAACTCCTCCACCACCTGTTTAAAAATTCTTTTATTTGGTGGTTGGGGAGAAGATCAGTGCAGTGGAAGATTGAAAACCAAAGATTTTTGAGCTGCCAACTGTACGATAACTTTATTCCAATTTTACTTTCATAAAGGACTAAGCTTTCAGTCACTCCACACCAGACTTAATCAAAAGATTCTGTGTGACTTATCAAAGCACGATAGGGTAGGATAGAAACAATGCAGTTCAGATTGTGACATCTCATGACCCAGGTTCGATCCTGACCTCTGGCGCTGTCTGTGTGGAGTTTGCACGTTCTCCCTGCGACTGCGTGGGTTTCCCCCGTGTGCTCTATCTCTAATGGCTCAGCCTCCACCTCCCTCAGGGGCAGAGAGTTCCAGAGATTCACTGCCCTCTGAGAGAAGAAATCTCTGCAAACCTCCAGCCAGCCCCTCATCTGTAACTCAATCCCTGGTAGGATGGACTCCCTATCACTAACCCAAGCCTACCTCCAAGTCAACTGCTCCTCAAGCAAGCTAAGCCAATAAGGTCAAGGTTTTCTCTCCTGCAAGCTTGAGATCGGTGCTCCTCCCTGTGGTCAAATTGCCCGCTGGCCTCTCGCAGAGAAAGAATGGGTGCTTGGATGTATCAGTGGAACCTCCTCCACACCTACCACCCTCGGAAGTCTCTCTAACCCTCCATTTCTCACCTGTCGATCATCGCCAATCACTCCACCGTTGGTGGCCATGCCTCAAGTTCCTGAAAGAACATCAGAAACAGATAAAATGTTGTTCTGGAGCTCCAGAGGAATTCTTGACATGTGCCAGAACATGTACCTTATTGGGTAAGAACCTAATGCCTCATTTAAGACCGAAACCAAAAGCAGAAGAATTAGAATGACAAGACAGAGAGAATTCCCTTCCTAAAGCTGCCTGCCTCCATCTCCCAAGCCAAACCCACCCTCTTTGATCAAGCTATTGCTCATGGGCCTAATCACTTCTCGTAAAACTTGGTAACAAGTTTTGATTGTTGACTTGACCATTAAGTGTCTTGAGGTATTTAATTATACTTTGTTTTAAAAAAATGAACAGGTTGTCAAGAGGTTCGGAGACTACCCAGTAGGGGGAGTTCCTTCTCCACAGTTCAGCAAACTTTTGTGGTTTACACTTTAAACTTTTTTGCGAAATGTAATTATGACCTAGAATGAGGCCGTTCAGCCCATCAAGCATTATGCCAGCTGTCAGACATCAGTCTTGCTTTCCCACTTAATTCCCTGTCATCCCTTCTCTCACAAATGCCCCTCCTAATTCTCCAGTCACCCGCCCTGCACCAAGGGGTGATTTACAGCAGCCAGTGGGAGGAAACCGGAGCACCTGGGGAGAATTGTGTTCCAGTCACAGGGAGAACGTGCAAACTCCAGGCGGACACGAAGGAAACCAGGTCCCTGGAGCTGTGGGGCAGCGACTTTCCATTTAGAATAAAATGGTGTGGTGAACTAAACTCTCCGACAGAAGACACCCAGGTGTTGTGTGCAGCCCAGTGGTGGGTGAAGAAGGTCTCCGCCCCAAGACAGATACGCCACTGCTGGGAGAAGAGTTGGACTTCAGCCCAAGAGCTCAGCGTCATGATTTCATCTCCTGCCAAGTGCATTTCCCTGAGGGACTATCACAACAATTATTAGCAAGGGCAGGAAGCAGCCCTCTCCCTCTCTGTGGTGGGACGCCGAGGAATAGCGCAAGCTGCACTCAGTCAGCGTTGGGAACCCAAGGGGGTGCAGGTGGGGGAAGAGGCCATTCAGTCACTCCAACCTGTGCTATCACCGATGGCCTAACCTGCACCCAAACCGTCATATCTCATGGAACCTTTACTCAACTAACGTCTATCGATCTCGAAACCTTTCATGATATCAGCAGCCTCTTGAGGGAGTTCCAGACTTTTACCATTTAAATGAGAATATATACATGGAACATAGAACAGTACAGCACAGGAACAGGCCCTTCGGCCCAACTCATCCATGCCGACTGTGTTGCCCAGCGAGCTAGTCCCATCTGCCCACGTTTGGCCCATAGCCCTCTAAACCTCTCCTATCCATAGACTTATCTAGATGGCTTTAACTGTTACTAATGTGCCCGCCTCAACCACTATTTCTGGCAGCTCATTCCAAATACGAACCACCCTTTGTGTGAAGAAGCTGCTCCTGATGTCCCTTTTAAATCTCTTGCCTCTGATCTTAAACCTATGCCCTCTTGTTTTTAGCACCCCCTCCCTGGGAAAAAGATGATGTGCTTTCACCTTGTCTATGCCCCTCATGATCTTATACACCTCTCTTCAGTCACCCCTAAAATAAAAATATTCCTTGTTCTAGCTACCTTAAAATGGGAAATATTTGCTCTTGTCTTTCCATCTTAGATCCTTCTAACATTTCATGAAGGTTCAGCTATATCGTCCCTCAATCTCCCAGGTGCACAGTGGTGCAGCAGTTAGAGCTGCTGCCTCACAGCTCCGGCATCCTGGGTCCGATCCCCACCTCCGCCGCCGTCTGTGTGGAGTTTGCACGTTCTCCCTGTGACCACATCCATTTCCCCCAGGTGCTCCAGTTTCCTCCCACATCCCTGGTAGGGTGATTGGCCACTGTAAGTTATCTTTTAGTGTAAGTTAGAGGTAAAAGGAATCGA
Source organism: Pristis pectinata (assembly GCF_009764475.1). NCBI lineage: Eukaryota > Metazoa > Chordata > Chondrichthyes > Rhinopristiformes > Pristidae > Pristis > Pristis pectinata. Next base: position 5,847,825 of record NC_067439.1, on the reverse strand, counting down.
AGGGAAGTTGATGAGTGTGTGTATGAGAGAGAATAAGTTGCAGGGAAGGAAGGAAGGATGAAACTGATGGAATTGATTTGCTGGGAGCTGGAATGGACCCAATGGGCTGAATGGCCTTCCTCTGTGTCATTGCAGACAGTCCCCCAGTCTTATGGACACCTACGTACAGCCAAGGTCCCGTAATATTATTAAATTCAGAAGTCTGACATACGTACATAGATTAATTCCCATGAATGGCAAAACTAGCTTCCTCTCTCTCTCTCTCTCTCTCTCTCTCTCTCTCCACTTTTAATAACTGTATTTTTTTAAATCAGTTTTACATGTTTTTGATACCATTCATTACAATACTGTGGATGTGTGGTTACCATATCGAGTGAATTTTGTGTATTTTCTGACATGGACAAAATTGACTTATGGACATCAGTAAAAATGGAACCTATTCATTATACCCTGGGATGGCTTGTATAAGATAAAGTGATAGAGGTATGCAAGATGCAATTTGTCATCCCAGTTTAAACCTTTAAGGCCCCTGATTGTTCTTCTGAATCTGGGTCATACTCCTTTTGCTCAATGTACCTCATGGTCCAGTAACCAAGAAGAATGAACTGTAATCTCGACATTAAAATAAGACAGTGCTTCCCAAACTCTGGACCTCCCAGTTTAAAAAAAATTGGCACAATGACATGCTAACAATTGGGTACAAAGCAAAATTTTAATTGGTAAATTGTCTATTATTGTCACATGTATCAAAGTACGGTGAAAAACTTTTGCATGCCATCCATACAGATCATTTCATTACATCAGTACATCGAGGTAGTACAAGGGAAAAGCAATAACAGAATGTAGAACATAGTGTTACAGTTACAGAGAAAGTGCAGTGCAGGCAGACAATAAGGTGCAAGGTCATGATGAGGTAGATTGTGAGGTCAAGAGTCCATCTTATCGTAATTCAGGTGGCAAATGATATTGCAGATGAGAATAAGACAAATATATTCCTCACCGCACGGATTCTGGGCTTTTCAAACATCTGGTTCCGTAAAGGAAATTGGTGGATTTGTCTTACACACAACTTACTGAAAAACCGTCAATCCCAAGACAATTTTCATTGCAGAACATTTCAGATCTCAGCTCTGGTGCCAAGAAGAATGAGGAGCTCCTGCTGATGTCATCATTGGATTGAAGCACCCTGTGCTCTCGCGATGTTAGTAGATCAGTGACGCAGAAGGTAGAGCCACTGATTCACAGCTCCAGCAGCCTGGTTTCGATCCTGACCTCTGGTACTGTCTGGGTGGGAGTTTGCACGTTGTCCCTGCGACCCTGTGGGTTTCCCCGGGTGTTCCAGTTTCCTAAAGACGTGCAGGTTGGTAGGTTAATTGGCCGGTGTAAATTGCCCCGGTATAGAGGTGAGTGGCAAAGGAGGGAGAAATGTGGAGAGAATAAATGGGTTGGGGTAGGATTAGTGTAAAAATTAGGTCGATGTTCACTGTGGGCATAAAGACCTGATTCCATGCCGAATTTCTCTGTGACTCAATCATTTAGTCTGTGGTCTCGAGGCAAAGCTTACCACAGATGCCCATGAAATGATTTTACTTTTAAGTCTGCCAGTGATGTTGTGCTGATTTTCGAACTTGCTGTGAGGAGGCCAGGGAGCTGGTACTCCATCCTGAATTGTTGCACAAAGATTCGACACAGCACCAGAGGAAACGTGAGTGCCTAAACATGAAGTGGACCTCCTCCATTTCATTAGCAAAACCCAGGGTCGCCAGAAACAAGCTCGTCAATAAATTGCCACATGACAGAAGTATGCATGTTAGTGTTGTGGTAGAAACCCCGCAGATTTCCTGTAGGGTTCATCAAGAACGGTGCCACAATTGTGGAAAAATAGGTCACTTGCTGAGTGTGTCAACCGCACTCTTGTGCACAGTGTGCGATTGACACGAAGGGGGACACTTATCCAGAGAAAGAGCAGGCTGGGTTATTGACTGTCTACACAGCTCAATGGAGAGGGGATGGAATTTACCTTAAAGTGGACCTGGCAGGAAAATCAGTGAACATAGATCCGGGGACTAGTGCATCTGTGCTATGTGTTTCAGAGTACATACACGTGAGAAGCTACATCCCGCCCCTTCCAGCCATCACACATTCTCACAGAGTTCCTGCTGTGGGAGAGGTTCAGTTCCAGTGAAGTAAAGAGGCAGTTGGTGGACCCTGCCCTCGGTGGCAGTGAAGGGGGCAAACTGAATTGTTGGGGCAAACTGAACTGGGAAAAGATCTTCAGCTTACAAACCAAAGGAAATGTTCCACATCATACCCTGCATGTGGGACAGACATTTGTTGGTAAGGAGGGCGATGGGAAGATCTATATGGAAGCAGAACCCATCATCTCGACCTGAACCCTTTGTTCTTGAAGGAAGCAGTTGACAATGAAGTGGATCATTTGGAGAGAAAGGGCACTGTGTCACATGTGGAGGAGAGTGACTGGGCAGCTCCAGTTGTTGGACCAAAGCAAGACAATGGTGATGCAAGGTCATTGTAAGTCACTGCTTTAAAGCTGAAACACCTAATACAGAGTTTTTATCTGTTGGTTTGGCAGGTGGAAGGTTTGTCGGTAAACCTGATTGAATACCAACACAGAGTCAGAGAGAGATACAGCACAGAAACAGGCCTTTCAGCTCATCAAGACTGCACTAATCAGCAAGCACTCATTTACACCAATCCCATTATCGATTCTCCCCACATCCCCATCAACTCCCCCCAGATTCTACCCCTCACCCACACACTAGGGGCAAGCTATAGCAGCCAATTAACCCACCAGCCCGCACATCTTTGGGATGTGGGAGGAAACCGGAGCATCCCGAAGGAATCCATGCAAACTCCACACCAACAGCACCTGAGATAAGGACTGAACCTGGGTCACTGGTGCTACAAGTCAGTGGCTCTGTCCACTGCACCAGTATGCCATCTGTGCTGCATTTTGAGCTGGATCCAGTGTCAAAAGTCTACCTCACCGTTAACTCCCACAGAATATGAGAATCAGGGTATTATGTTGCAACAAAACACAGGTTAGATTGCATGTGGAGTGTTGGGCACAGTTCTGGTCACCGCACTATAAGAAAGATGTGGTAACACTAGAGTGAGTGCAGAGGAGATTCACCAAGCTGTTTCCTTTAGTAATGGGGAGAGGTTGGAGAGGCTGGGCTTGTTTTTCTCTGGAGTGTGAAGGAGGCTGAGAGATGACCTCAGAAGTATGTACCAGAACTGTATAAGATTATAAGAGGCAGAGATAGGCTGGGTAGTCAAAATCTTTTTCCATGGTTGGGATATCAAAAACAGGAGGGTGTAGTTTTCAGGCAAGAGGTCGGAGTTTTCAAGGGGATCTACTTGAGAATGGTGGAATATCCTGCCAAAGGAGATCGTGGAATCAGATCCAATCACTACATTTAAGAGGCGTTTAGACAGACACCTAAGTAGTCAAATTGTAGCAGGGTACAGACCTAATGCAGGCAAATGGGATTAGTGTAGATGGGGCAGGCACGGTAGTGTAGCCGTTAGCATAACGCTATTACAGCGCCAGCAACCTGGGTTCAATTCCGGCTGCTGTGTGTAAGGAGTTTGTACGTTCTCCCCGTGTCTGTGTGGGTTTCCTCCGGGTGCTCCAGTTTCCTCCCACATTCCAAAGACGGACGGGTTAGGAAGTTGTGGGCATGCTATGTTGGCACCAGAAGCGTAGCGACACTTGCAGGCTGCCCCCAGAACGTTCTCTGCAAAAGATGCATTTCACTGTGTGTTTCGATGTACATGTGACTAATAAAGATATCTTATCTTATCTTAAAAAGTTCAGCATGGACGTGATGGGCTGAAGGGCCTGTTTCTGATTCTATTTTAGGAGCCTGCAGAGATATCATTGCCCAGCCTATGGGATTTCAACAGTGATTACCAGTACATCATGGACTACATCTTGCAGGGACTGGACAATATCGTCTGCGTCATGGATAACGACCTGGTTCCAGTGCCCACATTAACAGAACACCAGAAAACCCTGGGAGTCGGTCGAGACCGGATTGCAACGACAGAGAATCAGAGCGATATAATGCAAAGGTCGGTGTAAAGACCCAGACTTTGGAACACTTTGGACCTGAGTCAGGGTAAAGCATCGATGCACCAACACCAGCCAAACTTGGGTCATCACACACAAAACGCTGGAGGAACTCAGCGGGTCAGGCAGCATCTGTGGGGCGAGGCCCTTCATCAGGACTGGAAAGGAAGAGGGTCGGGGGAGGGAGAGGAGCACAGGGTGGCAGGTGATAGGTGAGTCCAGGTGAGGGGGGGAAGGTAGGTGGGTGGGGGAGAGGGGGAGGGTGAGGGGGAGAGGGGAGGGTAGGTAGGTGGGAGGGGGAGAGAGGGAGGGGAGGAGGGGTGGGGGAGGGGGGAGATGTAAGAAGCTGAGAGGTGATAGGTAGAAGAGGCCAAGGGCTGAAGAAGAAGGAATCCGGTGGGAGAGGGCAGTGGACCATGGAATAAAGGGGAGGAGACGGGGAATAGGTGGGCAGGTCATCCTAGCATCTGCTGAAGTATTAGCAGCCAGTAGAACCGCAGCCTGCCAGCCCCAGTGACTCGGGTTCAATCCTGACCTCCGGTGCTGTGTGTGTGTGTGTGTGGAGAGTAACTCCAGGTCACTTAAATTATTAGGGGCGGCAGAGTAAGGAGGGGAAAGGGCGGGAGGATTAAAGGGACAACCCAGGGTGCCTGTTCCTTTGGAAGGAGATGTCAGGATTTAAATCACGGAGTTGAGAGCCACAGAACACACCCTGCGTCCTTAACCCAGAGTGTGTGCAAGTCTGATCACTGCCGGCGGAGGATCCGTGTAGGGGAATTCCACCGCTTCTGCCTGTTCCAGTGTGTCTCCGACTCGGAGCTCAGGACACAGGGACAGAGTTCCCAAGCAGCTCGCAGACAACTTCTCTCCTTCTCTGCACTCTCCGGGACAGGTACAGTACAGCATTCTTCACTTACTGGGATGTGTCCCCTTTAAATTGCAGGCTCATTGACAACAACCCGGGACCGAAACCACATCTTATGGGTTTCATTGCAGGCGCCGAGAAATTCCAGAACACCGGACCTTGTATGTTCTTTAGATGAGGCATCCGTGGAGTGTACGTGTTTGTACTTTAAACCTGCACTTTGCTTTGATTCCATCTACTAACTTTGTTTCTCATTTCCCCGGGGGTTCTTTCTCCTTGTTCTCTCTCTCTCTCTCTCTCCCTCTCCTCCTCCCTCCCCACCTTCCCTCCCTCCCTCCCTCCCTCCCTCCCCACCTTCCCTCCCTCCCTCCCTCCCCACCTTCCCTCCCTCCCTCCCTACCTTCCCTCCCTCCCTCCCTACCTTCCCTCCCTCCCTCCCTCCCCACCCCTCCCCCTCCCTCCCTCCCCACCTTTCCCTCCCTCCCCACCTTCCCCCCCACCTTCCCTCCCTCCCCACCTTTCCCTCCCTCCCCACCTTCCCCCCCACCTTCCCTCCCTCCCCACCTTTCCCCCCCTCCCCACCTTCCCTCCCTCCCTCCCTCCCCACCTTTCCCCCCTCCCTCCCTCCCTCCCTCCCTCCCCACCTTTCCCCCCTCCCTCCCTCCCTCCCTCCCCACCTTTCCCCCCTCCCTCCCCACCTTCCCCCCTCCCTCCATCCCCACTTTTCCCCCCTCCCTCCCTCCCCACCTTTCCCCCCTCCCTCCCTCCCCACCTTTCCCCCTCCCTCCCTCCCCACCTTTCCCTCCCTCCCTCCCTCCCTCCCACCTTTCCCCTTCCCTCCCTCCCTCCTTCCTTCCCCCTTTCCCTCCCTCCATCCTTCCCCACATTCCCTTCTCTTGATCCCTCCCTCTCTCTCCCCCCACCATCTCTTTCTTCTGATTCTCTCTCTCTCTCTCTCTCTCTCTCGTTTGTGCAGGTGGCCTGGGTGTTTAGAAATTCTGTTCTCTCCCAGTGTTTCTCTGTGCCTGTGTCCTCTCCAAGTCTCTCTCTCTGTTTTCTTTCTGTCCTCCCTCTCTCATCTGCCTGCCTCTCTCTAATTCTCTCAAAGATCCTCGCACTCTCTTCCCCTTCCCCCACGCCCCGACTCTGCATCTCTCGTTCGCTCTTTTGGAGTCAAACAGCACAGAATAGTCCATTTGGCCCAACCCATCTGTGCTAACCCCCTCTGCACTGATTCCATTTATCGGTAATTGATAAGATATCTTTATCAGTCACATGTACATCAAAACATAGTGAAATGCATCTTTTGCATAGAGTGTTCTGGGGGCAGCCCACAAGTGTCGCCACGCTTCCAGCGCCAACATAGCATGCCCTCAACTTCCTAACCCGTACATCTTTGGAATGTGGGAGGAAACCGGAGCACCCGGAGGAAACCCACGCAGACACGGGGAGAACGTACAAACTCCTTGCAGACAGCGGCAGGAATTGAACCCAGGTCGCTGATGCTGTAATAGCGTTGGTCCAGAACCTTCTATTGCCTTGCCGATTCAAGTGCTTCTGGGTAGTTCTTAAATGTGAGGGTCTCTGCCTCCACCTCCTCAGATTCTGAAATCTTCCTCAGATCCCCTCTTGCCCCTCACCCTAAACCTATGCCCTCTGGATACAAACACTGCCACTGTGGGGGAAGGTTTCTTACCATCTACCCTATCAATGCCCCTGATCATTTTTCTATCAGCTCATCACTCCGTAAAATGTCCTTCACCCCTCTTATTCCCCTCCTCTCTCACTCTCTCGTACCCCTCTCTCTAAATGCCTCCTTTCTCTCCCATTTCTGCTCCTCCACTCTACCTCTCCCTCTCTCTCTTGCCCCATCCCTTCCACATCTCTCTCATCTTCCCTCTTCCTCCATGCCTACCCTCCGTCTCCACCCCACCTAGGACTTTGCCCAGGTTAGGTGTCGGTGGGCAGCATTCGCCTCTGAGATCAAGTCCTGTTCCGGAACTCAGCTCAAAAATCTGGGCCGAAATTCACCTTATACCTTCCTCCAATCACCTTAAAATTATGTCCCCTCGTGTTAGCCATTGCCACCCTGGGAAAAAGTCTCTGACTGTCCACTCAATCTATGCCTCTTATCATCTTGTACACCTCTATCAAGTCCCCTCTCATCCTCCTCCTCTGCAAAGAGAAAAGCCCTAGCTCACTCAACCTATCCTCATAAGACCTGCTCTCCAATGTAGGCAGCATCCTGGTAAATCTCCTCTGCATTTTCACTAAAGCTTCCACATCCTTCCTATAATGAGGTGACCAGAACTGAACACAATACTCCAAGTGTGGTCTAACCAGAGCTGCAACATTACCTCGCTGCTCTTGAACTGATGGGAATGTGGATAGAATAGGTTACAACAAAAACTGGAGGAATGGGATTACTCTGTGAGCCAGCAAACACTTGACAGGCCAAATGGTTTCCTTCTATGTTGTAAGGAAACACGGGTATCTTCAAAACTTCAGTAAAACAACCCATTCAGCTATCTCACCACAGCCTTGCAATATAAATGAAAGTTAGTTCCCAAAACATCAACAATTCCTCTCTCGCCCCCCCCCCCCCCATTCCCTCCACCCCTGCCACCAAACAATGCTGCTTGACCTGCTAAGTTCCTGCAGCAGCTTGTTTGTTGAGGTAAGTTCAGGTAATATGAGCTACCAGATACACCCCTTTCCCTGATTCAGAAGTGTAAGTAACTTGATTCTCTCCCCAAGACCCAAAACACTGTCACTGGCCAACAGCTCCATGACTCTTGGCTGCTCTTGTGCAGAGGAGATTCACCTGGATGATGCCAGTTATGGGGAGAGATCAGACAGGCTGGGCTTGTTTTCCCTGGAGCGGAGGAGGCTGAGGGCTGACCTGATAGAAGTATTGGTTTATTATTGTCACCTGTACCGAGGTACAGTGAAAAACTTGTCTTGCATACCGATTGTACAGGTCAATTGATTACACAGTGCAGTGACATTGAGTCAGTGCAGAGTGCATTGATGTAGTACAGGTAAAAACAAGAACAGGACAGAGTAAAGTGTCACAGCTACAGAGAAAGTGCAGTGCAATAAGGTGCAAGGTCACAACAAGGTAGATCGTGAGGTCATAGTCCATCTCATCGTATAAGGGAACCGTTCAATAGTCTTATCACAGTGGGGTAGAAGTGGTCCTTAAGTCTGGTGGTATGTGCCCTCAGGCACCTGTATCTTCCACCTAATGGAAGAGGAGAGAAGAGAGAATGACCCAGGTGGGTGGGGTCTTTGATTATGCTGGCTGCTTCGCCAAGGCAGCAAGAGGTAAAGACAGAGTCCAAGGAGGGGAGGCTGGTGTCCGTGATGTGCTGGGCTGTGTCCACAACTCTCTGCAGTTTCTTGCGGTCCCAGGCAGAGCAGTTGCCGTACCAAGCCGCGATGCATCCAGATAGGATGCTTTCTATGGTGCATCGATAAAAGTTGGTGAGAGTCAAAGATTGTGAGAGGCATGGAAAGGGTAGATAGAATCTTTTTTCCATGGTGGGGGGAGGAGTTAATTTAAGGTGAGAGGAAGGAGTTTTAAAGGGGGCCTGAAAGGTAAGTTTTGTTTTACACAGAGAGTGGCTGATATCTGGAACTCGGTACCACAGATGGTGAAATCAGATACAATCACTATGTTTCATAAGTATTTATACAGACACTGTGTAATTGGGAGGGAAGGATTAGATAGACTTTTCAGCAGGATAAAATGTCAGCACAACATTGCGGGCCGAAGGGCCCGTACTGTGCTGTAATGTTCTATGTTCTATGTTCACTTAAATAGGCAAGGCATAGAAGGATTCAGTTCTAATTCAGGTAAATGGGATGAGTGTAGATGGGGGGAATAGGGTTAGCATGGATATGGTGGACCGAAGGGCCTGTTTCTGTGCTGTGTGACTAGATGGCACCATGATCATGGTCCAAAACATTCTCGCCTCAGGCCAGCGGTTCTATCGAGATCATCTGGTGATATCCCTCTCATAGGTTATCTTACTGTGTGCAGACAGGCTGCTGGTCCCCTGCATACTGCAAGGTTAATTTGATTGTGAAGTGCATTCAGCGGACGAGCAAGGTGCTGTACTTTAATTGGTAATTGCTTTATTATTCTCACACGTACCGAGATACAGTGAAAAACTTTGTTTTGCATACCACCCATACGGATCATTTCACCATATCAATGCATTGAGGTAGAACAAGGAAAAAGCAATAACAGAATGCAGATTAAAGTGTTACAGTTACAGAGAAAGTGCAGTGCAGGCAGACAATAAGGTGCAAGGGCCATGACGAGGTAGATTGTGAGGTCAAGTGTCCATCTTATTGTATAAGAGGTCTGTTCAATAGTGTGATAACAGCAGGATAGAAGCTGTCCTTGAGCCTGGTGGTACGTGCTTTCAGGCTTTTGTATCTTCTGCCCAATGGGAGGGGGGAGAAGAAAGAATGTCCAGGGTGGGTGTGGTCTTTGATTATGCTGGCAGCAAGAAGTGTGGACAAAGTCCATGGAAGAGAGGCTGGTTTCCGTGATGTGCTGAGCTGTGTCCACAACTCTTTGCAGCTTCTTGTGGTCTTGGGCAGAGCAGTTGCCATACCAAGCTGTGATCATTATGATGCAGAAGGAGGCTGTTTGGCCCAATGAGTTCTTGCCAGCTCCCAATAAAGCAATCCCATCAGACTCACTCTCCACGTATTTCTCTGTATCCCTGAAGTCTCACACCACCAGGTTCAGGAACAGTTACTTCCCTTCAACCATTTGGTTCTTGAGCCAACCTGCACAACCCTAATCACTACCTCAGTATAGCAACACTATGACCACTTTGCTCTACAATGGACTTTTTTTGTTCTAATTGTGTTCTTTCTTGTAAAATTTTGTATAATTTATGTTTTTCTTGTGAATGCTGCTTATCTGATGCTATGTGCCTGTGATGCTGCTGCAAGTAAGTTTTTCATTGCACCTGTGCACACATGGACTTGTGCAGATGACAATAAACTCAAAAATCAGGTTTATTATCACTGACATATGTCGTGAAATTTATTGTTTTGCAGCAGCAGTACAGTGCAAGGCATAAAAATTGCTATAAGTTACAAAAATAAATCAATAGTATAAAAGAGGAATAACGAGGTAGTGTTCATGGGTTCATGGACCATTCAAAAATCTGACGGCGGAAGGGAAGAAGTTGTTCCTGAATCATTGAGTGTGGGTCTTCAGGCTCCTGTACCTCCCCCCCCACCCCCCGATGGTAGTAACGCGAAGAAGGCATGTCCCGGATGATGAGGGTAATAAAATGATGAATGCCACCGTCTTGAAGCACCGCCTCTTGATGATATCTCGACTTTGACTTTGATATTCCCTCTCGCACTCGCCCATCAACTCCCCTTTGAGCATTCTGCCCTCCACCTACACCAAGGGGTAATTTACAATGGCCATTTAAATGCCAGCATGTCCTTGCGATGTGGGAAGGAACCAGAGCGCCCGAGGCAAACCCACGAGGTCACAAGGAGAACATGCAAACTCCACACAGACAGCATCAGAGGTCAGGATCGAACCTGGGTCGCTGGAGCTGTCAGGCAGCAGCACTACCTGCTGTAATGTCATGCCACCCTCTGTAGAGATGTGGATTTCCCTAGTTCTTTTTAAACTCCACCCATCGCCAGTGCAACCTGACAGCTGGTATCTTTATTCCAGGGTCAAAGTGTCTAATATTAGAGGGCATGCATTTAAGGTGAGAGGGGGTAGGTTCAAAGGAGATGTGCGGGGCAGGTTTTTTTACACAGAGAATGGTGGGTGATTGGAATGGGCTGCCAGGGGTGGTGGAGGCAGATACCATAGTGGCATTTAAGAGACTCTTAGATGGGCACATGAATGTGCAGAGAATGGAGGGATCTGGACATTGTGCTGACACGAGGGATTAGTTTAGTTAGACACAAGCGATTCTGCAGATGCTGGAATCTGGAGCAACGCACACAAAACGCTGGAGGAACTCAGCGGGTCAGGCAGCGTCCATGGAGGGAAATAAACAGTCGACGTTTCGGGCCGGGACCCTTCATCGGGACTGGAAAGGAAGAGGGCAGAAGCCAGAATAAGAAGATGGGGGGGGGAGGAGCACCTGCAGGAAGGTGATAGATGAGTCCAGGTGAGAGGCGGAAGGTGGAAGGGTGTGGTCCTATTCTGCCTGAGGAACAACACCTCATATTCCGCTTTGGGAGTCCCCAACCTGACGGCGTCAACATCGATTTCTCGAACTTCTGGTCACCACTTTTTCACCTGTCTTCTCCCCAGTTTTTTTTTCCTTCCTCCCCCACCCCCCCCCGTCTTCCCTCATTCCTCTGACCCCCCTCCCTTTTCTTCTTCCCTCGTGACCTGCCCATCTATTCCCCACCTCCTTCCCTTTATTCCAAGGTTCACTGCCCTCTCCTACCGGATTCCTTCTTCTTCAGCCCTTCGCCTCTTCTACCCATCTCCCCCCTGCCCCCCCCCTCACCTGAACTCACCTATCACCTGGACACACCTCTCCCCTGCCGGCTCGTGCTCCTCCCCCTCCCCCCACCTTCTTATTCTGGCTTCTGCCCTCTTCCTTTCCAGTCCTGATGAAGGGTCTCGGCCCGAAACGTCGACTGTTTATTTCCCTCCGTAGATGCTGCCTGACCTGCTGAGTTCCTCCAGCACTGTGTGTGTGATTAGTTTAGTGAGGCATTTATTTATTAGTTTAATTAGTTCGACACAACATCGTGGGCCGAAGGGCCTGTTGCTGTGCTGCACTGTTCTATGTTCTATGTTCTAACCTCGTGCTTGGAGGTTGCCAGCTGTCTGAGCCCTTTGCACATCTGTCTGCATTTGACCCCTTCTGCCATCACCCTGTCTCATCACAGACGTGTTGATCGCTGAGAGATCCCCCCTCTCCTCCTGCTTGGACCTTTGGCAGCTACAGCTAATTTGCAAAGGCTTCACATTGATGATGTAAATTCAAGCAAATAACAGAAGCTGTTTCATTGGGAAGAGAAAGAGGGATTTGCATTTCTGTGGAGTCTTTCTTGACTTCAGAACATCCCAAAGCAATTCACAGCTGATGCTTGAAGTGTTATCATTTTTGCAATGCAGGAAGCATGGGTGCATAGCAAGATCCCGCAAGCCGTAACGTGCTATTAATCAGACCATCCCCTTTATTCCCTATTATTTGAAGGATGAATTGGCTCCAGGACTCTGCAGAGAACTCTCCCTGTTCTTAGTCATGGAGTGATACAGCACGGAAACAGGCCCTTTGGCCCACCACATCTATGCTGACCAGTGACCCATCTTCCCGCACTTGGCTTGTAAGCTTCTATGTCTGGACCATTGAAGTGCTCGTCTAGACATTTTTTAAATGCTGTCAGCAACTCTGCTTCCATCACTGTCTCAGGAAATGCATTCCAGGTACTCACCACTCTCTGGGTGACAAAGGTCCCCCTCAGATCCCTTCCAAGTCTCTTACCCCTAACCTCAATCTACGTCCCCTAGTTTTATCTACCTCTGATATGGGGAAAAGTTTTATATAGTTTTATATACCTCGATCATGTCCTCTCTTAACCCCCTCCACTCCAGGGAGAACAGACCCAGTTTCTCCTCATAACTGAACTGCTCCATCCCAGGCAATGTCCTGGTGAATCCCCTCTGCACCCCCTCCAGCTCTATCACATCTCCCCTACAGTGTGGTGACCAGAACTGCACACAGTGCTCCAAATACAGCCCAACCAGTGTTTTGTAAAGTTGCAATACAACGTCCTGACAGAGAGATGGGATGGGACTGACGGGATCGCCTTCCTTCTTGGGATCTGGATGGATCCAATGGGCTGAATGGTCTCAAGTCAAGTTGAGTTTATTGTCATGAGTGCAAGTACAGTGAGGTACAGGTACAATGAAGAACTTGCAGCAGCATCACAGGCACGTAGGTACAGACAACATACAGAACATAAGTTATAAGATGGTGAAGAAAAAGTGTGCAAAACGAAACATTAGTGCAAGAACACAGTCAGAGAAAGTCCACGGTCGTGCAAGAAGTGGTCCGTAGTGGTCCGTTGCTGAGGTAGGGTTAGGGTTGTGCAGGTCAGTTCAAGAACCTGATGGTTGTAGGAAAGTAGTTGTTCCTGAACCTGGTGGTCAAGGTTCTGTACCTCCTGCCCGATGGTAGCAGCGAGAAGATGGTATGGTCCGGATGGTGGGGATCTTTGAAGATAGATACTGCCTTCTTGAGGCAGCGCCTCCTGTGGATGCTGTCAGTGGTGGGGAGGGCTGTGCCCATGATGGACCGAGCTGTGTCCACTACTCTCTGCAGCCTCTTGTGTTCCTGTGCATTGGAATTGCCGTACCAGACCATGATGCAACCTGGGATCCTTTCAACAGTGCATCTGTAGAAGTTTGTTAGAGTACTTTGTGACATGCCAAATCTCCTTAAGCTTCAAAAAAAGTAAAGGCACCAGTGTGCCTTCTTCATGATTACATCTATGTGCTGGGTTTGTTGTTGTAACTACAGTGCATCTGAATGTATCCTAAGGGGGAGAACAGTACAATTGGCACCAGATGATTGTTTTTTTGCTCTGAGGAAGTGTGTGCATATCCAGGCCTGACTGTTGGCTTTTCCCAAAAATAAACAGTAATTAAAATTCTACAGTGTTGAGGAGTGTTAAAATCAGTTAGCTTGACTTCTCATTGTTGTCTTGTGACTCCTGGTCTAAAACCTGTGTATGTCTGTGTTTAACTGTATGTGTGCATGGGTTTGTGTGTGTGCATGTGCATGTTTCTGTGTATGTGTGCATGTTTTGTGTGTGTGTGCATGTTCATGTATGTGTAGTATTTGTATATGTACGTTTGCATTTCTGTGTGTTTGTGTGTGCATGTGTATATTTGTGTATTGATATTAGTTTATCTCGGTTCCTGTGACAATAATACAGAAGAAAGCTTTTGTTTGCGTGCAGTCGAGGCAGATCATGTCATGCACAAGTACATTGAGGTAGTAAAAAAGAAAACAGAATGCGGAATATAGTGTTACAGTTACAGAGAGACTGCAGTTCAGGTAGACAAGTAAAGTGCTGTGTGTGTGTGTGTGTGCGTGCGTGCGCGCGAGCGCCTGCATGAGGACTACAGGCGTAGGTAACCATTGCACCAGTGTTTTATATCACCTTCCCCAGTGAATTATCAGCCAGTAATCTTCAGCTTTTGATGGCAGCCACAATTCAGCGTTTCTGGATTGAACAGAAGGTGAGCACACAAATAGAGGTCAAATTCCCCAGGCAGCAACCCTTTCAGTTCCGTTTAACTAAAAGTGAAATCTCTCACTGATTAAAGCTGAGAGCTCAGGATGAAGTCCCGGAGCAGGTAAGGTGGCTGGCACCTTTCTTTCTATTTGCTTATGTTTCAGGTGTTGAGTAAAAACCAAATTATTTGGTAAATATCAGCATAGGAGGAGGATATTTAGCCCTCTCAGTCCTGTGCCGACTGACACAGTAATCCCGTTCCCCACTAATTCTCCCTGTAATCTGTTCTCCCCACGTTCCCATCAACACCCCCAGATTCTACCCCCCACCTACACACTACAGTGGCCGATTAACCCACAGACCCCCATGTCTTTGGAAAACGTTGGGACTCCATATGGTACCATAGATCAGGATTGAACCTGAGTCGCTGAGCTGTGAGGTGGCAGGTCTACCCAGCTGCGCCACTGTGCTGCCCCCGACTGCACTGAACTGTATGGAGGTAGAGTTAGGTGTCAGTCTTTTCTCTTCCCCTTTTTTTCTCTTCCTTCTGTTCAGTCCCTTCTGTAACTCCCTCTCCCTCTCCCTCTCCCTCGCTCTCTTTTCCCCCTCTACCTCTTTTGCTTTCTTTTTCTTTCTTCTCTCCTTCTCCTCTCTCTGTCTGTCTCTCTCACTCTCTCTCTCTTTCCCCTTCTACCTCTCTCTCGCTCTTTCTCTTTCTCTCACTGTGAGCCTCCTGCACTCTCCCTGATTCTATCTGCCTCTCCCTAACTACCTACCTGGACTCACCTCTCCCCTGCCTGCTTTGTACTCCCCAGCCCCCTCCCCCCACCTTACTCTGGCTTCTGCTCTCTTCCTCTCCAGTCCTGACGAAGGATCTGGGACCGAAATGGCGACTATTTATTTCCCTCCATAGATGCTGCCTGACCGGCCGAGTTCCCCCAGCACTTTTTGTGTGTTGCTGCTTTCACTTCTGCTGTCTCCATGTGTTCAGTTCCTTTCACTGTGTCCCTCTCGCCTACCTGTTCTGGAGAGGGTTAAAGTTTGGTTCAGAATCCACTGATCACATAGGTTTGGACAAACTTGGATTGTTTTCTCTGGAGCGTTAGACTTTGAGGGGCAAAGTTTATAAAATTATGAGAGGCATAGATAGGGTAGGTTGTCAGAGGGCATAGCTTTAAGGTGAGAGGGGGAAAGTTTAAAGAAGATTGTGAGGCAAGTTTTTCACACAGAGAGCGGTGGGTGCCTGGAACAGGCTGCCAGGGGTGCTGGTGGAAACAAGTACGATAGTGGCATTTAAAAGGCATTTAGCCAGACACATGAACAGGCAGCGAATGGAGGGATATCAACCTTGTGCAGGCAGAGGGGATTAGTTTCACTTGGCGTCATGGTCGGCACAGACATTGTGGGCCGAAAGGCCTGTTCCTGTGCTGTTCTGCGTTCTATGAAATTAATTGAACGGAATCGAGGGAGAAAGATATTCGTTGAGGGGGTTGCAAAGGAGGAAGGGGGGCAGGGAGGAAGATAATTGAATGGTAGTGGGACAGGAAGAGAAAATAAAGGTGGTGTGAAAGAAAAACATCAATGTAGGATAAGAGAAAAACTGGGCATCACAGAAAAGTACTGAATCGTGCACACCTAGCAAGGAACCTCTGTGCCACAAATGTGGATATAAAATCCATGCCCCCTTAAGAGGCTAGAATCCCTTTAAGGAAGCAGTCGTGATTGCAAGAGGGGTATCAAAGACCCCACCCACCCAGGTCATTCTCTCTTCTCTCCTCTTACATCAGGCAAAAGATACAGGAGCCTGAGGGCACGTACCACCAGGCTTAAGGACAACTTCTACCCCACTGTGATAAGACTATTGAACGGTTCCCTTATACGATGAGATGGACTCTGTGACCTTGCACCTTATTGCACTGCACTTGCTCCGTTGCTGTGACACTTTACTCTGGACTGTTATCATACCTCAATGCACTCTGTACTAACCCAATGTGACTGCACTGTGTAATGAATTGACCTGTCCGATCGGTATGCAAGACAAGTTTTTCACTGGACCGCGGTACAAGTGACAATAATAAACCAATACCAATAAATGTGGATGATAGACGGTGGCAATTTCAGAAGCCTGTGTTCCCAAAGAAAGCAATCATTCTTTCCAACCATGTGATTTCCCAGACAGCAGCCTGCCCAAATAAAGCAATTGATATTGTCAATTGACAAACCTGAATAGCTAGGTGAACTTTGCAACAGGAAGTTGGTGAAATATGTGTGGAACATCCAGATACTTACAACAGGGGGTTTTTGAAACACCTGGAGCAGTAATCCTATCTCCCGTTGAGTGTCACGGCAAAACAGCCAAACTGCTTCTCCTGATTATGTGAGATGTGGGGGCTAGAGGAGGTTGCAGAGACAGGGAGAAAGATTTGGAGACAAAAGATGAGGGTTTTAGCAGCTGGACTTAGATCACACGTCTCTTCTCTGATGCACCAGCCTTATCAGCTCCTTCAAATGTCTGTGATGCCAGAACTGGAATGCACTTCAATCTGGAGGTCTTGCAACAACTAGTAACATTCCGATAATCTGGATTATCAGAAACTGAGGTACAGTGGAAAAACTTGTCTTGCATACCGTTCATAAAGATCAATTCATTACACAGTGCATTGAGGCAGTACAGGGTAAAACAACAACAGAATGCAGAATAAAGTGTCACAGCTGCAAAGAAAATGAAGCGCAGGCAGACAATAAGGTGCAAAGTCATAATGAGGTAGATTGTGAGGCCAAGAGTCCATCTTATTGTACTAAGGAACTGTTCAATAGTCTTAAAGCAGAACCATCTGATCCACCAGGGCCCCTTTTCCCATGCTCCCTCCAAACTTAGCGAACCCTGTTTCCTGCACTCTCTTCTTTAAACCCACCGGGACCCCATTTCCCACACTCCCTTTAAACTCACCGATGCCCTGTTTCCTATTTTGTGTTACTAAGGCAGCATTTAGCACTGTTACCCTTCATCTCCAGCTTCCCGATTTTCATGCTGACCTCGGGCCCTGTCTGTGTGTGGAGTTTGCATGCTCTCCCTGTGACCATGTGGGTTCGCCACCCCACCGACCCCCCCCCCCCCCGCCCCCCTCCGGGTGCTCCGGTTTCTTTCCACATCCCAAAGAGGTGCAGATCGGTAAGTTAGTTAGCCGCTGTAAATTGCCCGTGGTGAAGGTGAGTGGCACGTGAATCGATAGCAGGGGGGAGGAGAGGAGACATGAGGGGTGAAGTGGGGTTAGTGCAGTGATGACAGACAGCACAGGTTTGATGGTCTGAAGGGCCTGTTTCTGTGCTGTACCGTGCTATGATTCTCTCTGTGGCTCTAAACTGCTACAAGCACAATGCTAAATCTCATAAATACTCTGTACCATTCCTGTCTATGAGAAGCTGAACTTGGTATTGGTATTGGTTTAGTATTGTCACTTGTACCGAGGTCCAGTGAAAAACTTGTCTTGCATACCGATCGTACAGGTCAATTCATTACACAGTGCAGATACTTTGAGTTAGTACAGAGTGCTTTGAGGTAGTACAGGTAAAAACAATAACAGTACAAAGTGTCACAGCTACAGAGAAAGTGCAGTGCAAGTAGACAATAAGGTGCAAGGTCACAACAAGGTAGATTGTGAGGTCAGAGTCCATCTCATCGTAGAAGGGAACTGTTCAATAGTCTTATCACAGTGGGATAGAAGCTGTCCTTGAGCCTGGTGGTACGTGCCCTCAGGCTCCTGTATCTTCTACCTGACAGAAGAGGACAGGAGAGAGAATGACCCGGGTGGGTGGGGTCTGATTATGCCGGCTGCTTTGCCCAGGCAGTGGGAGGGTAAGGACAAGAGTCCAAGGAGGGGAGGCTGGTTTCTGTGACATGCTGGGCTCCCACAACTCCCTGCAGTTTCTTGCGGTCCTGGGCAGAGCAGTTGCCGTAACTTAGGGAAAACCTCCCAGGAAATTCAAGGGCGGGGCTCACAGGAGAGTTAATTGGGGTTCAGTTCCCACTTCAGTGTTAAAAGGACGTAGGGTTTATAGGCAGGCTGGACCACAGTTCAACTCTTATCCAAACACCTGCATCTGTGCTCCGTTCCCCGGAGTGTGGCTTAATCTGGCAACCATCTGACTCAGGGGCAAGTGTGCTGTGCGTCGAGCTGATCGGATTAACTGGGCATAGTGCAAAGTGGGGAGTGACTTCATGCGACTCCCATGACTCCTGGGACTGGTTCAAAGGGAGACCACTCCTTCCCCTGTGCTGTGTGTTCCGTCAAGAAAATGTGCTGCATTTCCATGCCCAGGCCACTCCAACAGCACCTATCAAAGCCGTGACCTCTGCCAAGGCCGAAGGCAACAGACACATGGGTGCAGCACCCCCTGCAGGTTCCCCTCCCAAGTCAAAAGCCGTCCTAACTCGGAAATACACATAGAACACTGGAGGAACTTGGCAGGACCCCTCATCTTTCATAAGAGTTATAGAGCACTACAGCACAGAAGCAGGCTCTTCGGCCTATCCAGTCCATGCCGACCTGATCGTCTGCCTCGTCCCATCTACCTGCACCCGGACCATATCCCTCCAAACCCCTCCCATCCATGGACCTATTCCAAACCTCTCTTAAATGTTACAATTGAACCTACATCCACCACTTCCACTGGCAGCTCATTCCACTCTTGCACCGCCCTCTGAGTGAAGTAGTTCCCCCTCAGATTCCCCTTAAATATTTCACCTCTCACCCTGAACCTATGACCTCTAGTTCTAGTCTCATCCAACGTGAGGGGAAAAAGCCTGCATGCATTCACCCTGTCTATACCCCTCATAATTTTGTATACCTCTATAAGATCTCCCCTCATTCTCCTGCGCTCCGGGGAATAAAGTCGCAACCTATTCAACCTTTCCCTAAAACCCGATATCCCGACTGAAACATCAACTGTCCATTTCCCTGTATAGATGCTGCCTGACCCAATGAGTTCCTCCAGCGTTTTGTGTGTTGCTCCAGATTCCAGCATCTGCACTTAGAGATAGATCGCCTGCCCTTCATCGTCACCGGGTCTGAATCCTGCAACTGTCGTGACATCTTCTTCAGAAGGACTGCAGCAGTTCAATGAGGCGGCTCACCTACCCCTTCCCAAGGGATGGGCAATAAATGCTGGCCTTGCCTGCAATGCTCAGATCCTGAAAAATGAAGCAATTCAGTTAAAAGCAAGCCCTCTGCTCTGGGCCACTTCCCTTAATGAGAGTCAGTATCTTCACTCACAGTACCCTGGAAGCACTGAGGCTGATCCAACCCCATACTTCGCTGCAAAAGAAAACAAGTGATTTACAGGATCAGCAGACAGGTTTTGCCAGTTCTTCTAGGAAAGCAAAACCGAAACAGTTCAGCTGGTGAGACGGTGACTTTGGAGAGAGGGACAGATGAGGGCTCATGTTTCATGTTGCTGAATGTGGGAACATGATGTAAGGTGGGTGTGTGACCAACTGTTGCTCACAACACAGCCATGCATCAGAGCAGGTACATGGATACAAAGGGTCTAGAGGGATACGGGCCAAACACGGGCAAATGGGACCAGCTCAGGCGTGGACAGAGGGCCTGTTTCCGTGGTGTGTAACTCTACAAATCAGTCTGGTGAAGCTTTGCTGAACTCCCTCCATAGGATAGGATAGGATAGGATCCCTGTTATGAGGATAGGTTGAGTGAGCTAGGACTTTTCTCTTTGGAGAGAAGAAGGATGAGAGGGGATTTGATAGAGGTGTACAAGATGATAAGAGGCATAGATCAAGTGGACAGTCAGAGACTTTTTCCCAGGGTGACAATGGCTAACACGAGGGGACATTATTTTTAAGGTGATTGGAGGAAGGTATAAGGGGGATGTCAGGGGTAAGTTTTTTTTACATAGAGAGTGGTGGGTGCGTGGAACGCACTGCCGGCAGAGGTTGTGGGGCAGATAGATTAGTGACATTTAAAAGGTTCTTAGATAGACACATGAATGATAGAGAAATGGGGGAGTATGTGGGACGGAAGGGTTAGATACATCTTAGAGCAGGATAAAATGTTGGCACAACATTGTGGGCTGAACAACCCGTACTGTGCTGTAGTATTCTATGTTCTGTAATGCATCTGCCAAATACCATACAGCACGTAATGAAATATTTAGCTCTAAAAATCTGCCATGACTTGCAGGTGCTTGAAAGGGAGGAACAGTGTGGAAGATCAGGGCATAGAGGCATGACTGGGAGATGGTAATTTCATGTCAGTTTCGTAGGCTCCTGAACTATCTGTTCTCTGTAATCTTTCTGTGTGAAAGATGCCAGCCAGCTTCGAGCCGAGACATGCCTTGTGTTCGGCATCACTGTTGAGGAAAAGGGGGGCGGCTTCTGCAGGGAAGAGGGAGGTGATTTAACTTCTTAAGGTGCCCAGTTGAGATTGGCAAGGAGATTAGGATACTTTGCTCCTATTTCAAGGTCCTTTAGTCCAACCAATCTCTGACCTTGTGATCCTACAAACCACCATCCCACACCCACCCCAACCAATCATTTTAAATGTGCGTGGTGTTGTTACATAAATGCAACAATTTGAATTTACAAAGTGCCTTTAATGTCGTAAAAAATTCCGTGTGTTTGGCAGTGTTCCTCTCCATTCCAGTGACCCGGGTTCAATCCTGTCTGGTGCTGTCTGTGTGGAGTTTGCACGTTCTCCCTGTGACTGCGTGGGTTGCCCCAGGTGCTCCCGGTTTCCTCCCACGTCCCAAAGACATGCAGGGTCGGTGGGTTAATTGCCCCTGAGTGTAGGTAGGTGACAGAGATTTGGAAATAAACGGGAGAATAGGACTGATGGGATTGCTTTGACATTTGGCATGGAATCGATGGGCCAAATGGCCACCTTCTATGCAGTAAAGACATAAGAAAATCTGGCACCCAGCCAGAAGGAGATATCAGTGGAAGAGCCCAACCTTAGTCCAGCGGAGAGCTTCAGGGAGGGGATTTCAGAGCTTGGGGCCCAGGTAGCTGAAGGCGCGGCTACCAGTGATGGGGGCAATTAAGATGAGGAATGCGCAGGAGGTGTGGATCGAAAATCTTGGAGGACCGAAGGAACAAGTGACAGGGAATTGGGGTGAGACCGTGGAGGGGCATATAGACAAGAAGGAGGAATATTAAGATAAGATATCTTTATTAGTCACATGTACATCGAAACACACAGTGAAATGCATCTTTTGCGTAGAGTGTTCTGGGGGCAGCCCGAAAGTGTCACCACACTTCCGGTGCCAACATAGCATGCCCACAACTTCCTAACCTGTACGTCTTCAGAATGTGGGAGGAAACCGGAGCACCCGGAGGAAACCCACACAGACACAGGGAAAACATACAAACTCCTTACAGACGGTGGCCGGAATTGAACCCGGGTCTCTGGCACTGTAAAGCGTTACGCTAACTGTTACACTACTGTGGTGTTTCCAGACCAGAAGGGGTGGAGATCACTGAGGGGTGTGAAAATGGATCAACAAGAGCTTCAGTGTGAAGGGCAGGAGAATCAGAGAGAGATACAATAGTGAAGTAGTCCATTTGGCCAATCAAGCCTACACTGACCATCAGCCACCCATTTACACCAATCCCATTTTATTCTCACCACAGCAACTCCCCCCAGATTTTACTCCTCAGCTACACACTTGGGCCAACTTACACCGGCCAGTTAACATTGTTAGGATGTGGGAGGAAACTCGAGCTCTCCCCATCGGCACCGGAGGTTGGGATCAAACCCGGGTTACTGGAACTGTGAGCCAGCAACTCACATGGCTGTGTTGGATGGGGTCTTTGGGTAGGAAAGGGTCACAGGGAGAACATGCAAACTCCACACAGACAGAATCAGAATCGGATTTATTATCACTGACATATGTCGTGAACCTTGTTGTTTTGTGGCAGCAGTACAGTGCAAGACATAAGAATCACTATAATTTACAAAATAAATAAATAGTGCAAAAGAGGAATAACGAGGTAGTGTTCATGGGTTCATGGACCGTTCAGAAATCTGATGGCGGAGGGGAAGAAGCTGTTCCTGAATCGTTGAGTGTGGGTCTTCAGGCTCCTGTACCTCCTCCCCAATGGTAGTAACAAGAAGAGGGCATGTCCCAAGGTCAGGATTGAACCTGTGTTACAGTGTTGGCCGGGGTCAGGCACGGTAGTGTAGCGGTTAGCGTAACGCTATTACAGCACCAGCGACCCGGGTTCAATTCCCATCGCTGTCTGTAAGGAGTTTGTACGTTCTCCCCATGTCTGCGCAGGTTTCCTCCGGGTGCTCCGGTTTCCTTCCACATTGCAAAGACGTACGGGTTAGGAAGTTGTGGGCGTGCTCTGTTGGCGCTGGAAGCGTGACGACACTTGCGGGCTGCCCCCAGAACACTCTACTCAAAAGATGCATTTCACTGTGTGTTTCAAAGTACATGTGACTAATAAAGATCTTATCTTTGGGCAGATGTAATTAATGCGTCTCTCTTTCTACATGCAGGAGGTGCCACCTTTGAGCTCTGATGCCAGTTCTGAAAAGTAACTTGACCCGGCTGAGCCCCACAAAGCTAAATGGGGGGACGGTGAAGCTGCAGAAGGAGATAATACTGGGCAGCAGGATGAGTGGTGGAAGCAATCCTTTCGAGGAAGACCTGAGCAACGAGTTGAATCCCTTTGCAGAAGACTTGGAGCAGAAGAATCCCTTCGATGAGGAGGAGGAAGAAGGGGAGCAGGCAGAAAGTCCCAACGGGATCCTGGTCTCGGGCAATGAGCTCACGCCAAAGAAAAGCGATGAGAAGCAGGAGTCGCTGACGTCGACCCTGCGGAGGATGTTGGTGAAGGAAAGGAAGAAGGTGAAGTCTCCGACGGAGGAGAAGGGCAGAGAGAAGAAGTCTCTCTTCAAGCTCTGGTCTCCGACAGAGCAGGACCCGGCCCAGAAGAGTCCCGAGAAGAGGAAGGGCCCGTGGTTGGAGGAGGAGCCGACGTCACCTGCTGGCAGGCCGGAGAAGGAGGCGCTGGCCAATCCAGAGTGCAGGAAGCGGCTCTCCTTCCTGAACCGAAGCAAGGGGAAGGGGGAAGCTGTGCCGGAGAAGTCGGGAGCTGAGGCAGAGAAAGCAGCCGAGGAGACTGTCAAAGCAAACGAACCTCTCTCAGGTAGGGGCACACGCGTACACACATACACGTGCACTGTCTCGTGCACACACACCCCCACACACACACACCCACACACACCCCCACACGCGCACACACACACACATATGCACTGTCTTGTGCACACCCACACACACACATACACACATATAGATACACCTAAATTTAAGGTCAGAGGGGGAAAGTTCAAAGGAGATGTGCAGGGCAGGTTTTTTATGCAGAGAGTGGTGGGTGTTTGGAATAGGGTGCCAGGGGCGGTCATGGAGGCAGATACGATGGAGGCATTTAAGAGGGTCTTAGAGAGACACATGAATATGCGGAGAATGGAGGGATATGGACCACGTGCAGGCAGAAGGGATTAGTGTCATTAGGTGCCATTAGCTTAATTAATACGGCACAGCATCGTGGGCCGAAGGGCCTGTTGTTGTTCTGTACTGCTCTATGTTCTATGTTCCATACACAAACATGCATGTACACACACAGACAAACGCCCAAGCACATATGCACATACCCATGCACACTCAAATGTAAATACACACGTGTACATATACACGTATTAGCAACATTTAAAAGCCATCTCGATAAATACATGGATAGGAGAGGTTTGGAGGGCTTTGGACCAAACGCGATCAGATGGGACTAGCTCACTGGGCAACACAGTCGGCATGGACGAGTTGGGCCTGTTTCCGTGCTGTGTGACTCTATGATTTTTTCTCCAGGGTTTGTTTAGCTCCAAGAAATTACTCCTTAATCCCTGGACTCTCCTGGGATTAAGGAGTAATTTACTGGATGTCCCACATGGATAGAGGCAGACTGTAATGGGATGACTGAAACCAGTGTCCATCGATAGGTCACTGCTGCCCAAGAAGAGATCCCCATGTTCCAAGAACCCAAACCCTTTCCTCCTGCACCCGTTCCTCAGCCACACATTCACCTTCCCTGTGCTCTTATTTCCTATCCTCACTAGCACATGGCACTGGGAATAACTACCACCCTTGAGGTCCTGCATAACTCACTATGTCCACTCTGCAGGACCTCATCCCTTTTTCCACCCATGTCGTTAGTACCAATGTGTACAACAACCTCTGGCTGCTCACCCTCCCCTTGAGAATGTTCTTCAACATCTCGGAGACTTACTTGACCCTGGCACCAGGAGGCAACACACCATCCTGGAGACTTGTTCACGGCCACAGAATCTCCTGAATGTCCCCCTGTTGAGTCTCCTAACACTACAGGACAGCACTAGAGGTCAGGATCGAAGCTGGTTCATTGGAGCTGTGAGGTAGTAGCTCTACTTGCCATGTCCATGTGCCACCCAAACTTTCTCTCAGTTTATTGCTGTCCGTTGAGCGGATCGGGAACTTGCCAACTCCACAGCGTTGCCCAGGAGAGTCCAGGGATTAAGGAGTAATTTCTTGGATCTAAGCGAACCCTGGAGAAAACAAAAGTCATAGCATGGAAGCAGGCCCTTCGGCCCAACCCGTCCATGCCGACTGTGTTGCCCAGTGAGCTGGTCCCATCTGCCCGCGTTTGGCCCATAGCCCTCTAAACCTCTCCTATCCATGGACTTATCTAGATGGCTTTTAACTGTTACTAATGTGCCCGCCTCAACCACTATTTCTGGCAGCTCATTCCAAAAACGCACCACCCTTTGCATGAAGAAGTTGCCCCAGATGTCCCTTTTAAATCTCTCGCCTCTAATCTTAAACCTATGCCCTCTTGTTTTTTAGCACCCCCTCCCTGGGAAAAAGACTATGTGCTTTCACCCTGTCTATGCCCCTGTATCAGGTCACCCCTCAATCTCCTACATTCCAGGGAATAAAGCCCTAGTCTATGCAACCTCTCCTTGTAACTCAGGCCCCCAGGTCCAGGCAACATCCTGGTAAATCTTTTTCTCGTTTAATAACATCTTTCCTATAACATTTAAGACATTTCTAAGAAAATATTTGAGTAAATTTGTGGTTAGAAAGATATTGGTTGGTGAGCAAGGGACAACCTTGAATGGAAGAGTCTGTTTGCTTTTTGATTGGTGGAGGAAAATCAGAGTGCCAATGGCATTGGATGTTGGATGACCAATGGAGGGGGTGGTGCTGTAAATAGAAGTCACATGACACAATACCAGGCCAACATTGCAGCACAGTAGTGTAGCTGCTAAGGCTGCTGTCTCACAGTTCCAGTGACCCAGGTTCGATCCTGACCTCCGGTGCTGTCAGTGTGGAGTTTGCACGTTCTCCCCGTGTCTGCGTGGGTTTCCCCCAGGTGCTCCGGTTTCCTCCCGCATCCCAAAGACGTGCAGGAGGGTGGGTTAATTGGCTGCTTTAAGTTGCCCTAAATGTGTAGGTGAGTGGTGGGAGCTGATGGGAATGTGGGGAGAATAAAATGGGATTAGTGCAGGATTAGTATAAATGGGTACTTGACGATTGTACATGTGACTGATAAAGAAATCTTACTTTCCCTTATCAGCTCAGAGGCAGTTGGCCAAGGAGCCTATTTCTGTGTCATATGATTCTTTGACCTTGTGTTGGCAATTTCAGATAAGGAACTAAAGGCGTGCAAAGGGGAGGAAGTTTCTTGCTGTTGAAGAAAATGGCAGTGCAAGATTTCTGCCAGATATCTGCAAGATGAAATGTTAACAAAAGCAGTAGGTTGCATTCATAGAAAAGCAAAGAAAAAAACAGATGCTGGAAATCTGAGATAGAAGCAAAGTGCTGGAAATACTCAGCAGAATGGCCAGTGTTTGTGGAGAGAGAAACAGATGTTTCAGGTCAAAGCTCTACATTGGGGTTGCATTTATGTATTGCATAGATATAGTGAATCTACTCTGTGCAATTAACAGGAATGTTACTGACCTACAAAGACGAATATATAAAGAGAGAAGATGGAAGACTTGGTCAAAGATATAATTATTAAGAAGGAAGAGAGAGAGAGAGAGAGAGAGAGTCTGAGAGGTTCCATAGCTCAGGGCCCAGGCAGCTGAAGGCCAGGCCGCCGGTGGTGGAATGATTCAAATCATTAAAACAGCAATTAGCCTACCGCTTCCTATTGCAACACTTTACAAACAGCATTGTGCCTGGCCGCTGACCTCTTGATTTACGAGGGTTGTTCAGTACTTGGGAGAACGTGCAGGCCTGTGAAAGAGCAGGGAAGAACAATGAGCGCTGGCAGTCAGACATAAGTGGCTTGCGAGCGGAACGATCCACTTACCTCACGCAGAAAGAGCGGCCGGGAGCTCGTAGTCAGAGAGTCAAGCAGCACGGAAACAGGCCCTTTGGCCCACCGAGTCTGTGCCAACCATCCACCACCCATTAACACCAATCCCATTTTACTCTCCCCACTATCCCATCAACTCCCCACAGATTCTACCCCTCACCTACACACTGGGGGCAATTTACAGCGGCCAATTAACCCACCAACCCGCACGTCTTTGGGATGTGGGAGGAAACTGTACCACCAGACTCAAGGACAGCATCTATCCTACTGTTATAAGACTTGAACGTACCTCTCATAGAACCCTTGATCTCCCAAATAAAGGCAGGCTTTATTTGTCTACCTGCACTGCACTTTCTCTGCAACTGTAACACTATATTCCGCATTATGTTTCTCTTATTACGACCATGATCCACTTACGGATGGCACGCAAACTAAAGCTTTTCACTATATCTCAGTACATGTGAGAATAATTAACCAATTACCATTACCAATCCACCCTGGGGGAAACCCACACATTCACGGGAGGGAAGAACATGCGAACTCCACAAACAGACAGCACCAGAGGTCAGGATCGAACCCGGGTCAGTGAAGATGGGAGGCACTCTGCCACACCCACATCGTGAGAGAATTTGTTTTATAGGGGTAAAGATGATTTACTGTAATTATTTTGGCAGGCACGGTAGTGTAGCGGTTAGTGTAATGCTATTACAGCACCAGCGACCCGGGTTCAATTCCCGCCGCTGTCTGTAAGGAGTTTGTACGTTCTCTCCATGTCTGCGTGGGTTTCCTCTGGGTGGTCCGGTTTCCTCCCACATTCCAAAGACGTACGGGTTAGGAGATTGTGGGCATGCTATGTTGGTGCCGGAAGCGTAGCGACACTTGCACACTGCCCCCAGAACACTCTACGCAAAAGATGCATTTCACTGTGTGTTTCAATATACACGTGACTAATAAAGATATCGTATCATATCATATCATCATCAGAGACTTTTTCCCAGGGCGACAATGGCTAACATGAGGAGACATAATTTTAAGGTGCTTGGAGGAAGGTATAAGGGGGATGTCAGGGGTAAGTTTTTTTACACAGAGAGTGGTGGGTGCATGGAACGCACTGCCGGCAGAGGTTGTGGGGGCAGATACGTTAGGGACATTTAAGAGACTCTTAGATAGACACATGAATGATAGAAAAATAGGGGGCTATGTGGGAGGGTAGGGTTGGATAGATCTTAGAGCAGGATAAAATGTCGGTACAACATCGTGGGCCAAAGGGATTGTACTGTGCTGTAGTGTTCTGTGTTCATCATATCATATAGGCCCCTGTGAGATCGCACCTAGAATATTGTGGGCAGTTTTGGCCTCCTTGCCTTAAAGGTGGGATGCACTTGCCATGAAGGGAATGTAGTTCACGTTCAAGTCTAGTTAAGTTTGTTGATGTCAAAGGCATACATCCACAGGGTCTAAATGCTATGAACATTAGCTTTTTGTAGCAACAGCACAGTACGTTACAAGATAAGGACAGACATTTGCTAACATAAACTTAACATAAATTATACATAACTTACACGTGTAAAATAAACACATTATGACATTCGTGCAAGGTTGAGAGAGAGAAAACAAATAGTCTGAAGTAACGTTAAGGTCTTTCTAGTGGGTTCCAAGAACCTGACAGCAGTGGGGAAGAAGCTGTTGTTGAACCTTGAGGTGTGGGTCTTCAGGCTCCTGTACCTCCTGCCTGATGGCTGCATCGAGAAGAGGGCATGGCCCAGGTGGTGAGGGTCCTTAATGATGGATGTCGCCTTCCTGAGACATCACCTCTTGTAGATGTCCTGGGTGGTGGGACAGTTCAGATTCACCCAACTGGTCCCAGGGATGGCAGGATTGTCACGTAAAGTGAGATTGAGCAGATAAGGCCTGTATACTGTGGAGTTTGGAAGATTGAGAGGAGATCTCATAGAAACTTACAAAATCATGTGAGGCATAGATAGGGTAGATAGTCTTTTTCCCTGGATAAAAATTCCAAATACTACCGGGCTTTAAAGTGAGAGGGGGAAAGTTTAAAGGAGATATGCAAGGCAAATTTTTTACACGGACAGTGGTGGGTGGCTGGAACACACTGCCAGGGGAGGTGGTGAAAGCAGATATGATAGCATTTAAGAGGCATTTAGACAGATACATGAACAGGCAGGAAATGGAGGGATATAGACCATATGCAGGCCAATTTATGAGATTGACATCATGGTCAACACAGACATGAAGGGCCGAAGGAGCTGTTCCTGTGCTGTTCAATGTTCTAATTCTTACAGGATTTGACAAGCTGGATACAGGGAGGGTGATTTCCCTGACTGAAGAGTATCAGACCAGGGGTCACAGTCTCAGACCATCAAGGTCGGAGATGAGGAGAAACTTCTTCAGGCAGAGGGTGGTGAACCTTTGGAATTCCTTGCTAGCATTTGAGTTCTTTCAAAACAATAAGTTTCTGGAGATGAAGGGAATCGGAGTATGGGGATAGTTGTGGGAAAAGTGGAAGATCATCCATCCTCCTAATGGATGAGGGAGCGGACTCAAGGGACCAAGTGGTCAACTCCTGCTCCTAATTCTTTCGTCCTTGTGCTGCTCCCCTCTGAGCTGGGGCCAGGGAGACACCGGTCCTGGAGATGGACAGTTAATGCCGGGGATGCCAGGCACAGTAGTGCAGTGGTTGGCATAACACTACTACAGCACCAGCGACCCAGGTTCAATTCCCGCCGCTGTCTGTAAGGAGTCTGTACATCCTCCCCGTGTGTCTGCGTGGGTTTCCTCCGGGTGCTCCGGTTTCCTCCCACATTCCAAAGACATACGGGTTAGGAAGTTGTGGGCGCGCTATGTTGGCGCCGGAAGCGTGGCGACACTTGCGGGCTGCCCCCAGAACACTCGACGCAAAAGATGCATTTCGCTGTGTGTTTCGATGTACATGTGACTAATAAAGAACTCTTATCAACGGATGACAAAATTTTGGAGTGGGGGATTCCAAATGGCCGGACTGTTAACACTCTTCTCTTCTCCCATTGTGTGTTCTTTCTCTCAGTCCTTGAGATTCTCCAGTTAATCCAGAAGCGGGAACTGGCGGTAGCAGACAGGCAAATCATCGAGCTGGAGGAAGAGTGCGAGCGGGTAAGGCGGCAAACTCCGGAGGGCGACCCCGGCGCCAGCAAGGACAGCGGGAGGAAGGCCAAGGATGTGGCCCTGCTCTACGAGGCACTGGAGAGCGAGCTGAGCAGGATCGTCAGCCAGTCGCTGACCGACCCCCAGGGCGCCCCACACCTGGGCCAAATGGTGCGCACTATCGAGCAGGAAGAGAAGGCTGACAAGGCCCGGGAAGGAGGTTCGCAGGGAAGAAGGCCCAGGGAGCTGAGGAGGAAGTGGAGGGAGGCGGTGAAGGCCTCGGTGCGCGAGAGGTTGTCGCGGAGCCAGGAGACGGAGAATGCCCCAATCGCCCAGCGCTTGAGGAGCCTCAAAGAGCAGACCGTGACCGACCTGATTTCGATCAGAAAGAACGTTATTCCGGGTTATCCGAAGGAATACGAGGCTTTCAATGTCTATGTGAGGAGCTACCATGAGGGAGTGTCATCCTGCCTGTCCGAGATGGTGCAGAGGGATCTGGATATACAAGAGCTCTACATCTTCCTCGAATGGTGTCACTGCCTTTATTTTAGGTAAGCCCTCTCTGTGGGAGACCATTGGCAGACGACTGCCTCAGCAAGGGCAGGCTGCCGTCACTGGGGGGTGGGGGGACCAGGTCAACTGTAACCATGGTATCTAGAATGGGTTCCACAGTAGTGCATCTCTTGGGGAGCCTTGCTCACCAACTCTGCACTGTAGGGTGTAGGGTGTTGTAACCATGGTATCTAGAATGGGTTCCATGGTAATGCATCTCTTGGGGAGCCTTGCTCACCGACTGCACTGTAGGGTGTTGCAGGGTTGATCCAGGGTTTCGACCTGAAACGTCGACAGTTCCTCTCCCCCCACACAGATGCTGCTCAACCCGCTGAGTTCCTCCAGCAGATCACTTGTTGCTCCAGATTCCAGCATCTGCAGTGTCTCTGTGTTAAAGAGCGGCTGGCAGTTTACCATGGCATGCAGTTAGTGCTGCTGCCTCACAGCTCCAGAGACCCGGGTTCGATCCTGGTCTGCGTGTGGAGTTTGCACGCTCTCCCTATGACCTCGTGGGTTTCCCCCGGGTACCAAGTTTCCTCCCACATCCCAAAGACAAGTGGGCTGGTGGGTTAGTTGGTCACTGTAAATTGTCCCTGGTGTGTGGGTTGGTGCTAGGGGAATCGAGAGGGAGTTGGAACATAGAACATGGAAAAGTACAGCACGATGTTGTACTGAACTAATTAAGCTAATGACACCTCACTAAACTGATCACTTCTGCCTGCACAATGCCCATATCCCTCCATTCTCTGCGTATTCATGTGCCTATCCAAGAGCCTCTATTGTATCTGCCTCCATCACCACTCCCGGCAGTGCATTCCAAGCACCCGCCACTCTCTGTGTAAAACAAAAAGCTTGCCCCACACATCTCCTTTGAACTTACCCCCTCCACCTTATATGCATGCCCTCTACTATTTGACATTTCGACCCTGGGATAAAGGTACTGGCTGTCCACTCTATCTACACCTCTCATAATTTTATAAACTTCTGTCGGGTCTCCCCTCAGCCTCCACCGCTCCAGAGGAAACAACCCAAGTTTGTCCAACCTCTCCTTATAGTACATACCCTATAATCCAGGAATCATCCTGGTGAACCTCTTCTGCACCCTCTCCAAAGTCTCCACGTCCTTGCTGTAACAGGGTGACTGGAATCGAATGCAGTATTCCAGAGTTTTGCGGCCTAACCAGAGTTTTATAAAGCTGCATCGTTCCTGACTCTTGAACTTAAAGCCTCCACTAATAAAGTCAAGTATGCCATATGCTTTCTTTACCCTCCCATCAACTTGTGTGGCCACTTTCAGAGAGCTATTGACTTGAACCCCAAGCTCCCTCTGTACATCAACACTGTGAAGGGTTCTGCCATTAACTGTATTCTTACCCTTTACATTTGATCTCCCAACATGCAACACCTCACACTTGACCGGATTAAACACCACCTGTTGATGGGCTTGTGAGAGAGAATGGGTTACAGAGATATAACTGGGGGAGTGGGATTGCTCTGAGAGCCAGCATAGACTTGATGTGTTGAATGGCCACCTTTTATGTCATGAGACAACATATGATATGAGAAACACAGTGAGAGAATCAAACCTCACCACTAAGCTGCAAGGAGACAAGGTGCCCTCGTCCCCCTCGTATCTCCCTGCACCTAGATTTGATGGGGTGAATGGCCTCTTCCTGTGCTGTTTTGAGATATAAGATAACTAGAGATCTCAATGGCGATGAGGGAAGGGCAAGAAATGAACAGGTTTAAAACAAAGTTTGACCCCTGCAAGGTTTGACCTCCATGCATTGAGGTAAGATGGAAAATGTGAGTGCAGTGGGAGGTCAGCATGTGATCAGATAGCCCACCATTCCAGTATGTGGATGAGACACTCTCACTGCCTCCAGTATCTTTGGAATGTCCAATGATTCTGTTCCTGCAGGGGGTAAGGGGTTCATCTGGCAAAAGAAACTTTGTCACTGTTGTAATGTGAGAAACATGGCAGCGAATTTTACACAGCAGGATCCCACAGATTGGCATGACATTGGGAGATGCTCAATTTCAATGATTGGGTTATCAAGCTGATTCAGAAGGCTGGTGTCCTCTTTGACGCACAGAACTTCAGACAAAGCTGCGCTCCATCACCTCACCGCTGGGAGCTTGGATTCTGTGCAGTTGTCTCTCGGGAAGGAGGATTCAATTCTCCGGCCTCCTCAGTCCAAGGTGAGGTGGTCACTCATGGGCCACATCTGACATGTATGGGCGTTCTTTGCTTTTAGGGAAGTGTTGGGCCATGCAGAACTCATTGCCCACATCAGTAAACAACATCTGGGACCACTGTTACCCGGGGACACAGTTCGGAGGCTGGAAGATAGCTGCGTTTCCATGGTGAAGGTAGGATCGGGAATTTATAAAAGCAAGAATGTACTGCTGAGGCTTTATAAGGTGTTGGCCGGACCGCATTTAGAATATTGTGAGCAATTTTGGGCCCCATATCTAAGGAAAGATGTGCTGGCCCTGGAGAGAATGATCCTGGGAATTAAAGGGTTAACATATGAGGCGCGTTTGATGGCTCTGGGCCTGTACTCGATGGAGTTCAGAAAGATGAGGGGGGATCTCATTGAACCATACTGAATACTGAAAGGCCTGGATAGAGTGGATGTGGAGAGGATGTTTCCATTAGTAGAAGGCTCTAGGATCCAAGGGCATAGCCTCAGAATAAAGGGACGTCCCTTCAGAACTGAGATGAGGAGGAATTTCTTCAGCCAGAGGGTGGTGAATCTGTGGAATTTGTTGCCACAGAGGGCTGTGGAGTCCGTCATTGGGTGTATTTAAGGCAGAGATCGATGGGTTCTTGATTGGTAAGGGGGTTAAGGGTTACGGAGAGAAGGTGGGAGAATGGGGTTGAAAAGCAATCAGCCATGATTGAGTGGTGCTGCAGGCTTGATGGACAGAGTGGCCTAATTCTGCTCCTATATCTTATGGTCTTACTAGAGCTATTCCCTGCTCTTGTGCCAAACTTCCCAGAATTTCTTATACCTTATGATATAGGAGTGCATTCGGCCCGTTGAGACTATTCCAACTCTCAAAATAATCCCATGCTCCCATTAATTTTCCTCATAACATATTCTCCCCAAATTCTCACCCCAGCTACACTAGGGACAATTTGCCGCAGTTTAGGACTTGGGAGGGGAACCAACAGGTGGTGGTGTCCGCCTGTACTCGTTCCCCTTGTACTCGATGGGATGGGGAGCTCGAGATTGGGAGGTGCCTTTGGAGTAGACTTGGCAAGTAACTGGAGAGCATTTTGTCGATTTGTAATATACAAAAGACGAAACAGTGCAAAACTTTTACATTCATGGTCTTTGCATTCAGTAGTGTGAACTTTTTTTAAAAACCGATAGCACCATTGCCATTCACGTAGGCTACGTATACAAATACAAGGATTGTAGAGCTGTAGTGTACAGAAACAAGGCCCTTCAGCCCAACTCATCCATCTCAACTGTGAAGCCCATTACGCCAATCCCATTTACCGACCTGCATGCCTTTGGGATGTGGGAGGAAACCGGAGCACCCCAGGGGAAACCCACAGATCTCCATAACGAAAGGTTTAATGTACGAGGAGTGTTTGATGTCTCTGGGCCTGTACTCAGAGAACAGGCAAACTCCACACACACACAGAGAACCCAAGGTCAGGATTGAACCTTGGTCGCTGAAGCTGTGAGGCAGAGGCTCTGCTCGCTGAACCACCGTGCTGCTTGCCAGCATGCAGTTGACATCTATCCCTATAACCCCCTCCAAGATCTCAATTCTCTTCCAGTTCTGGCCTTCTGACATCCACCATTAAGATAAGATGAGATATCTTTATTAGTCACATGTACATCGAAACACACAGTGAAAAGCATCTTTTGCGTTGAGTGTTCTGGGGAGCAGCCCGCAAGTGTCGCCACGCTTCCAGCGCCAACATAGCACGCCCACAACTTCCTAACCCTTACGTCTTTGGAATGTGGAAGGAAACCAGGGCACCCAGAGGAAACCCATGCAGACATGGGGAGAACGTACAAACTCCTTATAGACAGCGGCTGGAATTGAACCCGGGTCGCTGGCGCTGTAATAGCGTTACACTAACCACTACACTACCGTGCCTTCTTTTAACCCCATCGAAACCTGTCATCACCTTGTACAGTAAAACTCCAATAATCCAGCACTCTCAGGACTTCGGCAGTGCAAGATCAGCAGATTTTCTGGGCTGTTGGATGTTACTCCTACTAATAGCACTACTCACTTTTATTTAATATGTTACACAACGATATAATAAATGTTCCAATAAACCCCATAAGTTTAAAGGGAGTGCAGGAAAAGGGACTCCGGTGAGCTTTAGCTTGTAGTACAATAATTTTTTCTGTCAATCAGGTGAGTTTAAAGGGAGTGTGAGAAACGGGGTCCCGGTGAGTTTAAAGGGAGAGTAGGAAAACAAAGAACCATGGGTTGTCCGAGCAATTAGATCAGAGATTATTGGAGTTTTCCTGCACATTCCAGGGTGCAGGAGTACGCGCTGAGGGACGCACTGAAGCTCGGTGCAGCCAATTCGAAGGCTCTGTGGGGAAGGACCGTGGTCTGGGCTCCTTCTGCGACCACACATTGAAGAGCTGAGTTGGGTGGGGAAGCTCCTCAATTGTTGAAAGGGTGCATCACCCCAGGGGATCACATGAGTGGCAATGGTACTGTGGCTTTTTAAAAAAAGGTTTACACTACTGAATGGAAAGACCATGAACGTAAAAGTTTTGTACTGTTTCTTCTTTTGTATATATTTTTTATTATGAATTAAGTTTATTTTTGAAATATATAAAGTTTTCCTGTACTTGGGTTCTTGCCGCTGGGATTTTGAGCTGGAAGAGATCCAGTGACCATCACTATCATCCCTCAGCCTTGACGGTGCTGAGTTAAGAACCTTTCTGATTGATTTTCTTATTTCTCTGAAGGCCCAGATTACAAAACACATGGAGAAGGAACTGTGTGCAGAGCAGAAGAAGTGGCGACAGGGGACCAAAACGTTTCAGTCAGAGCTGGCAAACAGGGTCATTCAGGTAAGGTCACTTTAAGACTGTTCAGCAGGGTCGAAGGGTAGGGGCCTGTTCTTGGGGTTAGAGAGTCCATTATAGTCTCAGAATGGGAAGGAACTTCAGAGGAAGTTCTCAACCCCAAAGGGCTGTGGATACAGAGTTGTTGTGTACACCAAATCCTTGTTATCTGTGATGGGATGTGGGCACGGATTGCTCAGAGATAGCAAAAAGCACAGATACCACTAAAGCCATTGGCAACGTCAGTATGCTGCGATGACATCCAATGGTCAACTCCACCAGGGATAGAACAACTTCAACATAAGTTCCAGCTTGTAGTTTCATCTTGTCGACAGAGTCCCTGTTTCAATGCGATAGTTGATAATGGGACTCCCTCCTTAAATGAGGGTGTCCCTGATTGAGAGACTGGCCTTTGCTTGGGGGTTCCTGATGGGGAGACTCCCTCCTTGTCCAGAGTGTTCCTTTTTAAATGCAATCCTTTTTAATGGGACTCCCGTCTTAAATGGGATTCCTGACAGGGTGACTCTCTCCTTATCCGGGATCCCTGATGGACAGACTCCCTCTTTAAAGGGAGGAGAGAGCCCACTTTGAAATGGGTCTCTGTTGGGTAGGCTGTCTCTATACAGGTGTCCCTTAGTAGAAAACCTTCCAGTTAAATGTTTCCATCTTCTCCTCAGATTCTTAAAGAACACATTGAGAAGTCGACGGCGATCACAGAGGATCTCGGGGTTCGGATCGTTCAGTGCAGCCTCCACAGCCTGGCTGACTTCCTGCAGAGGTACTCTGTCCCAGACTGACCCAGTTAGGTGCGGTGAGCTCGGAAGATGGGCTTCATTGGCTGTAGAACACTTCGGGATGTCCTGTGGTTGTGAGATAGAGCTTGAGAAATGCAAGCAAATCCAGAGCTCTCTCCCACACGGTGCTAGTTCAATTCACTACCTTAATCATGCTATTAACAAAATTGCTCTGTCTAATTACCACCATCTCCATCTACACAATCCACTTGCATCCTTCATGAGGAGCTTTAAGGGCACCATCTTTCCCTGCAACGTTTGTACAAGATCCTGACCTCCGGTGCTGTCTGTGCGGAGTCTGCACGTTCTCCCTGTGGCCGCGCGAGTTTCTCCAGGATGCACCAAGTTTCCTCCCACATCCCAAAGACTTGTTAGGAGGCCACTGTAAATTGCCCCTGGTGTTTCGGGTGTGGTGGGAGAACAGGGGAGAGTTGATGGGTATGTAAGAGAATAGGTTACAGGGACTTAAGTGGGGGATTGGAATTTCTGGTATAGACTTGATGGGCTGAATGATCTCCTTTATAAACAGGCCCTTCAGCCCATCACGCCCATGCTGACCTTTTTGCCCAATGACACTAATCCCATTTGCCCACATTGGGTCTGTATCCTTCCCTGCTTTGCCTGTTTAAGTACCTGTCTAAATGTCTCTTAAACGCAGTGACTACATTTGATTCCACCCACCTGCTCTGGCAGCGAGTTCTGCATACCAAGCACTCTTTGCGTTTAAAAAGAAATATTTCCCCTCAGATCCCCTTTAAAACTCCGTCCTCTCACCTTAAACCATCCCCTCTTGTTTTGGTATCTCTGGCATGGGAAAAAGATTTAGATTATCTACCCTATCTATTCCTTTTATAATTGCATACACCTCTCTCATATCACCCCTCAGCCTCCTTCACTCCAGGAAAACAAGCCCAGCCCACAATGGCCATCCCGAGCTCCCAGTTAAGTGCTGTTTCAATTCCTCTTCCCATTCCCTCACCGACCTGTCCATCCCCCATCTCCTCCACTGCTAGGGTGAGGCCCAACGCAAACTAGAGGAACAACACCTCCAGTTCCCCCTGGGTGGTCTACAACATTGTGTGAACATTTGAGTGTTCCAACTTCAGATCATCCCCACCTCTGGAATATTTCCATCCCACTCCCTCCTTCCAATCCTCCTATTTTTGTCCACTTTTCCATGCCCCCACACCAGCTCCCCCCCCCCCCCCCCACCATTTAGTACTAGTTCCATCTGTCCTACACCTCTCCCCTGATGGTTCCCATTATCACCTTCCTTATCAAATTCCAGCACTGGTAGACTTTGTGGCCCCGTCTATCTCCCTCCAGCAGCCTTTTCCATCTGCCTTTTTTTGACTGCCTCCACCTATCGCCCACCTGCCTCTATCTCCCGACTCTACCCTTCCTCCCCCCCCCATCTGCCCATCACCCCTCCTCGGTCCACTAATCACCTACTGGCTCCTGTCCCACCACTCCCCCTCTCCTCTTTAAACTGACTATCTTCCCTCTCCGCTCACAGTCCTGATGTTGGCTTTCGATCCAAAACGTCAACAATTCCTCCCACCCCCCCCCCCCCCCTTCGCCCCCACTGAGCTCCCTGTATACGTCCAACTCCTATTTGAGTTCCAAAAATACATCATCTTTCATTTACGTTGCTAGTCAACCGACTGAGTTCCTCCAGCAGATTGTTCATAGCTCAGAACTGTGCCCCATCTTGCCCCACTCACCCGTCCTTCTGTAACGTTTGCAGGGAATGTGTCCTCCATCCAGCTCTGCAGTTTACCTTGGACCTGTACTAGATATATTATGATAATCAGTCTCTGCCCCAACATCTACCCACACATCTCTCAGAGAGATCAAAGACTGGAAGGAGAAACAGATTAGCTGTGGGAGTAGAATTTTTTTTTGGATAAACAATATTGGAGTTAACAGGCCAAAACACGTATGTATGTGGAACATCTTTCAACTAAACAAGGCTTTGAAGTGTACTTGTGGTAACATAGAAATCAATGAAGTTAACCTGATGAGAGAGTTTGTGTTCCTTGGAATGAAGACTGACCTTATTGAGACATATAATATCGCGAGACGGGGTAGATGTTGAGATGTTTCCAGTAGTGGGAGTGTCTCTCGAAATAGGGGTCATTGTTACAAGGTAAGGGGTCAGTCATTTAAAACAGAGTAGTCAGTTCTCTTCGCAGAGGGTGGTGAATTTCTGGAATTCTCTGCCCCAGATGGTTGCTGGATCATTAGAAGTATTTACAATGGAGGTAGATAAGTTCTTGAAAGATCAAGGAATAGATGGTGATGGGGAACTGGCACAGAAGGGGAGCTGAGGTCACTGTAGATCAGCCATGATCATATTGAATGGTGGGGCAGGCTTGAGGGACCGAGTGGCCTTCTCCTGCTCCTATTTTCTTGTGTATCGCTCATGTAGTACAACAGAAACCAGGCAATCTGACTGCGGGATAAGTGTCGGTGCAGGGTCACTACTCTTCCTTAAAGTAATTCTGTGAGATCTCGTTTACATCGGGCAGTTTATCTGCTCATTATTACGTCTCTGTTGATCTGTAGCCTTGAATTAATCCCTGACAGGCACCTCAGTTCAACTAATGCACCACCTGGGCAAATCAATGCAGGACCTACTCCTGGAGCTTAAAGATGTCGACATCTGAGTTTGGCAACCTCACATTTCCTCAATATTAAAACAGCACTGTGTTTGCTGGGTGTGCAGATATTAGGTTGTATTCTGCTGGGCCACGCCTCGCACTTGTCTCTTGCATGGGACACTCACAGTAGCTTTGTATTCGGGGCTGATTGGCTCCCAATGTCCCACCCCCCTCGTCGTGGCCCTTGCACCTTATTGTCTGCCTGCACTGCACTTTCTCTGTAACTGTAACACCTTATTCTGCATTCTGTTATTGCTTTTCCCTTGTACTACCTCAGTGCACTGATGTGATGAAATAATCCTGTATGGACAGCATGCAAAACAACGTTTTTCACTGTACCTCAGTACATGTGACAATAATTAACCAATTTTCCCAATTTACCCTCACTCCTGCAGCCATTCCTCAAGACCAATCAGTCCATGAGCAGCAACCAATCAACAAGTGGCCGAGACCAATGTCCCACCTCCCCACTCATCCTGATGGCCTTCTGACAGGTCATGTTGTCAGAGGTCTTTTACCCCATTTCCAAATGTCTCTCGTGATCAGAAATGATTAGAAAAAGATTCAAAAGAAATTTTTTTAAATGAGAACATTTTTATCACCATGTAATTAATTCATTATTAATTAAAATAATGTTATGAAACAAACCTTCTGCCTTCACTCACCTTTCTGGTGAAGCGCAGTGACCTTCTGGATTCACCAATTGTGCCGAGGGGCCAGGTACGAAGTGCATCTGAAAGTCAAAGAAAAAACTGCAGATGTTGGAAATCTGCAACAAAACTAGAAAATACTTGAGAAACTCAGCAGGTCAGACTGTGACTGTGGGAAGGGCAACCATTAACATTTCAGGTCTGGGACCCTTTGTCAGAACTGAGAAATAGAGAAACAAGTCAGCCTAGATAGCAGAGAAAGTCAGGGAAGGCGATGGGTAGAACAAAGAGAATTTCTCTGATTGTCTAAAATAAAGGAGGCAGTTGAGAAGATTAAACTTCTTTGTTTGTATAATGTGTGACTAATGTTGTATAATCTGTGCAATGTTGTATAATCTGACTAAACAGAAAAAACAGGAACAGAAAAGCATGTCAGGCAAAAGCAGTCATTTCTTATAAACAGAAGGAAAGAGAGAGTTATCTTAAATTGGAGAATTCGATATTGAGTCTTGTAGGCTGTGACGTGCCCAGAGAGACGATGAGGTATCGTTCCTTGAGTTTGCATTGGATCTCATCATTAACAATACAGGAGTCCGCAGACAGAGAGGTCACAGTAAAACTTAGGTTGTTTTCTCTGGAGTGGCAGAGGATAAGCGGAGATCTGATAGAGGTTTATAAGTTTATGAGAGGCATAGATAGAGTAGACAGCCGGTATCTTTTTCCCAAGGTCGAAATGTCTAATACCAGAGGGCGTGCATTTTAGGTGAGAGGGGGTAAGTTCAAAGGAGATGTGCGGGGCAAATTCCTTGCACACAGAGTGGTGGGTGCCTGGAATGCACTGCAAGAGGTGGTGCTGGAGGAGGCAAATACGATAGAGGTGTTCAAGTGGTTCTTAGATAGGGACGTGAATGTACAGGAAATGGAGCGATGTGGACATTGTGTAGGCAGAAGGGATTAGTTTAGTTGGGCATTTGATTACTAATTTAATTAGTTCGGCACAACATCGTGGGCCGAAGGGCCTGTTCCTTTGCTGCACTGTTCTATGTTCTATATACCATAAGTTCACTAACACACTGTATTAGTTGTGTTCATTGATTGGGGTGTTGATCATATAGGAGTTGGGAAGTCGTGTTGCGGCTGTATAAAACTTTGGTTCTGCCATGTTTGGAGTATTGCGTGGAGTTCTGGTCACTGCATTTCAGGGTGTGGAGGCTTTGCAGAGGGTGCAGAAGAGGTTCACCAGGATGCTGCCAGGATTAGAGGGCATGAGCTACAAGGAGAGGTTGGACAAACTTGCGTTGTTTTCTCTGGAGTGTCGGAGGCTGAGGGGAGACCCGATGGAAGTTTATAAAACTATGAGAAGCACAGATAGGGTAGACAGGCAGAATCTTTTTCCAGGGTAGAAATGTCAAATGCTAGAGGGCAT